>NC_041384.1:659141657-659210348 GCF_002162155.2 Triticum dicoccoides
TAACCGCGCCGCCCGAGCCGACCCCGGCTCCGCCCCGCCTTCCCGTCGCCGCCCCGGCTCCTCGCCGGCCGGATCCGGCGAGATTCGGCTCGGGAGCACCTCCCCGCCTCGTCTTCGACAACTCCGGCCACCGTCGCGGCCATTTCCGGCGAACCTCGTCGCGCGAAGCTACAGTAACCGCCCGGATCTGAGATCTATTTCACTCGGTTGACTTTTCATCCCCGAACCCTAATTTTTTTTGCAAACTTTGGCATGCCATAACTCTGCATCCGTAGCTCCGATTCATGCGTGTAGCATATAAAAATGTTCATCTCGACGAGTACATCATTTCATCTCATAGCATCATTTCATCTCATCTCATAGCATCCCCAAAATGCTGTTGGAAGAGGGCTATGTGAGAAATTCGTCAGATCTGTTTCAGCAAATGGCATTTTGTCATTTTTGCCATGATTAATGTGTGCATGCTATGATCCTGAGCTCTACATGTGTTTTGTTATATGCCATGCCATCTTTACAGAGGTGCTTGCCATGTATTTTTGTGATATTTGTGGTGACTAGCCCAAGCTTGCAAAGTAGCGTAATCGGTAATGCTGATTTCAGGGACTTGGAATTTCACTAAGTCCTTGTTCTGTTTTTGTCGTTATGCCATATGTTCATGTTGTTTCCTAGTGATATGTGCCTCTTTTGAAGATGATCAGTAAGGAGGTTTTGTTACCATTGTGGTGCTCTATCCATCCATGTCTTTGTTTGCAATTATGGAGCACCCTAGCTTGAGTCAATCGAGCTCTACTTTTGCTATAAAGCGAATCCTGGCAGATTGTTGACATGTTTAGCGATTTTGCCGAGGATGTTGCTATTGGTCCGTGCATGCTATGTTATTGTTCTTGCCATGTGTAGCTCCTATGCCATGTCTTCTTCATGGGTGTATCCTTAGTTTGTCATGCAATGCTCTGTAGTGAGTGCATCGAGCTCGTAAACATGCCTACTCGTTAACTGATTTGCATGCTCCAGTTTTTCACTAAGTCTGAATCTGTTTATGTTTTTACTATGTTCACATGCTTGCAATTGTATTTTTTGGTCCCTTTTGGCTCAAGGTCACTAAGGGACTTTTGTTAAGTGTTTTGAGTAGCTTCATGCCATGCCTTGCTTTGCCATGTTAAGTTCCTGTAGAATGTAGTTTTCTTGCTCTAAAGTTTGCTTCCTGATGATAAATTCCAGACTTGTGTTAATTTCACTAAGTCTGAAACCTGTTATCATTTGCACTTTTGCCATGCTTGTTTGAACCTGTTAATGGATGAATTAGCCATAGCTCAGTGTTCATCTTTTGTCAAGATTCATGAGTGGATCCCTGCCATATATTTTGTTGTCATGTTTGAGTGCTGTAGCATATTTATCTTGATGCATTTAGGAGGCTACTTCCTGATTATCGCAGACCGGTGCCATATTTGTTTTGCTTGCCATTTCCAAACCGTGTATCCGATTCCGGTGATCTTTATATCGATTTCAACCGAAATCACCTCACCTTTCCAGTGGCACTCTTGGATTTCCAAGTTGAGGCCAGGTTCTTTCATTCCTTTGCAAGTCATGCATATGCATCACATACCGCATCCCGCATATCATACCATGTTTGCATCATGTTGTTTGAGCATTGCATGTGGTTGATTGCGTTCATTTTACTTGTTGTTCTTGTTTGGATAGAGCCGGGAGACGAGTTCGTGAACGAGGAGCCCGTTGAGTTCGCTTACGAGGATCAAGTCAACTCTGAGAACTTTGCAGGCAAGATGACCATACCCTCGAAATCACTTCTATCTTTGCTTGCTAGATGCTCGCTCTTTTGGTATGCCTATGCTACGATACCTACCACTTGATTACCATGCCTCCCATATTGCCATGTCAAACCCCTAACCCACTATGTCCTAGCAAACCGTTGTTTGGCTATGTTACCGATTTGCTCAGCCCCTCTTATAGCGTTGCTAGTTGCAGGTGAAGCTTGGAGATCGTTCCTTGTTGGAACATTGTTTATTGTTGGGATATCACTATATTACCTTGTTTATCTTAATGCACCTATATACTTGGTAAAGGGTGGAAGGTTGGGCCTTATGCCTGGTGTTTTGTTCCACTCTTGCCGCCCTAGTTTCCGTCATATCGGTGTTATGTTCCCGGATTTTGCGTTCCTTACACGGTTGGGTTATAATGGGAACCCCTTGACAGTTCGCCTTGAATAAAACTCCTCCAGCAAGGCCCGACCTTGGTTTTACCATTCGCCACCTAGCCTTTTTCCTTGGGTTTCGCAGACTCAAGGGTCATCTTTATTTTAAACCCCCGGGCCAGTGCTTCTCTAAGTGTTGGTCCAACCTAGAGCACCATGCGGGCCATCCCTTGGCAACTTGGGTTACGTTGGCTCCCGTACGCTTAGCTTATTCGGTGTGCCTTGAGAACGAGATATGTGCAGCTCCTATCGGGATTTGTCAGCACATCGGGTGGTCTTGCTGGACTTGTTTTACCATTGTCGAGGATGTCTTGTAACCGGGATGCCGAGTCTGATCGGAATGTCTCGGGAGAAGGAATATCCTTCGTTGACCGCGAGAGCTTGTGATGGGCTAAGTTGGGACTCCCCTGCAGGGATTTGAACTTCCGAAAGCCGTGCCCGCGGTTATGGGCAGATGGGAATTTGTTAATATCCGGTTGTAGATAACCTGAATCTTAACTTAATTAAAATGAATCAACCGCGTGTGTAACCGTGATGGTCTCTTCTCGGCAGAGTCCGAGAAGTGAACACGGTGTTGGAGTAATGCTTGACGTAGGTTATTCTAGGATCACTTCTTGATCATAGTTGTTCGACCGTGCTTTTGCCTTCTCTTCTCGCTCTCTTTTGCGAATAGGTTAACCACCATATATGCTAGTCGCTTGCTGCAGCTCCACATCATACCTTGCCTTACCTATAAGCTTAAATAGTCTTGATCGCGAGGGTGCGAGATTGCTGAGTCCCCGTGACTCACAGATTCCTTCCTAAACCAGATGCAGGGACCGACGATACCGTTCTAGACGATGCGCTTGAGCTCAAGTGGGAGTTCGATGAAGACTCTCGTCGTTACTATGTGTCTTTCCCAGATGATCAATAGTGGTGCCCAGTTGGGGCGATCGGGGACCGTGTCGCTTGTGGGGGTTGATCTTTATTTTGGTACCATAGTCGGACCATGGGTGTATTGGATGATTGTAATGCTATTCATGTATTTGTGTGATGTGGCGAGTGTAAGCCAACTATGTATCTTTTCCCCTTTTATTTATTTACATGGGTTGTTGTGAAGATTACCTCACTTGTGACATTGCTTTCAATGTGGTTATGCCTCTAAGTCGTGCTTCGACACGTGGGAGATATAGCCGCATCGAGGGCGTTACATCCGCACGCTTAAAGTCTCGATGACGGTTATATTATGAGTTTATGAGTTTTGATGTACCGAAGGTTTTTCGGAGTCCCTGATGTGATCACGGACATGACAAGGAGTCTCGAAATGGTTGAGACATGAAGATTGATATATTGGAAGCCTATATTTGGATATCAGAAGTGTTCCGGGTGAAATCAGGATTTTACCGGAGTACCGAGGGGTTACCAGAAGCCCCCGGGGGCTTAATGGGCCATAGTGGGCCTTTGTGGAGAAGAGGAGAGGCGGCTAGGGTAGAGCCGCGCGCGCCTCCACCCCTAGTCCGAATAGGACAAGGAGAGGGGGCGCCCCCCTTTCCTTCCTCTCTCCCTCCTCTTTCCCCCTCCAATCCTAATCCAACAAGGAAAAGGGAGGGAGTCCTACTCCCGGTGGGAGTAGGACTCCTCCTGGCGCGCCCCTCCTGGCCAGCCGCACCTCCCCCCTTGCTCCTTTATATACGGGGGCAAGGGGCACCCTAGAGACAACAATTGATCGTTTGATCTTTTAGCCGTGTGCAGTGCCCCCCTCCACCATAGTCCACCTCGATAATACTGTAGCGGTGCTTTGGCGAAGCCCTGTGTCGGTAGAACATCATCATCATCACCATGCCGTCGTGCTGACGAAACTCTCCCTCAACACTCGGCTAGATCGAAGTTCAAGGGACGTCATCGGGCTGAACGTGTGCTGAACTCGGAGGTGCCGTGCGTTCGGTACTTGATCGGTCGGATCATGAAGACGTACGACTACATCAACCACGTTGTGCTAACGCTTCCGCTTTCGGTCTATGAGGGTACGTGGACAACACTCTCCCCTCTCATTGCTATGCATCACCATGATCTTGCGTGTGCGTAGGAATTTTTTTGAAATTACTACGTTCCCCTACGAGGTGGCATCCGAGCCAGGTTTTATGCGTTGATGTTATATGCACGAGTAGAACACAAGTGAATTGTGGGCGATATAAGTCATACTGCTTACCAGCATATCATACTTTGGTTCAGCGGTATTGTTGGATGAAGCGGCCCGGACCGACATTACGTGTACGCCACGCGAGACTGGTTCTACTGACGTGCTTTGCACACAGGTGGCTGGCGGGTGTCAGTTTCTCCAACTTTAGTTGAACCAAGTGTGGCTACGCCTGGTCCTTGCAAAGGTTAAAACAACACCAACTTGACAAACTATCGTTGTGGTTTTGATGCGTAGGTAAGAACGGTTCTTGCTAAGCCCAGTAGCAGCCACGTAAAACTTGCAACAACAAAGTAGAGGACATCTAACTTGTTGTTGCAGGGCATGTTGTGATGTGATATGGTCAAAGCATGATGCTAAATTTTATTGTATGAGATGATCATCTTTTGTAACCGAGTTATCGGCAACTGGCAGGAGCCATATGGTTGTCGCTTTATTGTATGCAATGCAATCGCCCTGTAATGCTTTACTTTATCACTAAGCGGTAGCGATAGTTGTAGAAGCATAAGATTGGCGAGACGACAACGATGCTATGATGGAGATCAAGGTGTCGCGTCAGTGACGATGGTGATCATGACGGTGCTTCGGAGATGGAGATCACAAGCACAAGATGATGATGGCCATATCATATCACTTATATTGATTGCATGTAATGTTTATCTTTTATGCATCTTATCTTGCTTTTATTGACGGTACCATTATAAGATGATCTCTCACTAAATTTCGAGATAAAAGTGTTATCCCTGAGTATGCACCGTTGCCAAAGTTCGTCGTGCCCAGACACCATGTGATGATCGGGTGTGATAAGCTCTACATCCATCTACAACGGGTGCAAGACAGTTTTGCACACAGAATACTCAGGTTAAACTTGACGAGCCTAGCATATGCAGATATGGCCTCGGAACACTGAGACCGAAAGGTCGAGCGTGAATCATATAGTAGATATGATCAACATAGTGATGTTCACCATTGAAAGCTACTCCATTTCACGTGATGATCGGTTATGGTTTAGTTGATTTAGATCACGTGATCACTTAGAGGTATAGAGGGACGTCTATCTAAGTGGGAGTTCTTAAGTAATATGATTAATTGAACTTAAATTTATCATGAACTTAGTACCTGATAGTATCTTGCTTGTCTATGTTGATTGTAGATAGATGGCCCGTGATGTTGTTCCGTTGAATTTTAATGCGTTCCTTGAGAAAGCAAAGTTGAAAGATGATGGTAGCAATTAGACGGACTGGGTCCGTAACTTGAGGATTATCCTCATTGCTGCACAACAGAGTTACGTCTTGGAAGCACCGCTAGGTGTACCACCTGCGCCAGCAACTGTAGACATTGTGAATGCCTGGCAGTCACGTGTTGATGACTACTCGATAGTTCAGTGTGCCATGTTTTACGGCTTAGAACCGGGACTTCAACGACGTTTTGAACATCGCGGAGCATATGAGATGTTCCAGGAATTGAAGTTAATATTTCAAAAGAATGCCCGGATTGAGAGATATGAAGTCTCCAATAAGTTCTACAGCTGCAAGATGGAGGAGAATAGTTCTGTCAGTGAGCATATACTCAAGATGTCTGGATACTGCAATCACTTGATCCAACTAGGAGTTAATCTTCCGGATGATAGCGTCATTGACATAATTCTTCAATCACTGCCACCAAGCTACAAGAGCTTCGTGATGAACTATAACATGCAAGGGATGGATAAGACGATTCCCGAGCTCTTCGCAATGCTAAAGGTTGCGGAGGTAGAAATCAAGAAGGAGCATCAAGTGTTGATGGTCAATAAGACCACCAGTTTCAAGAAAAAGGGCAAAGGGAAGAAGAAGGGGGACTTCAAGAAGAACAACAAGCAAGTTGCTGCTCAAGAGAAGAAACCCAAGTCTGGACCTAAGCCTGAGACTGAGTGCTTCTACTGCAAGCAGACTGGTTACTAGAAGCGGAACTGCCCCAAGTATTTGGCGGATAAAAAGGATGGCAAGGTGAACAAAGGTATATGTGATATACATGTTATTGATGTGTATCTTACCAGAGCTCGCAGTAGCACCTGGGTATTTGATACTCGTTCTGTTGCTAATATTTGCAACTCAAAACAGGGACTACGGATTAAGCGAACACTGGCCAAGGACAAGGTGACGATGCGCGTGGGAAACGGTTCCAAAGTCGATGTGATCGCCGTCGGCACGCTACCTCTACATCTACCTTCGGGATTAATATTAGACCTAAATAATTGTTATTTGGTGCCAGCGTTGAGCATGAACATTGTATCTGGATCTTGTTTGATGCGAGGCGGTTATTCATTTAAATCAGAGAATAATGGTTGTTCTATTTATATGAGTAATATCTTTTATGGTCATGCACCCTTAAGGAGTGGTCTATTTTTGATGAATCTCGATACTAGTGATACACATATTCATAATGTTGAAGCCAAAAGATGCAGAGTTGATAATAATAGTGCAACTTATTTGTGGCACTACCGTTTAGGTCATATCGGTGTAAAGTGCATGAAGAAACTCCATACTGATGGACTTTTGGAACCAGTTGATTATGAATCACTTGGTACTTGCGAACCATGCGTCATGGGCAAGATGACTAAAACGCCGTTCTCCGGTACTATGGAGAGAGCAACAGATTTGTTAGAAATCATACATACAGATGTATGTGGTCCGATGAATGTTGAGGCTCGCGGCGGGTATCGTTATTTTCTCACCTTCACAGATGGTTTGAGTAGATATGGGTATATCTACTTAATGAAGCATAAGTCTAAAACATTTGAAAAGTTCAAATAATTTCATAGTGAAGTTGAAAATCATCGTAACAAGAAAATAAAGTTTCTATGATCTGATCGTGGAGGAGAATATTTGAGTTACGAGTTTGGTCTACATTTGAAACAATGCGGAATAGTTTCGCAACTCACGCCACCCGGAACACCACAGCGTAATGGTGTGTCCGAACGCCATAATCGTGCTTTACTGATATGGTGCGATCTATGATGTCTCTTATTGATTTACCGCTATCATTTTGGGGTTATGCTTTAGAGACGACTGGATTCACATTAAATAGGGCACCATCGAAATCCGTTGAGACGACGCCTTATGAACTGTGGTTTGGCAAGAAACCAAAGTTGTCGTTTCTTAAAGTCTGGGGCTGCGATGCTTATGTGAAAAAGCTTCAACTTGATAAGCTCGAACCCAAATCGGAGAAATGTGTCTTCATAGGATACCCAAAGGAAACTATTGGGTACACCTTCTATAACAGATCCGAAGGCAAGACATTCGTTGCTAAGAATGGATCCTTTCTAGATAAGGAGTTTCTCTCGAAAGAAGTGAGTGGGAGTGAGGGAGTCCTGGATTAGGGGGTGTCCGGATGGCCGGACTATACCTTCAGCCGGACTCCTAGACTATGAAGATACAAGATTGAAGACTTCGTCCCGTGTCCGGAAGGGACTTTCCTTGGCATGGAAGGCAAGCTTGGCGATACGGATATGCAGATCTCCTACCATTGTAACCGACTTTGTGTAACCCTAACCCTCTCCGGTGTCTATATAAACCGGAGGGTTTTAGTCCGTAGGACAATATACAGAACAACAATCATACCATAGGCTAGCTTCTAGGATTTAGCCTCTCCGATCTCGTGGTAGATCTACTCTTGTACTACCCATATCATCAATATTAATCAAGCAGGATGTAGGGTTTTACCTCCATCGAGAGGGCCCGAACCTGGGTAAAACTTCGTATCCCTTGCCTCATATTACCATCCGGCCTAGACGCACAGTTCGGGACCCCCTACCCGAGATCCGCCGGTTTTGACACCGACATTGGTGCTTTCATTGAGAGTTCCTTTGTGTCGTCGCCGTCAGGCTTGATGGCTCCTACGATCATCAATGGCGATGCAGTCCAGGGTGAGACCTTCTTCCCCGGACAAATCTTCGTCTTCGGCGGCTTCGCACTGCGGGCCAACTCACTTGGCCATCTGGAGCAGATCGAAAGCTATGCCCCTGGCCGTCAGGTCAGATTTGGAAGCTTAAACTACACGGCTGACATCCGCGGGGACTTGATCTTTGACGGATTCGAGCCACTGCCGAGCGTGCTGCACTGTCACGACGAGCATGATCTAGCTCTGCCGCCGAACAGTGCCCTGGAGGCCGCACCCGCATCGGCTTTGACCCTTAATTCGGAGCCAATTGCGCCGATCGAGGATGGGTGGTTGGACGCCGCCTCGGGGGCTGCGATCCCAATGGCAATCGAGCTGAACACCAGCCCCGTACTCTGCGAGACTCGTGACTCCAAGGAGCCGGACTCCTCTCCGGACTCCGAACCCTCCGCGCCCCTGCCGATCGAATCCGATTGGGCGCCGATCATGGAGTTTACTGCCGCGGACATCTTTCAGCACTCGCCTTTCGGCGATATTATGAAGACACTGAAGTCTCTCTCTTTATCAGGAGAGCCTTGGCCGGACTACGGTCAGCAAGGTTGGGATTCGGACGATGAAGAAATTCAAAACCCACCCACCACCCACTTTGTAGCCACTGTCGACAACTTAACCGACATGCTCGACTTCGACTCCGAAGACATCAACGGTATGGACGCTGATGAAGGAGACGGTGAAGAACCAGCGCCTATCAGGCCCTGGAAAGCCACCTCATCATATGACATATACATGGTGGACACCCCAAAAGAAGGAGATGGCGATGGAACAGCGGAGGATGACCCCTCCAAGAAACAGCCTAAGCGCCGGCGTCAGCGGCGCCGCTCAAAATCCCGCCAAAACAAATACGGTGATTCCAGCACGGGAGATAATAATACTCCGGAAAGTGCCGAAGAAAACCCCCTCCAGCAAGATTTAGCACAGGAGGATGGAGAAACCAGCCCTCATGAGAGAACGGCAGACGGAGAGGTCAAGGACGATAATTATATGCCTCCCTCCGAAGACGAGGCAAGCCTCGACGACGATGAATTCGTCGTGCCAGAGGATCCCGTCGAGCAAGAGCGTTTTCAATGCAGGCTTATGGCCATGACAAGAAGCCTCAAGAAAAAACAGCAACAGCTTGGAGCTGATCAAGATTTGCTAGTCGACAGATGGACTGAAGTCCTTGCGGCCGAAGAGCATAAACTCGAACGCCCCTCCAAGAGCTACCCACAGTGCAGGTTGCTACCCCGATTAGAGGAGGAAGCACTTGATGCGGCCGACCGGCCACCTCGTGGCCGAGACAGAGAGGCCTCTCGGCCCTCCACTCAAGCCGCACCCCGTACCAGGGCACAGGAATATGCGCCGGACTTACGAGATATGTTGGAGGACAAGGCAAGGCAAACAAGATCGATCTACGGATCGCGTGGGTGCCCCACGGCTCGAGACGGTAACCTTCACGCCGGCCACAAATTCGGCAGGGCCGAACACAGTAAACAAAGCTCATTGGAGCTACGTCGTGATATAGCCCAGTACAGAGGCGCCGCACACCCACTATGCTTCACACACGAAATAATGGATCATCAAATCCCCGAGGGTTTCAAACCCGTAAATATCGAATCATATGATGGCACAACAGATCCTGCGGTATGGATCGAGGATTATCTCCTTCATATCCACATGGCCCGCGGCGATGATTTCCACGCCATCAAATACCTCCAACTCAAGCTTAAAGAACCAGCTCGGCATTGGCTTAACAGCTTGCCAACAGGATCAATCAGTTGTTGGGAGGACCTGGAAGCCGCATTCCTCGACAATTTCCAGGGCACTTATGTGCGACCCCTAGACGCCGATGACCTAAGTCACGTAATTCAGCAGCCAGAGGAATCTGCCAGGCAATTCTGGACACGGTTCCTAACAAAGAAAAATCAAATAGTCGATTGTCCGGACGCTGAGGCCCTAGCAGCCTTCAAGCACAATATCCGTGATGAGTGGCTTGCCCGGCACCTTGGACAGGAAAAGCCGAAGTCTATGGCAGCACTCACGACACTCATGACCCGCTTTTGCGCGGGAGAAGACAGCTGGCTTGCTCGTAGCAACAATATTACCAAGAACCCTGGTAATTCGGATACCAGGGACAGTAGTGGCAGGTCGCGTCACAACAAGCAGAAGCGCCGCATTAACGGCGACAATGTTGAGGATACGACAGTTAATGCCGGATTCAGAGGCTCTAAATCCGGTCGGCGGAAAAAGCCATTCAAAAGGAATCCTAGGGGCTCGTCCAGTTTGGACCGAATACTCGACCGCTTGTGCCAGATACATGGCACCCCCGAAAAGCCGGCCAATCACACCAATAGGGATTGTTGGGTGTTCAAGCAGGCAGCCAAGTTAAACGCCGAAAATGAAGACAAGGGGCTGCATAGCAATGACGACGAGGAGCCCCGGCCGCCGAACAACAGTGGACAGAAGGGTTTTCCCCCACAAGTGCAGATGGTGAACATGATATACGCAACCCACGTCCCCAAAAGGGAGCGAAAGCGCGCGTTAAGGGACGTATACGCGGTAGAACCAGTCGCCCCAAAGTTCAACCCATGGTCCTCCTGCCCGATCACCTTTGATTGAAGGGACCATCCCACTAGCATACGTCATGGCGGATTCGCCGCATTGGTTCTAGACCCAATTATCGGATTTCATCTCACTAGAGTCCTTATGGACGGTGGCAGCAGCCTGAACCTGCTTTACCAGGATACAGTGCGGAAAATGGGCATAGATCCCTTGAGGATTAAGCCCACCAAAACGACCTTTAAAGGCGTAATACCAGGTGTAGAGGCCAACTGTACAGGCTCAGTCACACTTGAAGTGGTCTTTGGATCTCCAGATAATTTCCGAAGCGAGGAGTTAATCTTCGACATAGTCCCATTCCGCAGTGGCTATCACGCACTGCTCGGGCGAACCGCATTCGCCAAGTTCAATGCGGTACCGCACTACGCATACCTTAAGCTCAAAATGACAGGCCCTCGAGGAGTAATTACGGTCAATGGAAACACCGAACTCTCCCTCCGAACGGAGGAGCACGCGGCGGCCCTTGCAGCAGAAGTACAAAGCAGCCTCTCCAGGCAGTTCTCCAGTCCAGCCATTAAACGATCGGACACCGTCAAGCGCACCCGGAGTAACCTACAACAAGACCGCCTGGCACGACCCGAGCAGGCATAGCAATGCGTCCCCAACCCCAGCCCTCGCAAAAATGCGATACCAGTACTTCGCGTACATAACTACGCTCTAGAAATACCATGGGTATAGTGGGAGGGGCACCATCACGGCACGCCCGAAACACGGCTTAAACCGCACCAGGGGCTGCCGATTTTTTAATTTTCTCTTACTTTCAGGACTCCACTCTTCGGAAGGCCCGTTCGGCAGTTCAATTACCGAACAAACGATGCAAGAATCAGGGAAGCAGACAAGCCACGCCGCATTACGGAACTCCCAAGTGGTCTCTATCACGAGAAATATACATGTTTCGCATACTATTCCGCAGCTTGCCCTTGGAACGGACACATTAAATAGTCCAAACTTTTGCTTATCGCATTATTTGTATCGTTCTGCTTTGATCGCAGCCCTCTTTAATAAACAATGCATAGCTTTTGTCTATTTTTGCATTACTCTTTTTTAATATATGTTCCTTAACGACATGTTGCATCCGTACACTTCGGTACGATCAAAATACGCCAGGGGCTTTAGTACCCCTCAATATGGTGTGAGAAGTCCGAACACTTTAACAAGTGCGGCACCCCGAACTTATAGCATTATATGCATCGGCTCTGAATCATGTCTTGGGTCAATAGTTGGGTTTGCCCGGCTCCTATGTTTTGGTGCCTTACGTTCCGCTATATCGGCTAAGGTAGCACTAGGAGAACCACTGCGATTGTGCCCCAGTTGAGCTGGGTCGAGCACCTCAGTGGAGAAAGCTAAAACTGACTGTCATGATGAAGCGAGAGCTGGTCGCTGTTCGAGAGGTTTTTCGAGTCCCTAAAGACTTATGCCGCTTAGAGCGAGGAGCCGGCTCTGTCCGGCCAAGGTGTGGATAGCGCCCTGAACTCGGTCTTCCGAATACCAGGGGCTTCACTGAAATTTAAAATTATAGAATTCTATGGCTAGGTGAGAGTGTTCACGCATTATAGTCCGATTGCCTTGTTCGTTGGGCTGAGCGCCTCCCTTGAAGGACCCAAACATGGGAAAAAGAGCGCTCAGGTTTATCCCCGAACACCCCAGCACTAACGGCACGGGGGTAGAAGCCGACGACTTGCCATCTCTCAGAATTGATAAACAGCCGCACAGAAGGTAATATTTTAAATTCCAAACAGCATTGCTTAGCGCATATGAACAAGTTTTCAGCGCACAGGACAAAACAAGCAAGTTTCACTCAAAAATTACATCCCTAGAACATTCATCCGCCACAAGGCAGGAACCCTTCAGAACATCCTTATAATAATTCTTGGGCTTGCGATGCTCTTTCCCCGGCGGTGGCCCGTCCTTCACAAGCTTCTCAGCATCCAGCTTGCCCTAGTGCACCTTAGCACGGGCAAGGGCCCTACGGGCACCTTCAATGAAGACGGAGCGCTTGATGACTTCGAGCCTTGGACATGCCTCCACCAGCCGCCGCACCAGCCCGAAATAGCTCCCAGGCAGAGCCCCTCCAGGACACAGCTAAACTATGAGGCCCTTCATGGCATGTTTGGCCGCCTTGTGGAGCTCGACCAGTTGCTTCAGCTGGTCGCTCAGGGGCACGGGGTGTCCGGCCTCAGCATACTGAGACCAGAACACCTTCTCTGTCGAGTTGCCCTCCTCGGCTCGATAGAATGCAGCGGCATCGGACACACTCCGGGGAAGATCTGCGAACGCTCCTGGAGAGCTCCGGATTCGGGTAAGTAACAAGTAACTCACGTTTATGTGTTTGCTTTGCATAAAGAATGCCTTACCCGTTGCTATCTTCTTCACCTCATCCAACTCCTGGAGGGTCTTCTGGGATTCGGCCTTGGCAGACTTGGCATTTTCAATAGCTATCGCGAGCTCGGACGCTCGTGTCTTTGAGTCAAGCTCCAAACTCTCATGTTTTTCCATGAGAGCCTGGAGCTCTTGCCGTACCTTGCCAACCTCGGCGTCACACTTCTCCCGCTCGGTGCGCTCCGTGGCCGCCCTCTTCTCGGCCTCGACCAGCGCTTGATTAAGGGTCGCCACCTCAGACGTGGCCCCTACAATAGCCACGATAATCCTGTCATTTTTTGCAATTGCACCTTTTTATATATATTTAAACAAGGTATTTCTTACCTTCATTGTCCTCGAGCTGCTTCTTGGCACGCCCGAGCTCTTGCTCAAACCGCTCGAGGTTCTGCTTTAGCGTGTCCACTTCCGCAGTCAGTGCGACGGACGCAAACAGAGAAGCTTGCATACGCATATTGACTCCTTTTGTTAGACTCCTGCGAATTTTATTTGATCCTCTATTCGGCTTTTCTTCCTGAACGCCAAACAGAGCATCGGGGGCTACTGTCTATGCGGTAATATTATTTACACATTCTTTACTTACCTCAAAGCATGTTAGAAGGCTAGTACAAGCTTCAGCCAGTCTGCCCTTGGCGTACTGAACCTTCTGGACCACCACACTCATAATGGTGCGGTGCTCCTCATCGATGGAGGCGCCTTGGAGCGCCTCCAACAGATTGTCCGGCGCCTCCGGTTGGACGGGAGTCACCGGCATGGTGGGCTTGCTCCTCTTGGAAGGAGGTCCCCCGCCGGACTCTGGAACCTTTGAAGGTTCCAGAGCGGTGTCTGGCCTAGAGCCGGACTTGGAGCCCTGGGGGGGTTTCATCCCCTTTACTCCTGGAGTCCGGGAGGTCGCCTTGCGGCACCGCCAGGACCACCTCCTCCCGTCTTGGAACCTGTCGGGACAACACTTCGGTGTCGTCCGTAGGGCGGGGGGAGGAAGCCGTCGAAAGCGAGTTCACATCCGACGAGTCCAGTGAGCCGCTCGACGATGCGTCGAGCCGGTCTTTGGGTGGGCTGCATAAACATATTCGACATAAGGGAAAGCTGTGCAATAAACGAATACTATGAATTACTCTGGTATCCGGATACTTACGATTTTGCCAGGGGCTTGGCCCTGGGCGGCCACTCCTCTCCGCCGCCGTCGGCGTTGGTGGACTAGTCCGGAGGAAGGGTTTTCCCCTTCTTGGACCCTCCGGCCTCCCCGGAGAGGGCGGCCTTCCTTTTCTTCTCTCCTCCCGCTGGAGGGGGAGAGGTCTCTTCTTCTTCCTCCTCGTCTTCACGAGAGGAATGCGCCCCGGAACCGTCGGATGGTGGATCCGACACCTCCTGGCACCGGGCACTCTTTCGAGTCCCCGTGGCCTTTTTTGCGGCCTTCTTCTCCGGTACCATGTAGGGTGCCGGAACCAGCAGCTTCGCCAAGCGAGCGTCCGCTGGGCCTTCGAGCAAAGGAGCCGGACAGTTGATCTGTCCGGACGTCACCTGCCAATCCTGTCAAAGGTAAGGGAGCTTAGATCCCGCATGGAGTCAAACTATGAAAAACTGATACCCTGTAAAAGGAAAAAAACAGCTTACCGCATGAGCGTGACGCTGCATACTGAATCCGCGATCCTCGGTAGCGGATGCGGGGGCCTCGGCGCCCTTGAGAAGCACCTTCCAGGCATCTTCGTACATCGTGTCGAAGAGCCTGCTCAGAGTTTGGTGCCGCGTCGGGTCGAACTCCCACAGGTTGAAAGCCCGTTGTTGACACGGGAGGATCAGGCGGATGAGCATAACCTGGACTACGTTGACAAGTTTGAGCTTCTTGTCCACCAGGTTTTGGACGCATGTTTGGAGTCCGGTCAGCTCTCCTTTTTTACCCCACGACATGCCCATCTCCTTCCAGGAGGTGAGCTGCGTAGGGGGTCTGGATCGAAACTCAGGGGTTGCGACCCATTCGGGGTCGCGCGGCTCGGTGATGTAAAACCACCCCGATTGCCACCCCTTCAGGGTCTCCACAAAGGAGCCCTCGAGCCATAAGACGTTGGCCATCTTGCCCACCATGGCGCCTCCGCACTCCGCCTGGTTGCCGCGCACCACCTTCGGCTTGACATTGAAAGTCTTGAGCCATAGGCCGAAATGGGGGCGGATGCGGAGGAAAGCCTCGCACACGACGATAAACGCCAAGATGTTGAGGACAAAGTTCGGGGCCAGATCATGGAAATCCAGGCCATAGTAGAACATGAGCCCCCGGACAAATGGGTGAAGAGGGAAGCCTAGTCCGCGGAGGAAATGGGGAAGGAACACCACCCTCTCATGGGGCCCAGGGGTGGGGATGAGCTGCCCCTTTTCGGGAAGCCGGTATGCAATGTCGTTAGACAAGTATCCGGCCTTCCTCAGTTTTTTGATGTGTCCCTCCGTGACGGAGGAGACCATCCACCTGCCTCCCGCTCCAGACATGGCTGGAGAAGGTTGAGGTGGGGAGTGCGGACTTGGGCGCTGGAGCTCGAGTGCGCGAGAATGGATAAGCAAGGGAGGAAGAAGGCGTAGGTGAAAAGGTGGATCCTTATCCCCTTATATGGGTGGACGCAACTACGTGTCCCCACCAGCCTGGTAAAACTCGCTTATCTCCAAGCGGCGTAATCAATGGCGCGGTTGGGTTACCCACACCCGTATTGGTGAGAATCCCGGAATAAGGGGACACGATCTCTGCTTTAACAAGACGTGCCAAGGAAACCGCCTCGCGTGACGCGCTGAGGTGGGATAATGAAACGACTCGGATAAAGGCTTGGTCGTGGTGTGTCACACTACGGAATACGTCAGCAGATTAGATTTGTGTAAATGTTATTCTCTCTATGGCAATATGTGGAAACTTATTTTGCAAAGCCAGACACTATCTTTGTGTTCAAAATCTTCTATGAAGTACTTGGAGGAGGAACCCGCCTTGCAATGCCGAAGACAATATGTGCGCCGGACTCGTCGTCATTGAAGCCTGGTTCAGGGGCTACTGAGGGAGTCCTGGATTAGGGGGTGTCCAGATGGCCGGACTATACCTTCAGCCGGACTCCTGGACTATGAAGATACAAGATTGAAGACTTCGTCCCATGTCCGGAAGGGACTTTCCTTGGCGTGGAAGGCAAGCTTGGCGATATGGATATGCAGATCTCCTACCATTGTAACCGACTTTGTGTAACCCTAACCCTCTCCTGTGTCTATATAAACCGGAGGGTTTTAGTCCGTAGGACAATATACAGAACAACAATCATACCATAGGCTAGCTTCTAGGGTTTAGCCTCTCCGATCTCGTGGTAGATCTACTCTTGTACTACCCATATCATCAATATTAATCAAGCAGGACGTAGGGTTTTACCTCCATCGAGAGGGCCCGAACCTGGGTAAAACTTCGTGTCCCTTGCCTCCTGTTACCATCCAGCCTAGACGCACAGTTCGGGACCCCCTACCCGAGATCTGCCGGTTTTGACACCAACAGGGAGGAAAGTAGAACTTGATGAGGTAACTATACCTGCTCCCTTATTGGAAAGTAGTTCATCACAGAAACCAGTTCATGTGACGCCTACACCAATTAGTGAGGAAGTTAATGATGATGATCATGGAACTTCAGATCAAGTTGTTACTGAACCTCGTAGGTCAACCAGAGTAAGATCCACACCAGAGTGGTATGGTAATCCTGTTCTGGAGGTTATGTTACTAGACCATGACGAACCTACGAACTATGAAGAAGCGATGGTGAGCCCAGATTCTACAAAATGGCTTGAGGCCATGAAATCTGAGATGGGATCCATGTATGAGAACAAAGTTAGGACTTTGGTTGACTTGCCCAATGATCGGCAAGCCATTGAGAATAAATGGATCTTCAAGAAGAAGACTGACGCTGACAGTAATGTTACTGTCTATAAAGCTCGACTTATTGCAAAAGGTTTTCGACAAGTTCAAGGGATTGACTACGATGAGACTTTCTCACCCGTAGCGATGCTTAAGTCTGTCCGAATCATGTTAGCAATTGTCGCATTTTATGATTATGAAATTTGGAAAATGGATGTTAAAACTGCATTCCTGAATGGATTTCTGGAAGAAGAGTTGTATATGATGCAACCAAAAGGTTTTGTCGATCCAAAGGGAGCTAACAAAGTGTGCAAGCTCCAGCGATCCATTTATGGACTGGTGCAAGCCTCTCGGAGTTGGAATAAATGCTTTGATAGTGTGATCAAAGCATTTGGTTTTGTACAGACTTTTGGAGAAGCCTGTATTTACAAGAAAGTGAGTGGGAGATCTGTAGCATTTCTGATATTATATGTGGATGACATATTGTTGATTGGAAATGATATAGAATTTCTGGATAGCATAAAGGGATACTTGAATAAAAGTTTTTCAATGAAAGACCTCGGTGAAGCTTCTTATATATTGGGCATCAAGATCTATAGGGATAGATCAAGCCGCTTAATTGGACTTTCACAAAACACATACCTTGACAAAGTTTTGAAGAAGTTCAAAATGGATCAAGCAAAGAAAGGGTTCTTGCCTATGTTACAAGGTGTGAAGTTGAGTAAGACTCAATGCCCGACCACTGCAGAAGATAGAGAGAAGATGAAAGATGTTCCCTATGCTTCAGCCATAGGCTCTATCATGTATGCAATGTTGTGTACCATACCTGATGTGTGCCTTGCTATAAGTCTAGCAGGGAGGTACCAAAGTAATCCAGGAGTGGATCACTGGACAGCGGTCAAGAACATCCTGAAATACCTGAAAAGGACTAAGGATATGTTTCTCGTTTATGGAGGTGACAAAGAGCTAGTCGTAAATGGTTACGTCGATGCAAGCTTTGACACTGATTCGGACGATTCTAAATCGCAAACCAGATATGTGTTTACATTGAACGGTGGAGCTGTCAGTTGGTGCAGTTCTAAACAAAGCGTCGTGGCGGGATCTACGTGTGAAGCAGAGTACATAGCTGCTTCAGAAGCAGCAAATGAAGGAGTCTGGATGAAGGAGTTCATATCCGATCTAGGTGTCATACCTAGTGCATCGGGTCCAATGAAAATCTTTTGTGACAATACTGGTGCAATTGCCTTGGCGAAGGAATCCAGATTTCACAAGAGAACCAAGCACATCAAGAGACGCTTCAATTCCATCCAGGATCTAGTCCAGGTGGGAGACATAGAAATTTGCAAGATACATACAGATCTGAATGTTGCAGACCCGTTGACTAAGCCTCTTCCACGAGCAAAACATGATCATCACCAAGACTCCATGGGTGTTAGAATCATTACTGTGTAATCTAGATTATTGACTCTAGTGCAAGTGGGAGACTGAAGGAAATATGCCCTAGAGGCAATAATAAAGTTATTATTTATTTCCTTATATCATGATAAATGTTTATTATTCATGCTAGAATTGTATTGACCGGAAACATGATACATGTGTGAATTCATAAACAAACAGATTGTCACTAGTATGCCTCTACTTGACTAGCTCGTTAATCAAAAATGGTTATCTTTCCTAACCATAGACATGAGTTGTCATTTAATTAACGGGATCACATCATTAGGAGAATGATGTGATTGACATGACACATTCCGTTAGCTTAGCAATTGATCGTTTAGTTTGTTGCTATTGCTTTCTTCATGACTTATACATGTTCCTATGACTATGAGATTATGCAACTCCCATTTACCGGAGGAACACTTTGTGTGCTACCAAACGTCACAACATAACTGGGTGATTATAAAGGTGCTCTACAAGTGTCTTCGAAGGTACTTGTTGGGTTGGCGTATTTTGAGATTAGGATTTGTCACTCCGATTGTCGGAGAGGTATCTCTGGGCCCTCTCGGTAATGCACATCACTTAAGCCTTGCAAGCATTGCAACTAATGAGTTAGTTGCGGGATGATGTATTACGGAACGAGTAAAGAGACTTGCCGGTAATGAGATTGAACTAGGTATTGAGATACCGACGATCGAATCTCGGGCAAGTAGCATACCGATGACAAAGGGAACAACGTATGTTGTTATGTGGTCTGACCGATAAAGATCTTCATAGAATATGTGGGAGCCAATATGAGCATCCAGGTTTCGCTATTGGTTATTGACCGGAGACATGTCTCGGTCATGTCTACATAGTTCTCGAACCCGTAGGGTCCGCACACTTAAAGTTTCGATGACGGTTATATTATGAGTTTACCAGTTTTGATGTACCGAAGATTGTTCGAAGTCCCGGATGTGATCACGGACATGATGAGGAGTCTCGAAATGGTCGAGACATGAAGATTGATATATTGGAAGCCTATATTTGGATATCGAAAGTGTTCCGGGTGAAATCGGGATTTTACCGGAGTACCGAGGGGTTACCGGAACCCCCCGGGGGCTTAATGGGCCATAGTGGGCCTTTGTGGAGAAGAGGAGAGGCGGCCAGGGCAGGGCCGCGTGCCCCTCCCCCTAGTCCGAACAGGACAAGGAGAGGGGGGCGGCGCCCCCCCCCTTTCCTTCCTCTCTCCCTCCTCTTTCCCCCTCCACTCCTAATCCAACAAGGAAAAGGGAGGGAGTCCTACTCCCGGTGGGAGTAGGACTCCTCCTGGCGCGCCCCTCCTGGCCGGCCGCACCTCCCCCTTGCTCCTTTATATAGGGGGCAGGGGGCACCCTAGAGACACAACAATTGATCGTTTGATCTTTTAGCCGTGTGCGGTGCCCCCCTCCACCATAGTCCACCTTGATAATACTGTAGCGGTGCTTAGGCGAAGCCCTGCGTCGGTAGAACATCATCATCGTCACCACACCGTCGTGCTGACGAAACTCTCCCTCAACACTCGGCTGGATCGGAGTTTGAGGGACGTCATCGGGCTGAATGTGTGCTGAACTCGGAGGTGCCGTGCGTTCGGTACTTGATCGGTCGGATCGTGAAGACATACGACTACATCAACCGCGTTGTGCTAACGCTTCCGCTTTTGGTCTACGAGGGTACGTGGACAACACTCTCCCCTGTTGTTGCTATGCATCACCATGATCTTGCGTGTGCGTAGGAATTTTTTTTGAAATTACTATGTTCCCCTACAAGAATTGTATTGATCGGAAACTCAGATACATGTGTGGATACATAGACAACAACGTGTCCCTAGTGAGCCTCTACTGGACTAGCTCGTTGATCAAAGATGGCTATGGTTTCCAAGCCATAGAAATGAGTTGTCATTTGATAATGGGATCACATCATTAGGAGAATGATGTAATGGACAGGACCCAAACTATAAACATATCATATGATCGTATCAAGTTTATTGTTATTGTTTTCTGCATGTCAAGTATATATGTTCCTATGACCATGAGATCATGCAACTCACTGACACCGGAGGAATACCTTGTGTGTACCAAATGTCGCAACGTAACTGGGTGACTATAAAGGTGTTCTACAGGTATCTCTGAGGGTGTCCGTTGAGTTGGCATGGATCAATACTGGGATTTGTCACACTGTATGACGGAGAGGTATCTCAGGGCCCTCTTGATAATACAACATCACAAGAAGCTTGCAAGCAATGTGACTAATGAGTTAGCCACGGGATCTTGTATTACAGAACGAGTAAAGAGACTTGCTGGTAATGAGATTGAACTAGGTATGGAGATACCGACGATCTAATCTCAGGCAAGTAACATACCGATAGAGAAAGGGAATTGCATACGAGATTAGCAGAATCCTTGACATTGAGGTTCGACCAATAAGATCTTCGTGAAATATGTAGGAACCAATATGGGCATCCATGTCCCGCTATTGGTTATTGACCATAGAGGTGTCTCGGTCATGTCTACATAGTTCTCGAACCCGCAGGGTATATACACTTAACGTTTGGTAACAATATAAGTATAGTTGAGTCATTATGGTGGTTCCCGAAGGTTGTTCAGAGTCCCGTATGAGATCCCGAACACGACGAGGAACTCCGGAATGGTCTGGAGGTGAATATTGATATATTGGACGAAGGGTATTGGAGTCCGGAATTGTTTCGGGGGTACCGGGTAATGACCAGCATGACCGAAAAGTGTTTCGGGGCGCCCCGGCAAGTGTTGGGAGGCCTCATGGGCCAAGGGGAGGGGGCAAACCAGCCCACTAAGGGGTCGAGCACCTCCCTCACCCCATCACACGTAACCAGGAGGGTTGAGGGCGCCCCTAGGGCTTCCCGCCACTTTGGCTTGGGGGCCAAGTCTCCTAGGGAGAAACCCATCTATGGTTTCCCTCTTGTAGCCGCCGCCCCCTAGATTGGATCTAGGGGCACCCCTCCTCTCCTCCCTTCCCCTATACATAGAGAGGTAGAGAGAGGGCAGCCACACCCATACGGATCTATTCGTGCCATGGCGTTGCTCCTCCTCTCCCTCATAGTCCATCTTCTTCTCCGTAGTGCTTAGCGAAGCTCTGCTGAGATTTCTCCACCACCACCACCATCATGTCGTCGTGCTGCCAGAGGACTCGAGCTACTACTTCACCGTCACTCGCTGGATCAAGGAGGTGAAGGCGTCATCAAGCCATACGTGTGTTGAATGCGGAGGTGCCGTCCGTTCGGCACTAGATCGGAGTTCGCGGGACGGATCATGATTGGACCGCAAAGACGTTCAACTACATCAACCGTGTTTCTTAATGCCTCCGCTTAGTGATATACATGGGTATGTAGATGCAATCTCTCCTCTCGTAGATGGTCATCTCCTAGATGGATCTCGGTGAGCGTAGGAAATTTTTTGTTTCCTATGCAACGTTCCCCAACAGCTAATAAATTGGTTATTATCATATTTCCCTGTTCATGATAATCATTTATTATCCATGCTAGAATTGTATTGATCGGAAACTCAGATACATGTGTGGATACATAGACAACAACTAGATGGTGATCCCCTAGTGAGACAAAGTCGCACCCTTGTAATCGAGATCTCAAGCAATAATCAATCAGCAGGACACATGCCTTTTACGTCCTCCGTGAGGGATCGAAGCTGGGTAAACTCGCATCTCTCGATTCCGATCAACCTAGTTCAAACTACTACCTAGCTGCGATGGCCTCACGACTAAGTCTTTTTTCGAGGACATCTGTCGTGACAAAACCACTATAGTTGGCGCCCACCGTGGGGCCATCGCACGGTGGGTTTGAGTTCTTGGAGGGCACTTTCCCAGTGATCGAGGGATACACAATTGTCCGAATTACGAAGAGTCGTTGGGGAAAGCTCTACATCTACAACTCAGGCTGGGATCCCGAGGCTGACTCAATCGAGTACGGGTACCGGATCCCCTTCGGTAAGATCCACGTCTTCATCGGAAAAAATGGTGAATCCGGGCCCGAGCCGGACATCTACTCCAAAATCGTCAAGCCGGCTCGGCGCGCCAAACCAGGCCAGGCACAAGCCGGCCGGACCCATGTTTTCGTTAGCTTCACTCATGGGCTCGACCTGCCAAATGATTCCGCTTCTGGAAACGACACATTGGTCAACTCGGATGGCGAATCTTCGACCAGGGAAACTGAGTCGATTCAACCACTTTTTGATGATCGGCTTGGGGGCTACTCCGATGACGAGATCGGCCTGGAGGTCTACGAGCCGCCTCGTAGAGCGGTCTTCATGGCAGGGCCGGCGGGTCAAAACCAGCCTCGCTATGATGAGCACGGACGTCTGATCACGGGGGAGGCAACAAACTCGAACTTACCACCGCCCGCTGTGAACCGGGTTGCCAACGCTGGAGGCGCTGCGATCATTGACCCCACAGCAGTGGTGGACCCGTCGGTCATGGCGGGTGGCTCAGGACGGACAGACGTCCAAGCATTGGCCAAGTTGATGGTTACCCTGACAACGCTCCTTGCGGAATCGGTGACCACAGACAATGTGGCTACACGTAACGCAGAGATCACCAAGTGTTGCGAGCATATGGCTAAAATCCAGGAATATATCAACACAGAGAATACGCATCTTGCAGAGCTCGAATCCTGGAAGAGCAGAGGCGTTTGGAAACCGAGACTTTGAACCTCCATCACCATTAGAGGGAGTTGGCCGCATTCCATCAGGGAAGGTTCCAGTCCAGGCTCCTAGTCGCGATGGATCCGGCGAGGTTATTCCTAACGCCGGCTCTAACGGTCCCAGGGGATGGGGAGGTGACACTATGAGCACCGCCGGCTCAGCCAGTCCAGCAGTTACCCCTAATCCAGGTGCGGCCCGTGGACCAGCCGACTCGTTTCCAGACACCGGTTGGTCATTATTCAAATCCCGTGGATAACGTGATGGCGGCGACAGGCAGATTGACGGCAATCCCGATCAATGACGACTCCCCTGCCGGTGTCGTGACTCGAGAAGCCATTGAGATGCTAAAAACGGCGGTCACGCAGCAGGCGAACTATTCACACAATCCAAATAGGCTTCACTCAACCCCTCATCCAAGCAATAGCAGAAGCCGACACGGTCAAAAGCTGAAATTTTATTGTCTTGTAGAAGCTTGTTAGAAACCCTTGCTTAAAGGGCACCGCCCTCTCGTGGATCCGATAACTCAGGGTCACCTCTCGGGAAAACGACGAGAATTATTTTTGCTCCTTTACCGGATCACTAAAGGGACTAATCATGCTCTAGATTTGGCTATGTTGGCCTCTAGGTCGTTGGGCCTGGATATGGCTCTCTCCAGTGAGGTGATAGTCTGTGGTGGCTTGCTTCATCGTCGGTGTTAGTCTGTGTTGCCACTCTGGCCTGTGGAGGCATCCTCACTGTGGATTGCGGTTATCGAAATATCTTTGTGAGGGTTTTTCTCTCCAGATCAGGTGGTTACCTTAGCCATCGAGATGCAATCTATGGACTATGACTTGACACAAAGGGTTTGGTTGTGCAGTGAAGGCAAAACGTTTTTAGCCCATCGCATGTAGCTGCTGGCATCGTGGAAAAGTGGTGGCGACAACACATGATTGACTTCGATTTGGTGGTACTACTCAAGTACTCGGTCTCGAGCTTTGGGGACCTAGTTCAGACCCAAGTTGGTTATATGTGACGATGTCGATGTTTTTGTATCATTACCTTATTGAAGGCATTGATTGGATTTAGTGACAGCGACGCTTGAACGTCGCTCCCTTTTTGAAGATGTTGCCGTTGAAGAACCTAGTTGTCCTTGTGGAGTCAAAAATTGGTCGGTGCAGATATGGTCATTTTTGTAGTTTGTCGATAGTATATTTGATCACTTCATGGATTTTTTCTTCTTCCTCACTTAGGCATAAATATGGTGTTATATGATTTAGCTATTTATCGAAGGGGTTTTATTTGTGTGTACGCGTCGGTGTTGGCTGTGCCCATCTTAACTATGGAGACATCATGCTTCATTTTGAGTCAACTAGTAAATGTGCACGTGTAATCTTAAAATTTGTTTATGTTTATTCTAATTCATTGGTTGTAACCAAACCAAACCAATTTTTTAAAGTTGTATGTTTCGAAACATAAGCTGTGAGGTGATAATATTCTGTTTCTATACACGTTCATATGCAACAGGACACTGGCGGTTCAGAGTGCGACTGCATGCTCCGCCAACTTACTATGGATAGGCCGATTACTAAGTAAGCTTTCACAAGTAAATCGTTTATGGATCAACTGCATTACGGGCGTTTGACCGATTAGGGGATTGCCTCGTGCCATAGTGACATGTACAAAATTAGAATGTGGTTTATTAAAATTTGAACAAATAAATCACAAAAAATGCTGAGCGTTAAAGATATAACGCACCTGTAGGGATCCAGAAGGATGCCCTTAACCTTGAACATCCGGTATAGGAGCGGCCGCCATCTCTCTCTCTCATCGGTGGCCACCCAGTGCTTGTCCTTTGGCCTGATCTTCTTCGCGACCTTGCTACCGTCGTTCCCGACGGCCGACACAGTCGGGCAGGCGGTCTCCCTCCCTGACGGCCGAGCTGCATGCGGTTTAGGGGGCATCCCTGGCAGCTATGCGGGCGGTTTAGTAGGCGTCCCAACTGCCGAGGGCCATGGCCAGGCGAGGCGATGGTTGGGGACGACATGGAGGTGTGAGGGGCGGCGTCCTTGAAGGCGTGACAGGTCGACACGATGGTGGCGCGGCGTCGCTGAAGGCCCTAATATGTGGCGGGTCGAAGTGCAAGGGGCGGCATGGCGAAGGTGCGGCGGCTCGATGCAAGGCTTGCGGCTGTTCTCTTGTGTCAGTTTTCTTTGTGCGAAAGGGTATGGAAGGAAGGGGATCAGGGAGGAGACGGTTGATTAGCTCTAAACGTGTTTAGTCGCTTACCATTAGGACAATAAGGACGGTTGGATTAACGCGGACGGATGGCCTAGATCTATTGGATCTGCCTCTTTAGGTCTTTTTATATTGATATATATACTCCGTAGATGATATCGATATCGATATAGATAGATATAGTAGATAAAATCCACTCTTTATTGAAAATTCAGTGCGTTTTTTTAAGCTACCCTGCAAATTTAAAAGTTTGATCATTTTTATGAGATGCTCTGACGTGTGTGTTCGCACCTTGGCTCGGCAGCCTCCATATCCGACGGCCTACGGGACTTGTGTGTTGAAAAGAAGTTTCGAAGAAGCCATTATACGAATCTCAAAGCAGTTCACCGTCCGGAGCCCAGACGTCGAGGCGAGGCGAACGACCCTGGGGCAGGCCAAATATTTCTAGTCGTCCCCTTCCCTCAGCCTCAAGCAGATCTGGCCACTCCCATCCGCCCAGTCTCCTAAACCCCTCCCCTCCCCCTCCCCTCTCCGGCCGGCGCCGCCCGCCACCGCAGCTATGGCCTGGAGGCTGCCGCCCCTGGCCGTCCTCCTGCTACTCGTCGCCGCGGCCGTCGCCCCCCTCTCCTCCGCCGTCCGCCCGGTCTCCGAAGCGCACAGATCCGTCGCCGCCGAGCTCTTCGCCGCCTCCCCCGACGAGTAAGTTCCGTAGCCGCTCGCCAGCATCACCGTCTCCCCTGATCTCCAGCTTTCGCCCCTCGTGGGCGCAATTAAGGACCTAGTCCGGCTCAGATCGATCCGGCACGGGGCTGCCCCCTCGAAATCTCGGGTCATGGCCACGTTCTAATCGCTGGTTTTGTCTGTGAGCGCTGTGCAGCTTGGAGACGACGTACGAGGCGGTCAGGACGTTCAAGATACTCGGAGTGCAGAGGGATAAGGGCCTTGATGGCAAGGCCTGCAAGCTCGCCGCGGATAGGCTGTCTTCGTCCTCGTCGCCCGCCAAGGATCTGTTCCACGCGGTCCAGATCGCTGGCGTTCTCGCATGCAGCGTCGATGCCGGTGTTTACGATGTGGGTTTTAGCTCTGGAGATCTTGCTGCTTCTGCTGGTATTCACCTGCTTGATGGTGTTCTGAGATTCGTTCTTCATGGCAGGACGTCGCGTCGAGGCTTAAGGCGGTGATCAAGGACACCAATTCGCTGCTGGAGTTCTACTATTCTGTGGGAGGGCTGCTCAGCCTCAAGGTTACTCCCTCTAATGCACTTTCAGCTTGATGTTTTTATTTTAATTTTTTCCAGCACTGCTGTTAGTTGGTTGTCTGAATTTTATCTGGTAGATGATAAAGTTGTGTTGATTTTTTGCAGGAACAAGGCCACAGTGTTGTTTTGTCTGATGCCGATAGCACATTTCACGCAATTAAGGTTAAAGCAGTGCAATATGCTATGCACTTTTTCCTTGTGTAGTTCTTGCAATCACAATTTTGCTCAGCTGTTTAAACTAGAGTTGTCTGATATATATCTTTGTTTCTATAGGCACTTAGCCAAAGTGATGGGAGATGGCGCTATGACACCAACAGTGCTGAATCCAGCACATTTGCTGCTGGTAATATTTTTTGTCTTGCGACCTTTTCTGTTTTTTGCTGCAAATCAAATGTATCAGGCACTGATGTTTAGAAACACTGTTCTGCAACAGGTATAGCACTAGAAGCATTGGCAGGAGTTGTTTCACTGTCTGATGCGGAGGTTGATCCGTCTATGGTGTGTATATGCTCTCTGCTTGTACTTGAATTACTTCATTAACTTGTTGTACATTTATATGTGATTATCTTCCTTGAATGTAAGAGATGAAGAAGTCGGATAACTGTATAGTACATGTTGTCTCACAAATTCTTTTAATGGGGAGAGGGTTGAACTGAATGCCAGTGAAAACCTTATACACAAGCAATGCTTGTTACGTTGTTATCTTCCTATACATAAGTAATAAAGATGTATGGGTGAATATACACTTAAATACTAGTATATGTTATGAAGTATTGAAAACAGGAAGAGCTTGATTTCAACACAAAAGAGAAACGGCTATATAACAAGTTGTTTATCCCTCAGCTTATATCATTCTAATTACATCTCACAACATCCATTCATCTGAATTACAAATGCACATGACATGATCTATCATCCTAAAAGAGTTGCAGCCATGTCTCTGTATGTGCCATGCCCTTTGGTTTATAACAATCTCAAATCAACTAGGTGTTACCATATCATTCTCGTGTATGTGTACGATGTTCTGCTTTCCTTCTTGGCTCATACAATTTGTTGCCGAATGCTTCTTCCAAGTTTCAGTCAAATGTGTTTGTTCTGAATTTGTTATGCGCGCCATTTTTTATTAGTATATCATTTGAAGTTTGCCACTATTGGCGGTCCTGATTTTTATTACTATGTCATCAGATTGGAGTCGTTAAAAATGACATCGTGAAACTATTTGGCACAATCAAGAGCTATGGTATGTTCTCTAACCGTCTTCTTTGTGCTCACTGAAGATGAACATTTGATTAAATTGCTTTAAGACAAGGCGCTGGTAGACCAGGCATTTTTTCTATTTTATCAACTTAAACTCGACCAGAGTTCTCCAGGAGTCAAGGTGCCTGGTTAACACCTCGTAGGAGCTTAGTTACCAAATTGCTAAATCTATGGCATACTGAGTCGCATGTTTGGATAGTTAGCAGTACTATTTAGTTAGTGTGTTTTGATACTATTCCATTACGATACGAAGAAACCACTTGCAAGTGAAAATGTTCCTCTTACTGTTGATAGCTTCTTATGATATGTGTTTTCTCAGATGATGGAACCTTCTATTTTGATGAGAAGTATGTTGATGGTTCTGAATACAAGGGCCCTATAACAACTTCTGCTTCAGTAGTACGTGGTGTCACCTCCTTCGCTAATGTTGTTTCTGGGAAATTGAACGTAAGTTATTTCATTTCATTTTGGTGTTTTTTCATTAAATTTATGTTAAGCACCTCCCATAACCAACAACACTCAACCCACAGATCCCTGGTGAGAAAATACTGGGCTTGGCAAAGTTCTTTCTTGGTATTGGGCTCCCAGGTAGTGGAAAGGATTGCATTAATCAGATTGAGTCCTTGTCGCTCCTGGAAAACAATAGGTAAGTTTTCCTCTCTTTTTTAGCATTCTCGATAAACTTGCGCCCCACATTATTATTAGTCTCTGTTGCCCTGTGATGCTTATTTCGTTTCTACAACATGCAGGATCTTTGTTCCTTTGATCCTTTCACTTCCTTCCAAAGTACTGTCACTGACCTCCAAAGACCAGCTTAAGGTGATTATCACATTCTAGTCTCTTTGATTTTGTCTGAATATAATGATAATATTTTTTGTTTGTCCATTATATTATTCTGCATTGTAGTGTAAAATAGTAGTAGGCATATCGATATTGCACTAATGATTGTTACTGTGAGCAATTCTATCTCTTGCAAGCACTTTCTGTATTCATTAAATGTTGTAGACTTGAATTTATCTTGTTTCGATACAAGCATATGCATCCTATGTGGTACTTCTGTAGTTGCAATTTAATAACAATAGTGTCTGCTAAAAAGATGTATATGGCGTGTGTGTGAAAATTGTACCACATTTAGCTGCAATCTTGCGCTGTATTGCTTTTGAGTTTTGACGCATGTTGTGTTTAGCGCAGTGTAATTAACTCCAACTCGTGTTCCCTTGATATATATTATTTTCAGGTTGAAGTAACTACAGTGTTTGGTTCTGCGGCACCTCCGCTCAGAGTGGATCTTGTGCAAGTCTTGGGCTCTGATTCCAAGGTCATCACCACTGACAGCAAGGTACAGAGTTAGATTGGTGTTTACCTCTTGGAACTTATTTTTTCATTATAATAGTTCACCATTGTTTTGTCCGTGTTTTAGCTACAATTCCCTAATATCCATTTCCTTCTGGTATCAGGAACTTCAGTTTGACCTCGACAACAATGTTCATTACTTGGACATTACTCCATTGAAAATAGATGTTGGGAAGTACTCGCTAGTTTTTGAGGTACCTGTAAACTTTATTAATTTGTTTGATATATACACATAATGTAATAGACTAATATTACTTTACATTACTGATGTTTTTGCCCTTCGATCTTCAAGATTACTCTTCAGGATTCAGAACATGGAACTGTTTACACTACTGGAGGGAGAAACACCGAGTCTGTCGTTGTTACAGGACTGATCAAAGTTGACAAGGCAGAAATTGGAATTTCTGAGAATGATGCTGGGAGTGCGGAGTCTGTCGAAAAGTAAACTCTTCGAACCACTTGATTCCATGCCATTAGAAAAGCATGTTTTACAGCAACATTTTAAAGATAAACTAACTCTGACACCAACACCCAAGTAATTGCAGCCTCTATATCCTTGATCACTTTAAATTAGTTCATTCTCATCTGGAATAACGAATAACACTTCCTAACCTGTTATTATGTGGTTCTTCTCTTCACATCTGACATTTGTTTGAGAACATATCCTGCATTGTTTCAGTCATGTAGCTGAGTTGTGATGTTGAACAATATATTAGTTGAGTTATGTGAAACTTGGAATGGAAGTTTAGGTTCTAATTTCATAGCAAAACGGCTTATTTTGCATGTCTCATTTCAAATCCGATTCATTACAGGTTAGATCTGCTGAAAGATACAAAAGTTTCTCTCTCTGCGAACCATCTGCAGAAGTTACGTCTATCTTTTCAACTATCTACACCACTTGGACGCACATTTAAACCTCACCAGGTCACAATAACACTCCATTTTCTTTCTCAAATGGCACAGTACTAGTTCTTTTCCTGACTTGATTTAGCGAATTTGTTGCCAGGTTTTCTTGAAGTTAAAGCATGAAAGCAAGGTTGAACACTTATTTGTGGTGCCAGGTTCTGCGAGGCAATTCAAAATTGTTCTAGTTGAGTAACCTACTCCAGAGTTCGTTTTGCTCTTGTCATTCTCTCGGCAAATGTTTCCATTAGGTTTTAGGTTGTCCATTATATTATCCAGAAAAACACATACACCGACAGAGGCTTTTGACATAGAAGGTACTAGCTAGGTTATGTAACTTGTTTTCAGGAGTTCTTTGATTCACATGATTCTGAAAAACGCAGGATTCTAGTGGCAGGTCCCTAGAATATCCTTCGATGCTGGACACCGTAGGAATTGACACCAAAGTGTGTTAGACTACATTATAGGGGTTACACGTGATGGAAAATTTCATTTGAAATTGAGTACAAAGTGGCCTTTCTATTCCTACAAATCAAACAACCTTTTGTAGGAAGCTTTAAGAAACTCTAGGAAGGAAACTTGTTGGCATTTTTGTGACCAAGTGAGGTTTGAACAAGATTATCCAGGTGCCAATACATTTGAAATTAACCTGTTAAATATTGTCCAGCAAGTATGATGGTGATGGTGGACGCATCTTCCTGTTGTGCTTGAATTTTATGATGTTACTGTGGTCAGATGTGGAGATGAAGTACCAAAAGATCACTTAACATATCTTAATTTGCATGTTTTTGCTGCCTTTCAGCTCTTTGAGGGTTCCAGAAGAATCATAACATGATTTCTTATATGCTTGTTCAATATATTGTAGGATTTTCTTGGATTGGTAGAGAAATTTTACTACCTTTCGGGAACATATGACCTCGAGCTTTCAGTTGGTGATGCTTCAATGGTATGTTGCCACATTTATAACTCTACAGTTCTGTTTGGTTTAGCCTTGCTGATTATTCTTTGTCTGCTTCAGGAAAATTCGTTCCTACGAGCCCTTGGCCAATTGGAGTTGGACTTGCCGGAGGCCCCAGAAAAGGCCCCACGTCCTCCGGCACAAGCTGTTGACCCGTTAGCAAAGTTTAGGCCACAGAAGGAGATAGAACACATATTCCGTGTGCCAGAGAAGAGGCCACCGCAGGAAGTCTCCCTTGCATTTACTGGCCTCACGCTCCTCCCTTTCATTGGGTTCTTGATTGGGGTGAGTCAACAATTCCTACTCTTTCTTTATTTCTTCATTTGCTATCACACTTCTGTACTGGTTTCTCTAAATCAAAAAAGTTGCTGAGAGTATCCTACTCTAAATCAAAAATGTTGTTGAGAATATGCTTATTCAACATACTGATGATAATAATGTGCTTCTGGCATTTACTTGTAGCTTATGCGTCTGGGAGTCAACTTGAAGAACTTCCCTTCCCTGCCAGGACCAGCTGCATTCGCATCACTCTTCCATGCCGGAATCGGAGCAGTACTGTTGCTCTATGTTCTCTTCTGGGTTAAGGTTAGCATCTTCCTTGTGGTGAAACATATAATTGCACTAATAAAAGTTCTGCTCACTATCATTCTTCTGTCGGAACAGCTGGATCTTTTCACAACTCTGAAGTACCTCAGCTTCCTCGGCGTGTTCCTTGTGTTCGTCGGCCATAGGACCCTTTCTCATCTTTCCAACACGGCAGCAAAACAGAAGACTGCTTGATGGGAAGATGCGAAGAATGCGTGATCATCAATTTTCGGGCAGTGGCAGTTGCTTGGGTTCTGCAAATGCTTTTGCTTGAGATCCTGACCGAGTTCTTGCGCAACTTGAGTTTTGAGGGACAACTGGGTGTCATTTTGTAGTGGGTGCCAAGAATCCTGGTACTAGAGAAGTGGTAGGACCTCGCCTTCTTGTTTTATGCACCGATGTTTACTGAAGTGGTAGGACCTCACCTTCATGTATGATGCATTGATGTTTACTAAATAGGCTGGACTTGTTAAACATAGAATTAATAAGATCATATTCTTACTCAAAAAGTTAACTTGTGTTATGCCTTCTGATTTACAAACTCACAAAACCAAATCCATTCCATTTGAACTCCCCAACGAATTGTAACCATTACATTCCATCTAATTAACCCAAGCAAAATGGGAGCAGAACCAATCCATAATTAAAAGTGCATAGGCTGCATTTTAGCCCAAACCTAAGAATGGTTTAAATGTATTTTCAGGATAACCTATACATGCGAGCTAACAATTGTATCATCAATTTTCGGGCGGTCACAGATGCTTGGGTTTTGCAAATGCTTTTTGCTCGAGACCCTGAGTTTTTCTTGCGCAACTTGAGTTTTGAGGGACATAAGGGTATCATTTTGTAGTCGGTGCCAATTTTCCTGGTACTAGAGAAGTGGTAGGACCTCACCTTCACGTATGATGCATTGATGTTTACTAAATGGGCTGGATTTTTTAAACATAGAATAGATTTTTTAAACCATTCTTATCGGAAAAGGTTAACTTGTGTTATGCCTTTTGATTTACAAACTCACAAAACCAAATTCCCCAACCAAACACTGAATTGCAACCATCACATCCCACCTAATTATCCCAAGCAAACATAGGAACAAAACCAATCCTGACATTCCATTCCACTTCGATCCCAAACCAAACACGCCCTAAGATAGTTCAAGTGCATTGGCTGCATTTTGGCACGAACCTAAGAGCACTTTAAATGCATTTTCAGGGACAAACCCAACAGCGCTTTAAATGCATTTTCAGGACCAACACGGCTGCCCCACACATGTGAGCTAACAACTGTAACAAAGCAGAGAAATCCCATCTTCAATATCACATAGATCTTGGTACTTTGAATATACAAGTTTCTATCAAAATCCAAGTAATTGTTCACACCAGTTAATTACAAGATTCTGATGGTCTGAGGTCCAGAGTGCCTATATATATATATATATATTTATATATAGTTACAGGTTGCATCTGACATTGTGTAACTAAATGAATCATGTATGAACTACTCAATTTCCTTAAACCTCCATATACACCCGTCCGGATACTGTCTATCTTATATTTTTTGCGGCAGAAACCGTTTTAACTTAGCTTGGTTAGTAGGCATCTGTGGATCATTTGCACCCGGTACTTTGAGGAAACCTCAACTATTTGACCAACCAGGCCGTGGTCACTCGTAAAGAATACACCGATGACAGACGCTTCCCTCACCTGCTGCACCACTTGGAAAAAATACGGCGTGGACTAAACCACCTTCTGTGATTTCAGGCTACGGGAGAGCATCATTTTGTCGCTGCGCTAATCTTGAATACAATCCATCCTGCTTGACAAGGTCGCTGTGCTTTCCGTCCTGCACAACCATACAGAACAACTTAGACCATGTTTGTACACAACACTGCAAGTCTTGAAAGAAGTGTTCTCATGCTAATTTTAGTGTAGACTTCATGTTAACACTTTGCAACAGCAGTTGAGAACATACCTCCACAATACTGCCATTTTCCATCACAATGATTCTGTCAGCCGCTTGAATCGTAGACAGCCTAGAACAAATAATGGCGTTAGCTCGACTCTCCGTGTTCAAAATAACAGGCACCGGAGTAAGCACACATTACCTGTGAGCTATGATAATCACAGTTCTTCGAGCCTTAGGATCAGTGCTAACTTCTGTGATGACACTCTATAACATGGCAGAGAGAAAGATTAACAATCTACTCATAAGTACATTTTAATTGCACAGAATTTGTTCATGAAGAGTTTACCTTCACATAATGTTCACTCTCGGCATCAAGTGCACTAGTGGCTTCGTCGAGTACTAAGATGGCCGGGTCCCTCAGAAGGGCCCTTGCAATAGCGACGCGTTGCTTTTGGCCTCCACTAAGAAGAGCATCGTCGACAATGGTGTTATAACCATCAGGAAGAGCCATTAAGAAATCGTGAGCATAAGCCTGTTTTGCAGCCCACTCAACTTCTTCCTGGCTAACTTCTCTTGGGCAGCCATACTTAATATTAGAACTAACATCCATCCGGAATAGCTTAGGCTCCTGCATATAACAAGTATATATGCTGTTAAATACAACAAAGATTCATCTGGCACGACAACTTTGCTGGGTTTATTGGATCCGAACCTGTCCCACAAAACCAATTCTTTCCCTGAACCATCTGGTGTCAAGTTCGCTGAGTGGGACACCATCTATTAATATCTGCATTAGTCACAAATATAACTTCAGAGTTCAGACCAATAACTAGTCTGTTTCAAGTTCAACGTGTCATAGCAGCAATACTGGCTCCTGGAAGGGACAGAAACAATAGCAAGGTCGAAATAGCTTACTTGCCCATTTGTAGGTTCATATAGTTGAAGTAGTAGGTTAACTATAGTACTCTTGCCACTTCCACTAAGACCAACCTTTAAAATTAGAAACCATATATGAACATTCAGATACAGATCAATACTTGCGAAAATTCATATATATGAAAGCATCAGCCTGTATATCTTACAATTGCAACTACTTCATTTGGATTGAGTGTTAGATTCAGTCTTCTCAAAATTGGTGCCTGCACATTAAGGGCCACATCAGAACCCAAAACCCGTACTTAGTTCATAATAATCACAAAGCACTCAAGCTTTAGGATGGACCCTACTATGTGTGTGCTCATAAATCATAACAGAAAAGCATTTAGAAGGAAGGCGTTAACATACTGAAGGTCTTGAAGGATATGAAAATTCTACATCTGCATATTGAATTCGTCCTTCCAGCTTCTGTAACCTGAGGCCTGCAAGAATGAAATGCTTTAGACTACCGAACAGTTGCACATCCTCCCAATTAAAATATCCAAGCACAGAGACTCGAAACTAATGTGTCAAGTCAAAAACAGTCTTGCCTTTAGAGGTAAGCTGCCTGCTAGGCAAGAGATCCATCAACCGGAAGACTTTTTCACTTGCTCCAACAGACTGCATCAGGGAGGACCAATTGTCTCCAATCCACCAGGTAGACAAAATCAGCCACTCGGCGTACAGTGTGAATTTTGTCAGTTGCTCGGCAGTGAACTTCCCATTCATGATTGCTATTCCTCCAATCAAAACAGCAACAACCTACACAAAGCTTATTTGGAAGAATACTTCATCAGTAGCGCAATGAGAAGCATACACAAAAGCCTTATATTTTTAATATAGATATTAACAAAACTGAACAGCAACATCAAATACCTGAGTAGAATGGTACAGATAATTCAAGCTCAAGCTCCAGCCTCCATAAGCCATCGTCTGTCGAAAGCTCACATCATACAGCTTATCCAGCCACTTCGCATACCTATGAAAGTACAACAGGCTTTATGACGTGCATAGTGTTATCTTTATGCTATATAAGAGAGAAAAATAGGTAGAGTGATTGCCTTTTGAACTCTTGCTTTTCCGTCCCATACACTCGCACTGTTCTAACCAAACTTATCGCTTCTTGAGCAACCTGATTTATAACATAAACATTGGGTGAATCGCTGAAATGTTGAGCAACCTTCTCAAATAGACTTCAATTAAAGGACATAAACTTACATTATTGGCACTTGCAGTGAACTCTTGTGCAAATTTAGAGGCCTTTTTCTGATACCTATAAAACAAAGGTGTCATGATGATTTCTTTCACATGGCCAAAGATGCAAAGCAACAAAATGTGGAAACATGGGAGAGGTATTTTGTCGCATTTACTCAAGATTGCTGCGCACTAGCAACATAATAGGGAAAGGAGCAAGTAGAGAAAAGGGAGAAATAAACTACACAAGAAGTGAAAACAAGTTGTTACCGTCCATGAACTAGCATAATTGTCGACAATGTCCCACAAGTAAGCATAGTGCACAGTCCAAGAGGCCATGATAAGATTAGAAGATAAATCAGTGCTCCTATACCCTGAGACAAAGTAACAACATGAAAAATGAGCTTTTCAAGCTACTGGTGAGTATTGTATGCTCAGATACTAAACAACCTTTTCACCTGAAGCAAATTGCGTGAAATCAAATTAAGATCATTGCCAATAACTCTAGACACTTGCTGGCAGTCAGAACCAAGCCTACTTGTCAAATCTCCGACAGTTTCTTCATCGAAAAACGCAATATCCTGGCACAATATACAATGGAGTTAAGAAAATTTGCAGCAATTCAAAGTAAAGGTATTATTTGCACTAGTACTTCAGGCAACAATATTTTCCCCTTCTGTTTTTACCTGAGAAAGGATGGAATCAAACAGCATTTCTCTCATTCGTTTAACCTAAGAAAAATAGTTGAGATAATGATTGTAAGAGCCTGATCAAAACCAAAGGGCAACCTGGAAGGAATAGACTTGTTAAATTACATAAAATCTAACATGGTTTTACCAATATCATGTTGGCAATACCAAAACAGCAGCTTCGCACACCACTGCAAAAGGGGGACACGAGCTAAATAAGCAACCCAAATATAACTCGCAAAAGCATGCTTAAGGCAAACAATTTTAGTTCTGTGCAGATTGTCTCACAAAACTCCTTGTTTTGATGTTTGCAAACTTGTTTGTGCACGTGCAATTGTCCATGATGTACATTGCAGAAATTAAGTTTTTTGTTTCACAGCGATCGTACTGATTCTGTCACAGCATTCACAATGTACAATGTTGAAATTTAAGTTTGCGTTTTACAGTGATCCTACTTATACTATCCTTCACCCAACTGGAAACATCTCAGTCCAAAACATTTCCCTAATCCTAGATTGTCCATTACCAGCACATTTAATTTATTTATTTTTGAATCCTCATGTAATGTAAAGTGCCGGTAAACGCCTAAGTGGTCTGCTTCACTCGAAATGCGATGAAAACAGATAGTTGCGCAGCCATAGTTTGTAGTGTGACCCTATACACGATATGAGCACAGTTTGAAGGAAGAGATAGCTGACCTAAACACTCCGGAAATCATACACAGAACAACCAGAAGCTTGGCGTTCCGGTAGAAGACGGCCCCTCCATTCTGCGCGGAGAAGATGGAGGCCGCGAGCAGATGGGGGATAGCGATCTCCGCGAGCTGCAACCACGACCACACAGCAGTCAGTACCACACCAACCAACGAAAGCTTATCCGAACCACGCGGCCGAGGCAATCCGCATTACCGCGGCGCAGACGAGCGACGCGAAGCCGGCGAAGATGACCCATCGGTCGTTGGATACGAGGGCCCACATCCGGCTGAGCGCGGAGGCGGCCGTGGCCCCGCTGGCCTCGGCGCGGCCGGCCCCGCCCGCGTCCTCATCCTCGAGGCGCCACCAGCTGCCCCCCGGCAGCACGTTCCGCAGCCGCCCGATGAACTCGCCGGCGTCGAGGCGGCGCCTGCCGAGCCCGCCGAACTCGCCGTTGACGGTCGCCGCCGCGCGGATCCTCGCGGCACGCAGCCGGAGCCGCAGCCTGGGCGGCGGGGCCCGCAGGCACGGCCGCCAGGGCGCCAGGCCCAGCGACAGCCCCGCGGGCGCCGCGAGGAGCAGCGCGGCCGGGGCCGGCGGCATTTCTCCCTCCTCCCTCCCCCTTCGCGCGCGCGCACGCGATCCGATTCGGAGCGCGATTCAGGCGGGGCAGGGGGCTATTTTGCGCTGCGTTTCCTCTCCTTGCTTTGTCGTGGCCCTTCGTAAACCTTTTTTTTGTTCGCCTCGTGTGCGTGCGTTCGCGGCGAGATGATCCATGCGTGGGCCGGCGGTGGTGTGGCCGTGGAATTTCCGACCCGTTTTCCAGGCTCCCTGGATCGGAATTTTCTGGTCGAGAATAATCGAGTTTGGATTGGGCTCTCGCGCGTCACGCGGCCATGCGAACGGGAGAGAGAGAGCGGCGAAGCAAAGCAAAGCAGCTGTTGACTTGTTTCTCCTCCGGCTGCTGGTGTGGCGGCCGTGAACCACGTGGAGTTTCGGCTGCTCTCTTCCCGACCCGCCCCGCACAGGTTCTGAGAAGCTCGTGCGCTTTTGCAGAATCGCACGTAGTACTACGTGCCTGCACGGCTGCACCTGCACTATAGAACGATCGACCTAAAGGGGCGACCTGCACTATAGAACCGGAATTGGAACTATCCCACCCGTGACCCGTGCGAAACGTATGGGCCTCTTCATTCTTGGATGGATGAGCGCAGTGAGGTGCGAGAGGTACGTACGTCTGGTCTGGGTTAGGTTTGGCGATAAGCACGAGCGACTGGACACGCCGCAGTTTTTTCGACAGAGCATAGCAATCTGCATTTTACACTACCAATTTAGCTCCTTGCAGAGTTTCTGTTACTAGGCCAAATCAAGACTACATCCCAGCCCGCTGCTGGGTTCTGTTACTGCAAAGCGTAGCTCTGGCTTGCCTTTTGCGCGCCGCTAGTGGTCTTTTTCTTCTGCTCCGTGTTCTTTTTATGGCGTTCACTGCTTGCATGGTTTTCTTTGTTTTTCTTTTCATTTTGGGGTTCTTCTTTGTCCTCTTTCTCTCTTACTTTGGTTTTCACTGGTTTTCTTCAGTTTCTTTTTCTACTTTTATTTTGAACCATTCTCTAGTTTTTTTCATATGGATTGTATATTCTTCATGTGCACCAGGAACATTTCTTATGCACGTTTAACAGTTATTAAATACATGATATTTTTTTCAAATATATGTTTTGATGTCTAGCGCTTTTCATACACATTGTGCATTTTGGTATACATCATAAACATTCTAGACTTGTTTTTTTTAACATTTTATCAAATATATGTAACATTTTTCAAATACACATTGAAATAAAAAAGGTACAAAACTTATCTTTTCATAATACAAAACATTTTTTGAAAACTATGTCAACATTCTTTTACAATGTATCAATATTTTTATAAATGCCATAAACATATTCTTGAAATGGATGAACATTTAAAAATGTATTTTTTAAAACTCATATAACAATTTTTTTAAATGTACAATGTATATTTTTTGCAAATGTCCCATATTTTTTTTGGAACTCATGAACATTTTTTTAATGTCATGAACTTTCTATTTTGAATAGTATCAATATTTTTAAATTTCTTTAACAAAAATATTACATTGCGTCAAGATTTTTAAAAGCCACATGATTCATTTTAAAAAATGTAATTAAATTAATTTTTAATATATTTTTTATAATATTTCAAAAATATAAGCAGAAAGAAAGAAGAAAATGTGCTCCTGCGTGATTTGGGACGGCCCATTAGGACGACCTTGAGGTGAGCGCGAGTGCGAGGCACACGAGACACATGCGCTCCTGAAGATATAGATGCTTCCTTAAAAAGAAGAGTTGTACTTCTAATTTTTGTTAATAAATACTAGAAAAAAGCCCATATGTTGCAACGGCAAGAAAATAATTCCACACTTTCTAAGCCAATAAATATGACTCAAGACGCCAATAGTTCCGTCCTAAAAAACATGACCTTTATTTGAACACATGGCATCTCATCCGTGTTGCCACTTATCCTTCTTTCCACCCTCGTCGACAGTGCTCAGTGCTCATACAATCACAATGTGTTTAAATGTTGTCAATCTAAAGATGTCTCTCTCTCTCTCTCTCCCTCTCTCTCTCTCCCTAATATGAGAAATCTGCTTTTTTCTGTGAGATTTTGGCGAGGTTTGCATGTATGGTTATAGATGGTTTCTTTGGTCTCCAATACTAGTTTTACCGAGGTGTTCATTTACAATCTGGATAGGCGCGGTATGAAAGGAAGGCAGATCATGCGCTAGTGATTAAGGTTACACCCCAAATAACATTTTTTAAATGGTTAACAAGTAAACTAATATCATATTGAGCGCTCCCCTGCTTCTGCGCCTAGCGCCGCCCGCCACTCCGGCGCCGGCGGCCACCTCCTGCGCCGCTCTCCACTCCAGAGGTGGCGGCCACCCTCCTTGGCGCCATGGCCTCTAGGGTCTCCATCTCTGGCTCGAGTTCGTCGGAGTCCAATGCCCCCTCGCCCTCTCCGTCCCATGGGGTGCCATCTGTAAGTGCATCTAGTGCCACCCCTAGTTGATTTTGGAGTATTGACGACAAACCTAGTTGAGGGACTAATGTGTTTGTGAGAATTGCAGGATAATACAGGTAGAAGTCCCTCATTGATTCGGTTTTACCACCAGATATGACCCCTAAAAATGTATGAAGACATTGAAGACAAAGGTGGTACATGAAGATATTCACTTTGAAGACTATGACAAAACAAGACACGTTATGAAGCATATGGAGCTCGAAGACTTAGATCTTTCGTAGTTCCTTTTCTTTTGTGTTGAGTCATAGGAACCACCGTACTGTTAAGTGGGGTCCAGGATACCCAGTTAGAATGACTGAAGTGATGCCCAAACTAAAAACCTATGTCTTCGAGTGAAGACAATGAGAGCGAATCTTGTCCAGAGCCGGACAAGTCAGCTTTGCTTGTAGCCCAAGTAAAGTTGCCATGAGAGTTTAAAATCTGACTGTTGATACACGTGTCAGTTCCTTAGTGACCCAGGGTCATTTCGGACAAATCAGGTCGGGTTGCCAAGTGGCTATAAATAGCCCACCCCCACAACCATAAACGGTTGGCTGCTCAGATTTCAGTGCACGGCTTTTGTCGTTTGAGAGCAACCCACCTCGAAGCCTTTGAGAGAAAATTCCTAGTGAGGAGAAAAGCCCTAACCACCCAGAGCCAGAGCAAATTGGGCATCACTTAGGTCTTCTTGTCTGTGTGATCTGAAGACTTATTATACTTGAGGACTGTGAATCCTCCAGACGGTTAGGCGTCGCGTTCAGAGCATCCAAGAGACATTGTGGATTGCTAGTGAACGAAGTTTGTGAAGGTTTGGGAGTCTACCTTGAAGACTTACCAGAGTGATTGGGCGAGGACTAAGTGACCTTAGCTCAAGGAGAATACGGTGAGGACTTGGTGTCCTGAACTGTGTGTTCAGGACTGTGTGTCCGGGACTGTGTGTCCTAAGGTTTAAATACCTAGCCGCTCCAACCAGACGTACAGTTGTCACAGCAACTGGAACTGGTCCAACACATCATTGTCTTCAACGAGTCACTGGTTTCATCTTCACTTCCTTTTCTTACTGTTACTCATTGTGAAGCCATTGCATACCTGCTCTATCTTTTGTCTTCACAACGTGAATGTATGATCTGGTTGGCTTCATAACTTCTTCCTATCTGATCCTTATTACACTGCAGTTGTTTGTCATTGTGCTTTCACTCTATTGAATACATGACCATGGCTGGCCTAGTGTAATCTAACTTCCGTTGCATAGCAATAGGCATAATCTTCGCAGTTTGTCTTCATAACTCTCACGTTTTGAATACTTTCATAAAAATCGCCTATTCACTCCCCTCTAGTCGATATAACGCACTTTCAATTGGTATCAGAGCAAGGTGCTCCCTTGTTCTGTGTGATTCGGTTTAACCACCTGGAGTTTTAGCTATGTCGACTGCAGGGATAATCAAAGTCTCCGTTGCGTGCCCCGTCTTCGATGGAACTGAATATCCCTACTGGAAGAATAAGATGCGCATGCATCTTGAAGCCATTGACGTCGACCTATGGTATGTCGTCGAGAACGGCGTTCCCAAGGCTGGAGAAGGTGTCACTGCTGCTGATGTCAAGAAGTTCACTCAACTGGACTCTACTGCCAAAAATATCATCTGTGGCCATCTGACAAAAGGACAGTATGGCCGTGTGAGTGCCTTGAAGACATCCAAGCTGGTCTGGGACTGGCTCTCCAAGGTCAATGAAGGCGTCTCAACCCAGAGAGATCAAAGAATCAGTGTTCTTCGCAACCTCTTCAACTGCTTCAAGCGAAATGACAATGAGAATGTTCAGCACACATTTGATCGGCTCACTGACATCACAAATGAGCTTCAAGCCCTCGGCGCCACTGAGATCACCAAATATGAAATCGTCAAGACGCTGCTGAGATCACTTGATAGTTCGTTTGACATCCTAGCCCTGATGATTCAAGAACGTCCTGATTTCAAGACACTCGATCCGTCTGACATACTTGAGAGGCTCAACACACATGAGTTTCAGCTTTCTGAGAAAAGAGATATCTACGGTCCAAACTATGGGCGAACTCGTGCCTTGAAGGCAAAAGCTGTTTCCTCATCTGAAGAAGAATCTGACAGCTGTTCTGATGATCCTGAAGACATTTGAAGAGAACTTGCAATGCTAGTGAAGAAGTTCCAAAAATTCACTAAGAAGAAAGGCTTCAGAAAATCTTCACGATCAAGCTCAAGGAATGATGAAGCTTCTGCTCATGACTACAAGAAGAAAACATGTCACAAGTGCAAGAAAACTGGACACTTCATCTCTGAGTGTCCACAATGGGACAATGAGAACAGAAGGAAGAAGAAGAGCAAGGAATATGATTCTGACGACAAGAAGAAGAAGAAATACTCAAAGTCTTCTTCCAAGTCTTCCTCAAAATCTTCATCACACAAGAAGAGCTCATCTGGCAAGGCACGTGCATTTGTTGGCAAGGAAATGGATTCAGAGGAGGAGTCCGCTTCTGAGGAGGCAGAGGTGGAGTCTGAGGAGGAGTCTGATTCTGGCATTGCGAGTCTGGCTACAACATACGTCGCCAAGTCCATCTTCAACACTGAAGACAATGACTGCATCACCGACATCGACGCAAATGACAAGAACGACTCCACTCCTACCTACTGCTTCATGGCACGCGGTGCCAAGGTAAACACATGCACTACTCGCTATCAAACATCTAGTGACGATAACTCTGACTGTGATTCAAAACCCAGCTACAAAACACTTGCTAAAATTGCAACTGAACAACAGAAAGCTATGGAACATATTCAAAAACTGTTAGACAGAAGCGATGATCTGTTGGGTGCTGAAATGACTCGATCTGAATCCTTAATTGAAGACATAAAAAATCTTCACGTTAAGTATCAGGAACTTGAAGATCGTCTTGATACTCTCTCAACAACTCATGAAAAGCTTTCCTATGATTATCTTTAAAGGAAGCAAGAACTTGAGAAATTGAGAGCGGCTCATGAAGATCTTCAAAAGGAAAACGAGTCACTTCGCGCCGAACAGATCAGTTCCGCTCAGGAAGGATTTGAACCACCATGTCTTAAATGCATTGAGCGTGATAATGCTACTTTTGTTGCTGAATGTTCCACTGCTACTGCTGTTGCAATATCTTCAACTGTTGATGTGGTAACTAACCCCTCTGCTGAGGATACCACTGCTATTGCTGATGAGAATGCTAGGTTGAAGACATTGCTTGAAACAGGGATGTACAAAAGTCTTAAAGGACATCAGACATTATGTGATGTCCTCAAGAAGCAGATTCTGAACCAAAACCCCAGGAAAGAGGGTGTTGGGTTCGTGAGGAAAATAAACGCAGATGGCTCTTACTAAAAACCTGAGCAGTACCCCAAAAACACATGGGTTGCTGCAAAGGAACTTTCAGCAGATCCATCCAATTTATCTGGCTTCACTTGTGCTAACCCCATTATCATTGATGAATCCTTTGATGCAAACTATAAACTGTTTAAGAATCAGAATGATGAAGTGTTTGCCAGGTACATTGGTACTAACTGCAGGAATGGACCGCCTATGAAGAAGATCTGGGTTCCGAAAAAGTGTCTGGAAAATCTTCCTGTGAATGTCTTCATGACACCTCACTTGAAGAGAAGACAAACCTCAGACCAAAGGCTTCATACGGTCCAAAGGCTTCATACAAACAGAGGAGTCACCTGAGTCACACTAACGCAAATGTTTTGCAGGGAAACCATACTCAGGCATACGAATATGAGAGCGGTTCTTCGAACCGTCATGTTCATATGACCAAAAATTATTCTGCTTATTCCTATGAGTATTATTGTCCACCTGCTAGACTGTTTGCTAAGGCTTCAAAGCCAAAATTCTCAGATGCTGCACTTAGACTTATAGCTTCTAAGCCACCCTTAAAGATGTGGGTGGTTAAGAAAGCTTAACTCTCTTTTGCAGGGAAAGGTCTCCAGCACAAAAACAAAATCTTCTGATGCTATTGCTGGGGACCTTAAAAATCTTGTGGGGCGCAAGATAAAATGCCCAAATGGCATCGTTATGTACTTCGTTCCTGAATCGCATGCTGCTCTCCCTATTAGTCCTAATCTGGATCTAAGTTTTCGTAACCCACTGGTTCGTCAAATGTTTTTGCTTCACAATTCTCTTCGTGAAGCCTATCCCCCTAACTGCATTGTAGGGTACGACACCAGCGACTTCAAAGTCTTCAGAATGGATTATTGACAGTGGGTGTACAAATCACATGACTGGCAAAAGAAGCCTTCTTATGGACTCAATCTTACGTCCATCCGACAAGAGTCACATCACATTTGCTGACACTGGTAAAAGTAAGGTATTGGGTCTAGGCAGAGTTGCAATCTCAAAGGATCAACACATGGATAAAGTCATGCTTGTTGAATCCCTTGGCTTCAACTTAATGTCTGTCTCAATGCTTTGTGATTTGAACATGATCGTAATGTTTGGAAAATATCGTTGCCTGGTACTAATGGAATCTGACAAGTCTCTAGTGTTTGAAGGGTATCGGAAAGATGATTTGTACATGGTAGATTTCTCAGCAGGGCCACAACTGGCAGTATGTCTTCTTGCAAAAGCTTCAGAATGCTGGCTTTGGCATCGGAGACTTGGGCATGCTGGCATGAGGAACCTCCACACCCTTGCGAAGAAGAAGCATGTCATAGGCATCGAGGGCGTCAAGTTCAAGAAAGATCACTTATGCGGTGCCTGTGAAGCAGGGAAAATGACAAGGGCAAAACATCCTTCGAAGACAATCATGACTACTACACAACCCTTCGAACTGCTCCACATGGATCTTTTCGGTCCCACTCACTACTCAACTTTTACTACTTCTGCTTGCCTCTATGGTTTTGTCATTGTTGGTGATTATTCTAAATATACGTGGGTGCACATAATCCTTTACAAGACTGAAGTGCAGGATGTCTTCAGACGCTTCGCCAATCGAGCTATGAACAATTTTGGCGCCAAGATAAAGCACATCAGAAGTGACAATGGCACTGAATTCAAGAACACTGGCCTTGATACATATCTTGATACCTTGGGCATCACACATGAATTCTCAGCTCCGTACACGCCACAGCAGAATGGCGTCGTCGAACGCAAGAACAGAACACTCGTTGAGATGGCCAGAACAATGCTAGATGAATACAAGACTCCAAGAAAATTCTGGACTGAAGCCATTGACACTGCATGCCATACAATCAATCGCGTTTATCTTCACAAGCTTCTGAACAAGACATCTTATGAACTCCTAACTGGCAAGAAGCCAAATGTTAGTTACTTCAGAGTATTTGGAGCAAGGTGCTGGATCAAGGACCCACACCACACCTCAAAGTTTGCACCAAAAGCACATGAGGGCTTTATGCTTGGATATGGAAAGGATTCGCACTCCTACAGAGTCTTCAATCTCTTTCATTACAAAATGGTTGAAACAGTGGATGTGCAGTTCGATGAGACAAATGGTTCACAAAGAGAGCAACTGCCAAATGTGCTAGATGAAGTTCCAGCTAATGAATCAATCAAGCTTATGGGAACTGGAGAGATTATACCTTCTGAAGCTCATCCTGAAGAAGAACTTATCATCTCAGCACCTGATCAACATGAAGACAATGCTCAGCCTGAAGACATTCCTCCCAACTACAACACGGATCAGCAAGAGCAAAGTCTTCGCCCTGTACACCCTCGTGTTGACAATGAAGTGCAAATTGACAGCATCAATGCACCTGGTCCACTCACTCGTTCAAGGGCAACTCAACTGGCGAATTCCTATGGGCACTTCGCATTCGTATCAATATCAGAACCCAAGAAAGTTGAAGAAGCCTTCATGGAACCTGGATGGATTCAAGCTATGCAAGAAGAGCTTCAACAGTTTGAACTGAATAATGTATTGGAACTGGTTAAGCGTCCTGATCCACGGAAGCACAACATAATAGGCACCAAATGGATATACCGCAACAAGCAAGATGAGCATGGTCAATTTGTCAGAAACAAAGCTCGTCTCGTTGCTCAAGGATATACTCAAGTGGAGGGCATTGACTTCGATGAAACATTTGCTCCTGTGGCTAGGCTTGAAGCCATACGCATACTGCTGGCCTATGCAAATCATCATAACATACTTCTATATCAAATGGATGTGAAAAGTGCCTTTCTCAATGGCAAGATTGAAGAAGAAGTGTATGTTGCACAACCGCCTGGCTTTGAAAATCCAAAACATCCTGACATGGTATACAAGCTCAACAAGGCACTGTATGGCCTCAAACAAGCCCCTAGGGCCTGGTATGACACACTCAAATACTTCCTGAAGAGCAAAGGCTTCATACCTGGCTCCCTGGATCCCACTCTTTTCACGAAGACATATGATGGTGAACTGTTTGTGTGCCAAATATATGTGGATGACATTATCTTCGGCTGCACCAATCAGAAGTATAGTGAAGAGTTTGGATATATGATGCAAGAGCAATATCAGATGTCCATGATGGGGGAGCTGAAGTTCTTCCTTGGTCTTCAAATACGACAACAACGCAATGGCATCTTCATATCTCAAGAGAAGTATCTCAAAGATTGCCTGAAGAAGTTCGGTATGCAAGACTGCAAAGGCTTCACAACACCAATGCCAGCCAAACATCATCTGGGTCCTGACGACAATGGTAAAGAGTTCGATCAAAAGGTATACCGCTCCATGATTGGTTCTTTGCTTTATTTATGTGCATCTAGGCCAGATATTATGCTTAGTGTTTGCATGTGTGCTCGATTTCAAGCGGCACCAAAGGAGTCGCATCACTTAGCTGTGAAGCGAATTCTTCAATATTTGGCTCACACCCCAACTCTAGGGTTATGGTATCCAAAGGGCTCAGAGTTTGATTTGGTTGGATTTTCGGATGCTGATTATGATGGTGACAAGGTTGATCACAAGTCTACATTAGGCACATGTCACTTTTTGGGACGATCACTTGTATGTTGATCTTCAAAGAAGCAGAACTGTGTATCTCTTTCCACTGCTGAATCTGAATACATTGCTGCTGGATCTTGCTGCGCTCAGCTTCTGTGGATGAAGCAAACACTCAAGGACTATGGCATTCATCTGAAGCAAGTGCCACTCTACTGCGACAACGAAAGCGCCATCAAGATTGCCAACAACCCAGTTCAGCACTCGAAGACAAAGCACATTGAAATTCGTCATCACTTTCTCAGAGATCATGTTGTGAAGGAAGACATTGATATCATACACGTTAACACTGAAGAGCAATTGGCAGATATCTTCACAAAGCCCTTGGATGAGAGGAGGTTTTGCAAGTTACGGTGTGAGCTAAATATCTTGGAGTCCTCAAACGTCATGTGATCAGGCACACATCCTAACACTTATGCATTGATGACTTAGATGTGCAACACACAAAGTAAAGTGTATCTTCAATCAATGAAGACATACATTCTAAGTGTGAATACATTAATGTGGAATTTAACTTCGGAGCGCCACGATACTTGTGTGCCGTGTCTGGGTCTAATACTTCCTATACGGTGGGTAATGCCACCACCAAACGTTCTATTTCGAAGTGTTTCACTCATGGCGTTACCTTGCAATGTCTTCACATTTGGTTTGGCTTCGAACTCAACATGTCTTCATAATTATCTTCACTACGTTGATTATATATATATATATATATATATATATATATATATATATATATATATACTGGTGCTCTGTCCTCTACAGCATTCACTTATAGCTATGTCTTCTTGTTTGAATTTTTTGAACTAAGTGAATGTGATCGGACCCTAATCTCTCTATGCTTTCCATCTCAAATTCTATCTCTCCAAGTCATATGCATTCTATTGAAACTGTCGAATGTCTTCACTGTGTGCTTCAGCAGAAGATAAAGAGACAACCATAAAGTCCGTTTTCAATGCTCATTTATCCACATAAAATCCGGAGAAGTAGGAACGACCGCCCGACAATTCAGGCGTGTGTGGGACGTGGAACAAACCCAAAAATTCTGCAAACTGGCCACGCGTTCCTCAGATGCGAATCGCCAGGGGCACCTGTGTAATAGCACAGTGCCGCCCTTGAGCCTATAAATTCACACTTACCGCGGTCATTATCTCCTTCTTCCACCCTCGCACGAACCCTAGCGCCACCGCTAGCACTCGACGACGCCGGCGACGAAGCGCTTCGCTGCCGCAACTTCTCCGACGTCGTCTTCACGCCGATCGGGGACATCGTCTCTGCCGTTGCCGTAGGTGTCTTCCGTCGCCAAGTTAGGGCACGGAGGACTGAACTGCTCGGCATCATCTCCCACTCCATCTAGCAGTTCCAAGTGTGGTAAATAAAACCTCTTTTTACAGCCCCTTTTGATCTCATGGTTCTGTCACTTTCTACCATAAGAAGTTTCTCTTCACACAAGTTAGATCTCTCTATCTGCATCTCATAACATGCCTAGTATATTCACTTGTGCTTCATAAAGAGTTAGATTCCTCACTTGTACTGATCTATGGGTTCGTACAAATCTGGAACCAACTTCTTATCTATGAGTGAATGTCTTCGCACAATGAGGTCAATGTCTTCTAAACTGATTAATCTTCAAAACCTTCTGAGAATGCATATGACCTCTTCCCCTTCCCTCGCACCTTAATGCTGTCACAGGTACATGTCCGTGGGAGAATCCTTCGGTTCTCATAGTCTGCATTCATTTGCAGAATTCCTAAAGCATCACATAAACTCTCCTGAAGCCAGTTCCTGTTGGACCAGCAAAAGAAAGCCTTTGAAGCCTTTGAAAGTCTTGAAGCCTTTCAAGTTAAAGTTTATGGCTTCAGAAGCAGCAGCAAGGAAGGGGCAGACAACGACGTGAAGGAACTTCCAAAGATCTGCCTGAAGACCTAGCAGAAATGTATAAAACAGATCCTGAAGAGAATTATGGGTAGCGCAAGACCCGAATCCAATGGATTCGACGCTATTGGGCTGAATAGTGGTTCAAATACCGCTTCCTCACCCAGGAGTATGCTGAGAAATGTGCCATCAAGAAGCCATGGGGGGACATCCTTTACAAGAATCTCATACCCAAGACCAGAGGTGAAGCCATTGCTCAAGGCTTCTACCCATGCATGGTCCGAGGACCACAACCTGATGATGCGCATCCGTCGTCACTCCTTTGGTGTCGTGACGACAATCTCTTCAAGCGCAACTTTCAGTTTGCTCAACAGTCAACGAAGCTGAACAAGAAGAAATTTGGGTTAGACTTCAACCCTGGCCCCTCAGCACCAAGGGCAGATGGCACACGTTACGCAGAACCCAATATCATCGGTCCGTTTGCAAATCTTGAGGGCCTGATCACCCACATCCTAGTCCAAGGGACTGCCGTGAATGACCCTCTAGCTGACTCTGAGTTTGATGAAGCTCCTGCTATGCCGAAGCCAAAGCAGTCAAAGAAGCCAAAAGCTTCAAAGCCAGCCCCTGCCTCAAAAATCTCTAGGGCGAAGCCATTGAAAACTGCACCTCCTGAAGTCAGTGTGCAGTCTGAAGACGTATCCCGCGTCTCCAAGCCCCAGAAAGAAAAGGAGCCCCAGTAACAAACCGACAAAGAGCTCACTGCTGCTGCCATTCTGCGCAGCGAAGCCATTGATCTATCAAGCGATGAAGATCTTGGAGATGATGCTCTAGAGCAGCTTATCAAAAGCAAAGAAGAAGATGAAATCTTCAACAATTTGCCTCTCTTTGATGTCGCCATCATCCACAACTTTATCTACGAATGGTTTGCCTCCCCAGACATAAGCTTCGAAGATCTGCAGCTGCCTGTCGGCCTCAGCGTCGCCTTCCAAGGCGCAATTGCTTCAGAACTTGCCATTGCTCAGCGCATAGTTGAGCTGAAGCAGAAAATTGATCATGAAAAGGCTCAGTTCAAGAAGCACATGGCCAGGCTCAGCGTGCAGGAAGTGAAGAGCTTCAAAACCATGTTGCATGAGCTCAAGGAAAATTTCCTGAAGAAGCGTGCTGAAGCTCAGGGCTCACGTGAGCGGATGAAGTCTCTGGCAGAACGATGTGTGCAGGCCTACAATGAAGCCAAGAAGCGCAAGGCACTTGGGCGTCCAGGCATCGACCCCAAGATGGCCGCGAAGAACAAGAAGCAGCCTGCTGTGAATGAACCAGAGGCACCAAGATAAGAAGCTATTCCGATTGTCTTCCCAACCGCCACGACTGGCTCGAAGCCAAGGAGCCGGTCAACCGCTTCAGAGCTTAAGAAGACACGGAATGCAGAGGCTGAAGCTAGGAAGAGGAAACACTCTGAAGCCTCTCCTTCTGACCCCACCAAGAAGAAGCGGAAGATCAAGAAAGCTTGAGCTGCTCCCATAGAGCCCTTGATGGTTGAACCCCTCTCTATCATTCACCCCAACGCAGAACGTCAGCTGATGGTTCATGAGCCTGCTCCCACAGAGGCTCCTGAAGCTGAAAACATTCCAGCAGCCGACCCCATCGCTGCTGAAGACATTGGTCACCAGGACAATGTACAAGATGGTGCAGCCCTTCCTTAGCTTGAAACAAGTGAACTCATCAGCATTGGTCGTCCTCTGACGCCAATGGCACAAGATGAGTCATGGGCAGATCGCCCTCAGGAGGAAGAAGACTTTGAGGCCCAGCCCACTCCAACCCCACAAGCGTCGTCTGCGTTCCGTAGGCTTCGCAAAGGTCCAAGGCCTCAAGTCCATACTGAAGAAATTCCGGCTGCATCAGCCGAAGACAATGAAGAAGCACCACCAGAACCCACTCCCCCGCTACATCAAGATGCAGTTCTCTAGGAGAACGTGCCTGAGGTTGTCCCTCCAACTACACAAGCGGAGGAAGAAAATGTTGAGGCTGCCACCACAAATACTGAAGCCAATGTGGAGCCCGCCCCACCAAATGCTTCAGCAGACAGCGAAGCTACTGAGCCAGACTCTTCTGTTCCTGAGTCTGCTGCAGGTCCTCAATTTGATTACCATGTTGAGCACAGGCCTCATGTTCAGAAGCCAGTCCCAAGGCTGCCAAGGTTCCCAGGTCCTGCATCAGCACCTGGCTCCTTTGATATTAATAGCTTCAAGGCAGACAATACATTTTTCAACAGCTCCAAGAACCCTATTCAAGGGAAAGGATTGTATCAGATAGGTTCTGGAGCTATCCTCAGCTCAGCTACTACTCAAGCATCCTATACAACCAAGGTCGCATCTTCCCGCACAAGCGCCTTGAGGTTGAAGCCATTGCTGGTTTGCCATGTCTTGAGGAAGCCTTGGATTGCTTCAAGCAAGTGGGTCTGCCGCCGTTTGTCACAGATGAAGAGCACTGGAATGAAGAGCTTCTGCTTTAGTTTTATGCCACCCTCCACATTAAAGGATACAACAGAGATCCAAAGACTTGGGTCCTGGAGTGGATGACTGGCAATGTCCATCATGAAGCCAATGCATTTGATATCATTGAGCTCACCGGCCTGCCCACTCCTGGCGAATTCTACGAGGAAGGTTGTCAACTACATGATGAAGCTATTGAGAGCATATTCCAGAGGCCTGGACCAAATATGAGTCAGATGCTCTCAATGATGAAGCCATTGCCCCACGATGCTCCTTATCCAACAGAGTTCTTCGTTGAAGACTTTGAGTTCCTGCCCAGGACCATATATCACATCATCCGGCGGACTCTCTGGCCTATTAAAGGGCACTCTCCAAATGCCAAGATCGAAGGTGCAATGAAGACTATGATATTTTGTATCCTTCATGGCAAATGGTTCAACGCACATGATTTCTTCATACGCCAACTTGCAGCGTCAGGCTCAGATTTATTTGGTTTGAAGTTCTATGCTCCTTGAGGCTGATCAAACTACACTTTGCGATCTCGTATCAGCCCTCAGCTCGAAACCATCGGATCTTCTTGCCAGATGTGGACACCTCCTCTGAAGCTATATATCCTGAGCCTGCCAAGCAACCATTGAGTCTTCAGAATGCAGAACACCAGAGCTTCACTCAGAACGATGAAGGTGTTGAAGCCATCTCCAGGGTGTATCCTTTGGCTGGCACTACACGTGCGCCACACCCTGCTTCAACTGAAGCCACTGATAGTGCACCTGCTTCAAGACCCAAGAAGCACACTCGTGTTCTCACTGACCGAGAGCTTCTTGTGGCCCTTCATCAAAAACAAGATAGGCATCACGACTGGCTAAAGCGTCAGATGAAAAGCCTCTTGGTGGATGTTAATCGTCTTCGAAATCTTGCCACCAAGAATGCTTTTGTCACTCATGAGACGTGCCGTCGTACATGGGAAGGGCTCTCAATGATATGCACTGAAGCTGAACTTGAAGAGGATGGCCTCACAGAGCGCTTCAAGTTTGACACCACACCTCCTAGAAGGGCTGTGATGCGCAACACACCATCACTTGAAGACTCTGAGTTTTCTTCATCTGCTGCCACAGTCACTGCCAGAATCATTGATGAAGACGACGATGCTACATCACCGCCACCTGCTTCAGCACCTCCAAGCTCTGCACCGCCAAACAACTCCACCGACCCTGCTGCGCCCGGGAACGCGTAGAAAACTCTATGTCTTCAAACCTTTTTGGTCATTACTGACAAAAGGGGGAGAAGCATATGATGTTTATAGTCTTCAAGCGGGTCAATATGGGCGGATGCCTTATGTTTTGTTATATTTTGCTTCGTGTTTACAACTCTTGTTTTTGCTTCATTTGGTTCTTTGAGTTGTAAACACTAAAACTCGATGGTCGTCTGCTACTTGTTTGCCACTCTGTTTGCGAAGATAAATTCCGCATGTGCGACGATAAATTCCGCACTTATCTCATTCTGCAGACGTCCATTTTCCATTATGCATGTCATTATCTTCATATACTTTCACATGCATAGTGGATTGTCATCATAAGCTGAAGTGGATCTCCACAAGTACAACCTGCCATGTGCATTTGCATTCCAAAAGCAAATTAACTTATATGCACATCTTCAGGGGGAGCCCTTGCAACTTATGAAGACAATTCCTTTACAATTTCACAGACTATATTCCCCGTTGAAAACTTCAACTAGTTTGTCATCAATCACCAAAAAGGGGGAGATTGTAAGTGCATCTAGTGCCACCCCTAGTTGGTTTTGGAGTATTGACGACAAACCTAGTTGAGGGACTAATGTGTTTGTGAGAATTGCAGGATAATACAGGTAGAAGTCCCTCATTGATTCGGTTTTACCACCAGAGATGACCCCTAAAAATGTATGAAGACATTGAAGACAAAGGTGGTACATGAAGATATTCACTTTGAAGACTATGACAAAACAAGACACGTTATGAAGCATATGGAGCTCGAAGACTTAGATCTTTCGTAGTTCCTTTTCTTTTGTGTTGAGTCATAGGAACCACCGTACTGTTAAGTGGGGTCCAGGAGAACCAGTTAGAATGACTGAAGTGATGCCCAAACTAAAAACCTATGTCTTCGAGTGAAGACAATGAGAGCGAATCTTGTCTAGAGCCGGACAAGTCAGCTTTGCTTGTAGCCCAAGTAAAGTTGCCATGAGAGTTTAAAATCTGACCGTTGATACACGTGTCAGTTCCTTAGTGACCCAGGGTCATTTCAGACAAATCAGGTCGGGTTGCCAAGTGGCTATAAATAGCCCACCCCCACAACCATAAACGGTTGGCTGCTCAAATTTCAGTGCACGGCTTTTGTCGTTTGAGAGCAACCCACCTCGAAGCCTTTGAGAGAAAATTCCTAGTGAGGAGAAAAGCCCTAACCACCCAGAGCCAGAGCAAATTGGGCATCACTTAGGTCTTCTTGTCTGTGTGATCTGAAGACTTATTACACTTGAGGACTGTGAATCCTCCAGATGGTTAGGCGTCGCGTTCAGAGCATCCAAGAGACATTGTGGATTGCCAGTGAACGAAGTTTGTGAAGGTTTGGGAGTCTACCTTGAAGACTTACCAGAGTGATTGGGCGAGGACTAAGTGACCTTAGCTCAAGGAGAATACGGTGAGGACTTGGTGTCCTGAACTGTGTGTTCAGGACTGTGTGTCCGGGACTGTGTGTCCTAAGGTTTAAATACCTAGCCGCTCCAACCAGACGTACAGTTGTCACAGCAACTGGAACTGGTCCAACACATCATTGTCTTCAACGAGTCACTGGTTTCATCTTCACTTCCTTTTCTTACTGTTACTCATTGTGAAGCCATTGCATACCTGCTCTATTTTTTGTCTTCACAACGTGAATGTATGATCTGGTTGGCTTCATAACTTCTTCCTACCTGATCCTTATTACACTGCAGTTGTTTGTCATTGTGCTTTCACTCTATTGAATACATGACCATGGCTGGCCTAGTGTAATCTAACTTCCGCTGCATAGCAATAGGCATAATCTTCGCTGTTTGTCTTCATAACTCTCACGTTTTGAAGACTTTCATAAAAATCACCTATTCACCCCCTCTAGTCGATATAACGCACTTTCACCGTCCCCTCCCCCTCCCCCCCCACTGCCGCGGCCGTTGCTGCGGTCCACCATCGTCGTCCCAGAGATCCTGGGCACTCCCTTTGGCCCCGTGGTTCAGGGCGGGGCGGCCTTCCTGCGCCCCGGCTCGCCGGCCTGCCAACGGGGGTTGGCAGGTCAAGGAGAGTAGGCGCCGACGTGCCCCGCGGCCGCGCGCTCCGCGCCAGCAGCGTCGTCGCCAGGATGGGAGGATGCGTGTGTTGGCCGCTCCTCGCCCTCCTCCCTCCTTCAAGCTGCCGGTGGAGCTGTACGGCTGCTGCTACAACTGCGGCAGCGAAGGGCACATCTCCAGGGAGTGCACCAACCCCATGCTCTGCGTCCGGTGCCGGGGACCTGGGCACACCTCTCGTGGTTGCACTCGCCCGCGCAGCCCATCTCTGGTGGAACAGGAGCCACGCCTGCCGCCTGCTCTTCAGCCGTCAGCGGTGGATGTCCCACCCCTCGCCCCGTCTCCGGTCTTGCCTAGGCGCTCGCAGTCGGATCTACCGCCCCCGCCACCTGGCCCTTCGCCGCCCGGTGTGGTGCGCCTGTGGAGTCAGGTGGTGCGGGAGGCGCCCGCGGTGCGGTCGCCGTCCGTGGGGGGATCTGCGGGGCCAGTCTTCTCTTCCCCGTTTGGTCTGCTGGAAGGCCAGTTGTCGCGGCAGGAGTGCCGCAGTGAGGATCCGGTGGAGGCCTACTTTCTTGAGGCGGTGGAGGACACAAGATTGCTAGAGGCGGAGCTGGCTCGTGCGGTTCTGGTCACCGTCATCGGCACCAGACCAGCGGTGGATGTTGGCTCGGCGGCGAGTGCGCTGCACTCGACGTTTGGTGTCAGCCCGGCGGAGATGTCCATTCGTCGTTTCTTCCTAGAGGATTTCCTTGTGCTCTGCCATGATGGGGCACTGCGGGAGCGCATGGTGCGGGCTGGGTGTGCGCAAGCTCCCTGGTTCGAGCTCTCTTTGTGGCCCTGGCTCCGACAGGCTCAGGCTACGGCGGCGGCCTTGACTTCCCTCGTCCCTGTCTCGTTGTAGGGCTTGCCCGCCCATGCCTGGACCCAGAGAACGACAAGTGTGATCCTGCGGGGACTTGGTTATGTCGTGGGCGTGGACGAGAGCACGGCGAACAGGACGGACATGGCGGATTTCCGGGTCTGGCTCCGCACAGACCGGCCCAGGCAGATTCCAAGGCGGCGCATCCTCTACATCTATGAGCCCAGGCACACTATTTGGTCCAAGGGTGGGGGAGGACGGCGGTCGACTGGTGCTCGGTGCTCCACGGCCCTATGGTACCCCATTGACATCGTCGTGCTCATGGATGGAATAGAAGATGGTGGGATGCCCGAGGATCGGCCGGCGCCACCACCATCGTCGCCGCCTCCATCGCCACCGTCTGGGAGGAATGGCCATGGTCAGGAAGGGAAGGACCGTCACTCTGGTGGAGGTTCGGCGAGTACGACAGAATCGACGGTGGCGCCGCCGCCGGCGGGCACGCGCACCCACATTCAAGCCAGGCGCGGCCAGTGGGGTCTCATGGTCAGCAACAGCTGGCTTGCTGATGTCAGGGAGTCCTTTGTGGATAGGGAAGACCAGCCAATCGGAGGAGACGCATGGAGGAATGACTGCTGTCCTCGCTTGCGGACGGCGTCAGGTGCGGCCCCAGCTGTGGCTGTGATGACCGTTGGTTCCCCGCCCTCGGTTCAGCTTACCAGATGGCGACAAGGCGGGCAGCCGGGATCGGTAGCTTTGCAGGTGCTGGGGCCCCGCGGATCAGTGTGTGTTCCGGTTGGTGGACAGAGGTGCGATGATTCGGTTTGGATTGGCTCGGTGCAAATCCCGCTGCAGGACCTGGATGAGGATGAGACTAACGGCGATGTGTTAGGTGAGGAAGGACAGGAGCTGTCGCTGTCGAGTTCTGGAAGCGGCAAAGATGTAGATGGACAACAACTGTCGCTGTCGATGTCGGGCAGCATGGATGTTGGGGACATGCAGGTGGAGCCATGGGATACTTTCCTGGTCAGCCTATCAGAGGGAGAAAGCAGTCCAGCATGGGACCCAATTGCAAGCACGCCTCTCCAAGCAGATAAGGTGGAGCATGTGGAAGGGATGGTGGGCCCGGTGCGTGATCCCGTGCCATGCAGGCCTTTGCATGGGGAGCTGGAGACCCCACAGGGAGATTCGGTGGCCCATGTAGAGGTGGTGGAGGGCCCGGCGCGCGATCCCGTGCCATGCAGGCCTATGCATGGGGAGCTAGAGGCCCCACAGGGGGATGGAGTGGGCCAATCGGGGGATCCTGCGCCATGCACTCCTGCGCCCGTGCATGCGGGTCCAACTACCCCTTTCCACGTCGATGTGGGTGGTTTTTGCGCGTGTATGTGCGTAGGGCTCTCACCGGTTCTATCTAGGCCGGTTGCGCGTGTGGCTACCAACCCAGGCCGCCAGGCAAGGAAGAAACAGAGGATGGATACGACTCCAAGGCGCAGTGCAAGGATTGCTAAGCATGCAGCGTCAAAACAACAGCAGGTGCTGATTCGAAAATTATGCCTGGCAAATGAGGGCGAGATCATTTCAGATGATGCATTGCGGATGTACGTCGAGTTGTTTTCAAGACCACTCTCGGAAGCTCACATCGCGGTGGTCTTGGCCCTGTTTGGCTGGGAGTCACCACCGGTGCCTTTGGCGGACGGCCTTGAAGTGGTCTAGCTGTTGCCGCGGCTGCGTGGGTCTTTGTAATGAATGCACAACCGTTGAAAGTGCTAGTGTGGAATGTCCGTGGGCTAAACGCCCAGGCTAGGAGGAACACCCTTTACCAAGTGGTCACAACAGCAAACCCGACTATTGTCTGCCTTCAGGAAACCAAGCTACATGATGTATCGATAAGAATTGTTCGGCAATGCCTCAGTAATAGATATGAAAGTTTCTTTTACTTGCCGACTCAGGGCGCTCGGGGTGGAATCTTGGTGGCTTGGGATGCATCCGTCACCCAACTGTCCAATCCACACTATACTTCTCATACTTTGATCGCTCTCGTCAAGTGTCCGGAGGACGAGCAGGCATGGTGGCTCACATGCGTGTATGGTCCACAGGAAGAGGCTGAAAAGCTAGAGTTCTTGCAAGATTTGGTGGACATCCGTGACTTGCACGCGGGCCCTTGGGCGGTGGCTGGAGACTTCAACCTGCTGGCTAGGCAGGAGGATAAGAGCAATGCTCTGATTAACCGAAGAATGCTGGGAAGGTTTAGAGCCAAGCTAAACTTGCTTGAGCTTAAGGAGCTTTACCTCAATGGGAGGCGCTATACATGGTCAAACGAGAGGCAAAATCTGACGTTGGAGAAAATAGACCACGTGTTTGTCTCCAACGAGTGGGACGAAGCATTCCCATCATGCTTCCTCTCTGCCCTTGGGACAACGGTTTCGGATCATTGTCCACTCATGTTGGATATGAACATGGACATAAGTACGCGGAAGAGATTTAAGTTCGAGGCTTTTTGGATCAAAGCGGAGGGGTTCATGGACACGGTACAGATGGCGTGGGACTCGACACCGGTGGCTACAAATGACTACCTAACACTCCATAACAAGCTGAGGGCAATGGCGATCGGCCTTCAAAGGTGGAGCGCTCGATGGATTGGGAATGTGAAACTACAAATATTGATTGCAATGGAGGTCATCAAACAGTTGGATACGGCCATGGAACTTAGGGCGCTGTCAGATGCAGAGAGGGATTTGAGGAGTTGTTTGAAGAAAAAGCTACTTGGGTTATGCTCTCTTGAGAGAACCATTGCAAGACAGCGGTCGAGACTACTGCAGTTGCGCGAGGGCGATGGGAGTACAAGGCTTTTCCATCGGCAAGCAAGCCATCGACACAGGAAGAACGTCCTCCAACAAGTCCCTAGTGACTCTTTTACCCAAGAAGGATGGTGCTCTCGAGGTGACAGATTTCAGGCCGATCAACCTTGTTCATGGGGCTATAAAAATCTTTGAGAAAGTGCTTGCGTGCAGATTGGTGATGCAGTTGCCAAAGCTTGTGGGTAATCATCAGAGTGCGTTCATCAAGGGCAGATCGCTACATGACAACTTCATGTTGGTGCAATGTACTGCTCGCAGGCTCAATGCCCTACGGAACCCAGCAGTGTTGCTCAAGTTGGATATATCGAAGGCTTTTGATTCTGTCCAATGGCCTTTTCTGATTGAGGTGATGCAGCATCTTGGATTTGGGCCTAGGTGGAGGTCTTGGAACTGTGGGATTCTTGCTACATCCACCACCAAAGTTATGGTGAATGGAGACCCCAGGGACACCATTTTCAACTGCAAGGGGCTTAGGCAGGGTGACCTGATATCACCAATGCTTTTCATCCTCACCATGGAGCCTCTATAAAGGATGTTTGAGCAAGCCACGAGGAGAGGCATTTTGGAGCCTTTGGCGCGTTCGGGAGTAAGGCAACGTTTATCCATCTTTGCGGACGACGTGGTGGTGTTCATTAAGCCAAAACCATTGGAGCTGGAGATTAGTAAGCGAATCTTTGAGATGTTTGGGGAAGCGTCGGGGCTGCAGATAAACATGGCGAAGTCAGATGTTCTTCCTATAAGATGCAATGATCAGGAAATCACATTGGCAAGCATAGAGCTGGGATGCCCGAGAGGATCATTCCCGATCAAGTACTTGGGTTTACCTTTGTCCCTAAGGAAGCAATCACCGGCGCAGCTGCAATACCTTGTGGATCAGATGGCAAATTGTTTATCGAGGTGGAAGGCGGCACTTATGCCAAAAAGTGGGCACCTAACTCTGGTCCAGTCAGTCCTATGCGCCATGCCCATACATGCCATGATGGCCTTGGATCTCCCGATGAAGACTATTGCTGCGATGAAAAAAGTGTGCAGAGGTTTTCTTTGGTGCCGGAGGGCCATTGCCAATGGCAGAAATTGCGATGTCGCCTGGGACTCGGTGTGCACATCGAAATGGGCAGGAGGCCTGGGGCTGCCAAATCTTAGATGGCTTAACGTGGCCATGCAGGCCCGGTGGCCGTGGCTGCAACGAGCGGATGTGTGTAGACCATGGAGCGGATTTAACATCCGAGTTCCAAGGGAAGCGAAAAGACTCTTCCAGACAGCAACAAGGAGTGAAGCAAATGCTGGGCTTAACACACTCTTTTGGGAAGATCATTGGATCGATGGCCTGAGGGTTCAAGACATTGCGCCAAATATCTATGGCCGAATCTCGCGGTGAGTCAGATCGATGAGACTGGTGGCGCATGCCATTGCAGATGGGTCTTGGGCATTGGATGTTGGTCCCGAGATAGGTGATGAAGCTCTACAGGAATTCCTCTCGTTATGGGTCAGAGTGAGTGTTTGGGAGCCTAACGTGGATACGCCGGATACGATATCTTGGGCATGGGAGACTAATGGACAGTACTCGATGAGGTCGGCATACGCGGCAATGTTTTGGGGCAGGACTGTGGAGCCCATGGCGGAGCTGACTTGAAAGTCTAGGGCGCCTTCCACTTGCAAGTTCTTTACATGGCTTGCGTTGAGGGACCGATGTTGGACCTCGGATAGACTTGCACGGAGAGGATTACCGCATCAGGATGCATGCCCTCTGTGCAACCAGGAGGAAGAAACGATAAACCATGTGCTACGAATGTGCATGTTTGCCAGATCGGTATGGGTCGTTATATGTCAAGCTCTGGGCAAGTTGTACTGGACACTGACGGCGCAGGATACCCGTGGCTCATGGCTTAGGGAGAAGCAGGAGCCTCACGGCCTACGGCGGAAGGATCTGCATACGATCTTCATTCTAACGCTTTGGGAACTATGGAAGCATCGCAATGCGATTGTGTTCGACGGAGCGTCTCCGTCGATGAGTGAACTTTTGGGTAGGGTCAGGTCAGGGGGCATGATTTGGCTGAGTGCCGGCAAATTTAAAGGCAATGTTGATGATTTTTTCCGTGGATTGTTTAGGTGGGCTAGTAGTGAGGAGTGAGTTGTAACGAACTCTTGTAAACTATGGTGGAGGCACTCTTTTGCCTTTCTTCTTTAATATATAATATGCACACTCGTGCATATTCGAGAAAAAAAGATTTTACATATTTTTCTAATCAAATTTCATACTCCCTACATTCCACAATGTAGTGCTTCCTCTATCCCCGTGCTTCAACTTTGACCGTAAATTTAACTACCAAGACCGATTGCGACGGGAGCAAAATGTATATCAGTGAATTCGTATTCGATAGAAGTTTTCAATTATATATTTTTTCTCCCGCCGCAGTTGGTCTCGTTGGTTAAATTTATGGTCAAAGTTGGACCTCGGAAAGCGCGGGCGCACTATATTTTGAAATGGAGGGAGTATATAATATGTTAAATTTTGGAGTTAGGGTTTAAAAGATATGAATATTTTTTCAAAGCATTTGATATGTACCGCGGGTTGATTAACCCAAATATCAGGGGTTTCTTACAAAAGCAAAAATCTGACTTAAAATTAGACCGTGTTGATTACCAGAAACATCAAGAGTTATGCAAAAACAAAAATCTAACTTAAAATTGGACCGCAAGTTGATTACAAAAACATAAGGGGTGTCTAGAAAATAGCATGACGGTGCAAAAATCACATAAGAAGTTGTAGACCCATCATCTATTAGATAAGTCTGCAAAATATTTGACAAACGAAAAGAGATTCATACATGTCTTTAAATCCGGAGGTCCTTCACATCAAGAAGTTGCAGAACAATCATCTATTAGATGAGTGTGCAAAATATTCGACAAATAAAAGAGATTCATGGTCCTTAAATACTAAGATGCTTCGCAACAATATGCCCATTTATTTATCATCTCCTTTATCAAAGGGGAGATTTAATTTCTTCATTTAACATCTCACAAAGCCCCTTTATTACCGGTTACTTTATGTCAGGTTTATTTTTCTCATTTCACAGCCTTGAAGCTTCTTTACACGCAGCTCGGCATCAAAAAATTCTTATTTGCTCAATTTGTGATTTTTCTTCTCAAAATCTGGTTTATTAAGGAGAAAACGAAAAATAACATATATGGAAACTAGGCGCAGAGCGCGCCGCGCTGCTAGCTACTAGGCCATTGGGCCATGTAAGGGCCAGTTCTTTTGGCAGCTTAAAAAATAAGCCGCTTCCTCCTCATCTTTTCTCATAATCTGCCTCCCTCGTTCATGGGGCTTGTGAACTAGTTACAGGATAACTAATATAGAAGTCTCAATAAATTTTAGGAGCAGCTTATTTTTTAAGTTGGGGAGAGACAACATATTTTTAAGCCGCCTAAAAGAACTAGCCCTAAAGCCACGTGTTCGCCTGCACGAGCGAGGACAATGCAAGATCTCGCTTATAGCAAGGATATCATCTGTCTCGCCTGAAGGGTCCGTGTATATGGACCGGCCAGTTTGGTTATCTTTTTTATTTTAGTTTTCCTTTACTTCTTAATAATTTTCTTTGTTTTTTGTTTTTCATCATTTTTCTTTGTTTCTTTCAAAGTTTTTACTACTTTATTCTCTTTTATTTATTTATAAATTTTGTTTATTTTTCCTTTTTTGTTTTTCTTCCTTTGTTTTCCTATATTTCTCCGTGCTTTTGGGGATTTTATTGGTTTTCTTTGTTTTTTGTAAATTTTTGGGTTGCATCAGAAACATTTTTATATACATGTTTATTATTTCACAAATACGTGATTAACATTGTTTATAACTAATATTTTTGATATCTACTTTTTTCATACACATTGTACACTAGAAAAAATTTCTATGTACATATTTAAAATTTTGTAAATACAAGATTAACATTTGTTTTAACATTTAGTTTTTGACATCTAGTTTTTCTATATTTTTTTTATTGTTGATATACATCAGAAAATTTTCATATACACATGTTACATGCTTTTTTAAACATATTTTTTTGTGTCTACATTTTTCATACATATTGTAAATTTTTTATATATATTAGGAACATTTTCATATACATATTTAACAGCGTCTAATTATATGGTGACATTATCAAAAACTCATATTTCTGATGTCTAGTTTTTTTTCGTACACATTGTACATTTTTTATACATCAGAAACATTTTTGATACACATTTAAGAATTTTGAATGCATGATTATCATTTTTAAAATACAAAGCTTATATCTTTTTTATACATTGGATTTTTAAATATATATTAGCATTTATATATATGTTAACAGTGCCTAAATACATGATGACATTATGGAAAAGTTATATTATTTTTATGTCTAGTTTTTTACATACATATTGTACATTTTTTCTACATCAGAAACATTTTTCTATACACATTTCATAATTATAAAAGCATGATTAACATTTTTCTATACACATAAAGGTATTTTATAATAAATATAATCAGAATTTTTTTTATTGAAGCAAAGTTGAAATAAAATCAAAAAAAGAATGCAAAATGTGAAGAAAAAAAGAAAGAAAAATATAGCAATCAAGGCGTTTGTCCGCGTTGGGACGGCTTAATCGCGGGGCTGTGTGAATCGAGATATCCTCCTTTCCCCCATGAGTCGCGGTCACAACTATCGCTTGGGCTTACTGGTCGATTCGTTCAAGCTTCCACGCCAAGTCCTCAGGGCAATTGATATGTATCGCAATGATATGTATAGCTCATTGCGATACATACCGATGTGATGAGAGCAACTAGTTAACGAGTGTTTCTTGGGAAGCCTCGCAACGATTAGCGTCACTTGGCGCGCTCTTAGCTATTCGCCACGTGTCACGCTCTGGACGCTCCCTCCAGATTTTGTTTTTATTTTATTTTTTCACACGCGTTTTTGACTTTTTAAACGGTTTTTTTTCGATTTTTTTGATGTTTGGTAAAAAAATGCGTGAAAAATGCGTTTTATTTTTTTCTTTTCGCGAGAGTCACGGTTTTACTTCTGCAAGAGGCACGGTTTTTGTTTCGCGAGAGTCACGGTCGTGCCTCTCGGAAACGGAAAAAATGGTTTTTCTGTTTTTTCCTTTTCGCGAGAGTCACGGCCGTGCCTCTCAGAAACGAAAAAAATGCGTTTTTTTTGTTTTTTTCCTTTTGTGAGAGGTGATGGGGTCACGTACCTAGGGTAGGGTCATGGACCTGATCTAAGTACCTTACCCAAGGACACCCTTAGAAGAGGTCGCCTTCCAGTCGACCAACGAGGGACTCACTCGACTGACTTGAAGGACTCGACCACGAAGACTCACTCGACCACCAGAAGGTTAAGAGGCACTCTACACGGCAACGACCTGTAATTAAGTAGACTTTATGGTAGTAAAGACACTTTATGTGGGGCGTTATCAGTAACGCCCCGGACTTAACTTACCTTAAACCCTCTCCTACGTGGGCTGACTGGGGTCCCGGCGCACTCTATATAAGCCGCCCCCCTCCATAGGTAGAGGGGTTCGGCACCTTGTAACTCATATACTCATAATCCACTCGACCGCCTCCGGGCTCCGAGACGTAGGGCTATTACTTCTTCCGAGAAGGGCCTGAACTCGTACATCCCTTGTGTTTACAACCTCTCCATAGCTAGGACCTTGCCTCTCCATACCTACCCCACTCTACTGTCAGGCTTAGAACCACGACAGTTGGCGCCCACCGTGGGGCAGGTGTTTTAGCGATTTTGTGGAGAAGTTGCGATTCTTCCGAGTACTTTCATCATGGTGTCTGCTGGAGTTTTGGTCAAAGGTCGAGAGATCTGTCTCGGCACTCTCACCTTCATCGCCGACGACTCCGCCTGGCTCCAGGAGGCTCCACTCGACGTTGATGCGCTCCCCGTCCGCGGTGCGACGCATTTTCGCGCATGTGTCCGCGGTGTTCTGCTGCGGCAACCGTCGACCCCGTATTGGACGACTCCTCCATCGTCCACCCTCCCGGTCTCCCGCCAGCGCAAGCGCTCGGGCCGGTCGAGGCTTCAGCGATGGATGAGGCACGCGGTGGCTCGCCAATCGGCCACCACCCAAGTTGCGGCAATCGAGCCCGACGAATCTCTCTACGGCTTGTTCGATCTGTCGACTGGCTCCGTAGAGACTGCATCCGAGTGCGGTAGCAGTGATCCAGCGGCGGAAATCTTGATGGTCGACGGGCCCCGCAGTCCCCCTGGCTTCGCCCGTGATGGTGGAGCAGGTGACGGAGGCGACCCCGCACGAGGCCACGAAGAGTACCAGCCCGAGCCACTCGACTCTCTGCAAAGAGAGGAACTTTGCCGCAGGAACATGGATGCTTTGCGTACTCCCATCGCAGGAGAAACCCCCGAGGCTCGTGCCTTGGAGGAGGTGCGTCTGGCCAATTTGGCCGAACGCACTCGACTGGAGAATCTTCAGCGAGCACTCGACGAGCGCGCGCGGCAACGAGTTCCCGACACCAGTCGATGTCAACTCTTCCCGCCGACTCAGGTATATCGAACCCCAATCCAGAATTTAGCAGCTGCGACCCGTATAGCAGAGTCCATCCAGCCTTCGCAGTCAGAAGCTGGCAGAGGTTTGCTGCAGATCAGGGATCTGCTCCGGGCAGCAGGAGATCAGAATTCAGCCGTGTCTCAGTCGCGCAACAGAATTCACAGTCGATCCGTCACTGCGAATACGGTTCAGTCGGCTCACAGCCCCAGATCGCCTCCGCGGCGTGAAGGGCGCGAGAATTGGCGAGATCAATATGGCGACCGACTCGACCGAGATGATAGGCGTCGAGTGCCCAATTCCCCTCCGAGGGGTGGGTCTTACGCTCCTTGGCAGCAAGATGACAGGCGTCAGTACAGTACAGGGCGAAGGGTTCCAGTCGACCCCAGAGAACCAGGCTTCGACGCGCGATCCATTATCGTGCAAGGTTTGGTCGACCGGAACAGAGCCCATCGAGGCGGACTCGACAGAGATGCACCCACAAGCAGTCGAGTGCATGTTTCTGGTCCTGAATGTTTCAGCAGAGCTATCAGAGCCGCAGTTATCCCTCCCAACTTCAGGTTGGCAACAGGAGTCAGCAAGTTCACTGGTGAGTCTAAGCCTGAAACTTGGCTTGAGGACTACCGAGTGGCAGTTCAGATTGGTGGTGGGAACGACGAGGTGGCCATGAAGCATTTACCCCTCATGCTGGAAGGTTCTGCCAGGGCATGGTTAACTCAATTACCGCCTAGCAGCATTTACACTTGGGAAGATTTGTCCCGAGTGTTCATCAGAACGTTTGAAGGAACTTGCAAGCGACCAGCTGGACTGACAGAGTTGCAAGTCTGCGTGCAGAAGACCAATGAGACTCTCAGAGAGTATATTCAGAGATGGATCACTTTGCACCACACTGTGGAGAATGTGTCTGATCATCAGGCAGTCTGCGCCTTCAAAGATGGCGTCAAGAACAGAGATGCAACTGGTCGAGTGGCCAAATGGGCGATTGAACTTCTTCCCCTTGATATCAAGTTTGAGGCAAAGAAAGCCATTAAGTCCCAGGCAATAGCAGATTTCCTCGCCGAGTGGATTGAACAACAGCAGCCGACTGAAGTTCACTCGGAGCATTGGACCATGTTCTTTGATGGCTCTAAGATGTTGAATGGTTCCGGTGCTGGGGTTGTCCTGGTTTTCCCCAGAGGAGATAAGCTCAGATATGTGCTCCAGATTCACTTTGATTCCTCCAACAATGAGGCAGAATATGAGGCCCTCTTATATGGGTTGCGCATGGCCATTTCACTCGGCGTCCGTCGCCTGATGGTCTATGGCGACTCGGATTTAGTGGTCAACCAGGTGATGAAAGAGTGGGACGTGAGAAGCCCAGCCATGACTGGATACTGCAGTGCAGTGAGGAAGCTGGAAAAGAAGTTCGAGGGGTTGGAGCTTCATCATATACCCCGACTGAAAAATCAAGCAGCTGATGATCTAGCAAAGATAGGTTCCAAGAGAGAAGCCATTCCGAGTGGTGTGTTCTTGGAGCATATACACACTCCGTCAGTCAAAGAAGATCCTTTCACCGAAGAAACTCCACAGCCCAAGAGTGCCACAGATCCGACTGAGGTTGAAGTCCCAGCGGTGGTCGACTTGATCATGGAGGTCTTGGTGGTCATTCCCGACTGGACAGTTCCATACGTCGCGTATATCCTGAGAAAAGAGCTTCCGGAGGATGAGGAAGAGGCTCGACAGATCGTCCGTCGATCTAAGGCCTTTACCGTAATCAAAGGACAATTGTACAGAGAAAGCGCGACTGGAGTTGGTCAGAAGTGCATAACACCAGAAGAAGGTCGACTCATCCTCAATGATATCCACTCGGGAACCTGTGGTCATCATGCGTCCTCTCGGACCATCGTGGCCAAAGCATACCGAGCCGGATTTTACTGGCCAAAGGCAAATGAGATGGCAAAAGATATAGTGGATAAGTGCGAGGGATGTCAGTTCTACTCGAATATGTCGCACAAGCCTGCGTCGGCTCTGAAGACCATCCCACTCGTCTGGCCTTTCGCAGTATGGGGACTGGACATGGTCGGTCCTTTGAGAACAGGACGAAGTGGCTTCACGCATGTACTGGTGGCAGTCGACAAGTTCACCAAGTGGATCGAGGCTAAACCAATCAAGAACCTTGACACCGGTACTGCTGTTAGCTTCATCAGGGAACTAATATTCAGATATGGAGTCCCGCACAGCATCATTACGGATAATGGGTCGAACTTTGACTCAGAGGAATTCAGAGATTTCTGCAACTCCCAAGGCACACGGGTCGACTACGCTTCAGTCGCCCATCCGCAGTCGAATGGACAAGCAGAGCGAGCTAATGGACTGATTCTTAAGGGATTGAAGCCCCGACTGATGCGTGATCTCAAACACGCGGCTGGAGCTTGGGTCGACGAACTTCCCTCAGTGCTTTGGGGGCTGCGGACCACACCTAATCGGTCGACCGGAAGAACTCCATTCTTCTTGGTCTACGGAGCTGAAGCAGTCTTGCCGAGTGATCTTCTCCACAATGCTCCTCGAGTTAAAATCTACAACGAAGCAGAGGCTGAACAAGCGCGGCAGAACGCAGTCGACCTTTTAGAGGAAGAAAGGGAGATGGCTCTGATCCGGTCGACCATCTACCAACAAGATTTGCGTCGTTTCCATGCCAGAAATGTGAGAGGTCGAGCCTTCCAGGAAGGAGATTTAGTTCTCCGAGTGGATCAGCACAAACCACACAAGCTTGCTCCTTCTTGGGAAGGTCCCTTCATCGTCACCAAGGTTCTCCACAACGGGGCGTACCGTCTTTACAACGTCGAGCATAATATCGACGAGCCTCGAGCTTGGAACGCGGAACTACTCCGCCCATTTTATACTTAAGTTTTATCACTCGGATGAGTTGCAATAAAGTACTTCTGTAGTTCATGGACCTCAAAATAATAGTGTCATAGTTCCTCCATAATTTCTGTCACTTTTTATTTTTGTCCAATAAAATTCCCCCTCAGTGGGTGACTTAGCCGCGAATCCGTTTCGCCTAAGTTTGTAAAAATCCTACCGAGTGATGAGCCAGACTCCCACTCGGAGGCTTAGCCGCGAATCCATTTCGCCTAAGTTTGTAAAAATCCTACCGAGTGGTGAGCCAGACTCCCACTCGGAGGCTTAGCTGCGAATCCGTTTCGCCTAAGTTATCAAAATCCTACCGAGCGGTAAGCCAGACTTCCACTCGGAGGCTTAGCTGCAGTCCAAGGACTCGCCTAAGTTATAAAAATCCTACCGAGTGAAGAGGAAACCTCTCACTCGGGGGCTTAGCTGCAGTCCAAGGACTCGCCTAAGTTATAAAAATCCTACCGAGTGAAGAGCAAACCTCTCACTCGGGGGCTTAGCTGCAGTCCAAGCACTCGCCTAAGTTACAAAAATCCTACCGAGTGAAGAGTCTTCACTCGGGGGCTTAGCTGCAGTCCAAGCACTCGCCTAAGTTACAAAAATCCTAC
>NC_041384.1:659211922-659303973 GCF_002162155.2 Triticum dicoccoides
GATGGTCGAATGGAAAAACCACAATTGGAAATGTTTGCCGAGCATAGAGGTTTACCTTCAAGCATAAGAAACAGCTTCTTGGCAAGACCACTCAGGAAGGCCTCCAGATCATTTTTCTTCCCAGTCAACTTACTGACTTGGTCGGTCAGGGCAGCTTTATCAGTTTTTAGTCGACTGACCTCCTTGTTGGCGATCCCAAGAGCAGCTTTCAGATTGGTATTGTCTTGTTCAAGCTTGGTGACTGAAGCTAACTTCTCGTCAGCAAGCTTGATCTTCTCAGCTAGTTCGAGGTCTTTCTTCTGTTGGGCCTCCCTTACCTTACCTGCAAGTTACAGCAAGATCAGATTTTAAAACAAGCAAGGGGAAAAGCAGTCGTCAGGGTCTCACCAAACATACCTTCGGTCTCCTCCTTTGCCTTCGTCAGCTTCTCCTGAACCAGCTTCAAGCTCAGCTCAAGTTGAGTGTGCTTGTTTTCCAGCTCAGAGTAGCGAGCCACAAGATCACAGGAGTTCTGCGAAGAACCAATCGACTAAATGTCAAATATAATTCACTTCCAAGTGAAAAAGGAAAAATCACACGTTTCTAAGACTACAGCCGAATACAAGCATTCGACCGTAGTCTCGGGGACTACACCCAGTGGGTGCACTCAGCGTGCCCCCACTAATCCTGTTGAAGACAAAGTCGACCAGTCGACCTCAAAAAAAAAGAAGAGAGATGTATTCTTTAAGACTGTAATCAACTGCAAGCAGTCGACCACAGTCTCGGGGACTACACCCAGTGGGTGCACTTAGCGTGCCCCCACCGGTTTGTGAAATCCAGTCGACATAGTCGACTAACAGAAAGATTGACATCATAAAGCCTAAGGCCGACTGCCAGCAGTCGACCTTAGCCTTGGGGACTAGACCCAGCGGGTGCACTCAGCGTGCCCCCGCTAACACGGAGTTTAATCGACAGACCCAGTGGGTGACTACTATAAATTCTGGAAAGGAAAAGTTTTTGGTAGCATATCCAACAGAACAAACGGTGGTCGACTGACCTGAACATTGCTTTGGAGGGCAGAACTGGCGTCATAAGCTGCCTGGCTCGCATCCCGGATGGTCTTCAACTGCTCCATCATGATTCCCGCCTGGCGTATTGCCTCCTTCGCCGCGCCAGCTTGGTCCTCTGGGACGTGGTGCGTCGTGAAGAGGGAGGGCTGCTGAGCACTCGTCAATGGATCTGCGAAGGACATCGTGTGTCGAGTGGTGTTCTCTTCCTCCGCAATCAGAATCTCAGGCGCCGTCACATCCTGGGGCACCTTGCTGGCAGACGCTTTCCTACTCCTTCTGCGCTTCAGCGGTTCCTCACCCTCATCATCATCAGGGAGATTGATAACAGCGTTGGGTGGAGCTTCGGAGAAGAATCAGGACCAGAGATCGCGAGTCAGTCGACTAAAAACGGCGTTAAGAATATAGTACCTGGTTTTGAAGTTGCTGCGTCCTCCATCTCATGGTCATCAGCCCGGGCTGAGGTCTCAGAAGTAGCAGCACTGCAACTCCAAAGAATCAGTCGACTAACTTCAGCGTCAACCAGAGACAAAGTTCACACAAAATAAGAAGACTTAAGCAGCACGATTACCCTGATATGGTGGGGATGGACACCTTCATCTTCGGCAGGAGCTTGATCGGCTTCGACGAGGCCGCCCTGGGTTGCTTCGGCGCCTTTTCAGTCGGCACTGGAGAGGTGGTCCGAGGGCGTTTGGTCGACTGAGCGGCGGTCGCAACCCCCTTACCACGTTCAGTCGAAGGATCGTGGACAAGCTTCGACCGCCTTTCCGAGCGCGGTGGTACGACCTCCTCCTCCTCTTCTTCCTCGTCTTCAATGTCATCTTCATCACCGTCATCATCGTCATCGTCATCATCATCCTCTGCAACGTCCGAGTCCCATTCCTCCTCTTCCTGGCTCTCGCCCCCACTCGCCTCACCCTCCTCAGTCGGAGCTTGTGCCCCATTGGGCATCGAGTATAGCTCGGTGAGGGCCTAGCAGATATCAAGACAAGGATCAATCGACCAGTCGGCAGGATAAACAGAAATGAATGTGACAAGAACACAGTGGAGAGCAGAGCAAGCGTATCTTGTTTGGATCGCTGTTGTGGTCGAGTGGAGGAATCCTTCTGGCTCCGCGTGGGTTATCCTTATTTCCGGTAACGGCTACCATCCATCTTTCCAGAGTGACATCGTCGACTGCTTCTGGATGGACTCGAGTCTCGTCTTCAGTCCCACAGTACAACCACATGCAGTGACTCCGGAACTGAAGGGGCTGGATGCGACGCCTAAGGAAGACCTCCAGGAGATCCATGCCCGTCACTCCCTCCCGAACCAACTGCACCACGCGCTCCATTAACATCTTCACGTCAGCTTTCTCCTCCGGAATCAACTTCAGAGAGGAGGGCTTGTTCACTCGGTCCATGGTAAACTGAGGGAGTCCACTCGACTGCCCCGGCGTCGACTGGTCCTGGCAGTAGAACCAGGTCGACTGCCAGCCTCTGACTGACTCGGGAAAGGTCATGGGCGGGAAGGTGCTCTTGTTCCTCACCTGGATCCCCAGACCCCCACACATTTGGACGACTCGGGTTCTTTCATCGCCTGGGCTCGCCTTCTTCACGGTCTGAGAGCGACACGTGAATATATGCTTGAACAAACCCCAGTGCGGTCGACAACCCAGGAAACCCTCACACATGGACACGAACGCGGCAAGATAGGCGATAGAATTTGGGGTAAAGTGGTGGAGCTGCGCTCCAAAGAAGTTCAAGAAGCCACGGAAGAAAATACTCGGCGGCAAAGAAAATCCACGATCAACATGGGTGGCCAAGAGCACACACTCACCCTCTTCTGGCTGGGGCTGCCATTCCTTCCCCGGAAGCCTCGCAGCTCCATGAGGGATCAAGCCCTCGTTGGCCATGTCAAGGAGATCTTTTTCTGTGATGGTCGACTGGATCCAGTCTACTTGGACCCAGCCCTTCGGCAGGCGGGATCTGGACGAAGACCCGCCGCGGCTGGTAGATCTCCCCTTCGCCTTCTCCGACGCCGACGCCTTTTTCGCACGTTCCAGCGCCGCCGTCTTCTCCTTGGCCATGGTTGCCGGCGAGATGCGCGAGGGGAAGTTGTGCGGGGGCAAGAGCGAGCGCGCTGGACGGAGACGAAGGGAGCAGAGAGAGAGAATGCTGAGGCACAGTACAAAAATCCTCGCCGGGCGCATTTATAAGGTCCCTTCTGAGTGGATGACAGGTGGGCCCGGTCGATCTAATCATATCCAGGAACAGTTATGCAGACGGGATACGTGGCGAAGAAAGCGGCGCGGAGATCGAGGCGTCTATGTCCCGTCCCATCTGAACGCCGCGGTCCGCTCCGCTTCGCGCGCGTCCCCAAATTTCGCATCCCGCAGAATCCGTGAACAGCAGATCAGTCTGTCAGACGCGGGGTTTCCCGCGATCCGTCGCTCGGGAATCGTCGAAGTCCGAAAGATCACTCGACGAAAGAAGAGAATGGATCGAGTCGACTGAAGACAAGTTGCTCACTATCGACGAAGAGGTTCTTTGGTCCAGAACAACGCACAACCAGAGCGCAAAGGTTAATCGGAAACGACATCAACTCCTTCCTCACTCGAAGCCTCAATCCATTCGGGGGCTAATGATGGGGTCACGTACCTAGGGTAGGGTCATGGACCTGATCTAAGTACCTTACCCAAGGACACCCTTAGAAGAGGTCGCCTTCCAGTCGACCAACGAGGGACTCACTCGACTGACTTGAAGGACTCGACCACGAAGACTCACTCGACCACCAGAAGGTCAAGAGGCACTCTACACGGCAACGGCCTGTAATTAAGTAGACTTTATGGTAGTAAAGACACTTTATGTGGGGCGTTATCAGTAACGCCCCGGACTTAACTTACCTTAAACCCTCTCCTACGTGGGCTGACTGGGGTCCCGGCGCACTCTATATAAGCCGCCCCCCTCCACAGGTAGAGGGGTTCGGCACCTTGTAACTCATATACTCATAATCCACTCGACCGCCTCCGGGCTCCGAGACGTAGGGCTATTACTTCTTCCGAGAAGGGCCTGAACTCGTACATCCCTTGTGTTTACAACCTCTCCATAGCCAGGACCTTGCCTCTCCATACCTACCCCCCACTCTACTGTCAGGCTTAGAACCACGACAAGAGGCACGGTTGTGCTTTCGCAAGAGTCACGGACGTGCCTTTCAGAAACGAAAAAAAAGACGTTTTCTATTTTTGTTTGTTCTTTCGCGAGAGTCATGGGTTTGCTTTCGTGAGAGGCACGGTTGTGCTTTCCCGAGAGTCACGGGTTTGCTTCCGCGAGAGACACGGTTGTGCTTTCGCGAGATTCACGGGTTTGCTTCTACGAGAGGCACGGTTGTGCTTTCGTGAGAGTCACGGCCGTGCCTCCTTGGAAAGGAAAAAAACATGTTTTCTTTTTTTTTCCTTCCGCGAGAGGCACAATTGTGATTTCGTGAGAGGCACGGGCGTGCCTCTTTCAAAAAGGGAAAAAACCCGTGCTTCCGGTTCGGTTTTTCGTTCGTTTTTTCATAAAAAAAAGTTCATCAAAACCTATCAACATGGAATCTAGTTTTGAAGATCTCGACGCGAAGAATCCAACGATAAAAGTGGTTCGAGATTTGGACGCACGATTTGAGAGATAAAACATTTTGAATAAACGGATCTACGGAAAAAAGGGAAAATTTCCAGGTTGCGACAAGTGAAGCGTTGCATGTGCGCCATTTGTCGCAATCAGGAGAGTTGAAGTGATCTTTGCAACGAATATTCCTCAACTAGTGATTTTGTGATGTGATCGCCCACATGATCTTGAGGATGGTCCGGCCCATCAAGGGCTATTAAGCGTTCTCTTGGAGCAGTTTTCAGGAGCTTCCCAGACGATTTTGGCAATATATGGGCTGGTTTTTTTATTGTTTCTCTTGTGGGTTTTTTGTTTTAATTTTTTTCCTTTCCTTCTCATTTTAATTTTGATTTTTTGCAACAAAACGAATTTATGATTGTTTTGGAATTTTGATTTTTTTGAAGTTCATGAAAAATAAACAAATTCATGAATATTATTCAAATCATGATTTTTTTGAACTCTTGTAATATTTTTAGTTTTGTGAAGTTTTTTTATTTGTGAGAAATTTTCAATCTCATGTTTTTTTTTAATTTATAAACATTTTTGAAACTCATAAACACTTTTTGAATTTGCAAACAGATTTTGAATTCATGAACACTTTTTGAATATATGAATACCTTTTCAAATTCATGCCATTTTTTTTCTTATTCACTAATATTTATTGATTTTTTTTCTTCTCAAAATCCGGTTTAAGAAGGGAAAAAGAAACGGGAAAAAGTCTCTGTGAAAACTAGACGAACTGACCCGAGCGCTTCGCGCTACTGGGCGTCGTCCCAAATTAGAGTCGCACGTTCTCTTACGCGAGCGCAGCTATCGCTTGAAGTCCCCTAAAAAAATGCTATCGCTTGAAGCGACTCCCATATGAAACCACCATTTAAGTACCAACATATAACAAAGGAAACAACCTAGCATAGTTGAACCATGCAAGTTCCTTTCGCATCTCCAGCATGTTCGGCTAAAAACTAGCTAAATAGAAATTGAACTTTCAATTCCCCTCACCACGACAGAGAAGGTCAATAGCTTCGGCTTAAGAAGAACATATTCCCACGTGCATCGTTCTGATACGACAAGTTTCAAATTTGGCCCAACAACATCAACAAATCGATATTGTATCGTTCTCCAGCCTTTTGCTGCACTAAAAACCTACCTTACCACTTGCTCAAACAATTTTGCTCCCGTAGGAGTAGACTTTGTCTTTTCCCCCTTGATTTGTAGTAGGGACCACATATGGAGACAATGTCTAATTAGTTTGACAACGGCTACCAGCTAATGAGGTTTAACATGCCAGAAACATGTTTTTTCTCATCTGGTCCATACCATCTTGTGTTTGATATAAATAAGAAGGCATACAAGCAAACTAAGATCACAGCTAAAGATATTCGAAATAAATTTAGCCATAAGGATTTAAGAAACATATGTTCAGTTTTCTCCATTTGCCCACAAAGCCAACAAATTCCATCACCATTCCAACCCCTTCGCAACATGTTGTGTTCGATAAGAATGCTATTACGATCCACCAACTAAAGAATAATTTTTGTCTTCAAAAGTACCTTTATTTTCCACATATATTTTTGTGGAGATGGGGTATCCATCCACAATAATTTATTGTAAACTAAACTATCCATAAACTTATCACTTTTTAAGAGATCAAACACAACATCTCTTAAATCCAACAAGCTTACGATTTACATGACTTCGTCGACTTCCTTTAGTTATCCAAGTATGCTATGCATGAAGTTGTTGGGGAACGTAGCAATTTCAAAAAAATTCCTACGCACACGCAAGATCATGGTGATGCATAGCAACGAGAGGGGAGAGTGTTGTCCACGTACCCTCGTAGACTATAAGCGGAAGCGTTATGAGAACGCGGTTGATGTAGTCGCACGTCTTCACGATCCGACCGATCCAAGTACCGAACGTACGGCACCTCCGAGTTCAGCACACGTTCAGCTCGGTGATGTCGCATGAACTCTGATCCAGCAGAGCTTCGAGACAGAGTTCCGTCAGCACAACGCCGTGATGACGGTGATGATGATGCTACCGACACAGGGCTTCGCCTAAACACCGCTACGATGACCGAGGTGGATTATGGTGGAGGGGGGCACCGCACACGGCTAAAAGATCAACTGATCAACTTGTGTGTCCTCTAGGGTGCCCCTCCCCACGTATATAAAGGAGGGAGGGGAGGCCGGCCGGCCTCTCTAGGCGCGCCAAAGGGGAAAGGAAGGAGAGGGGGAGGAGAAGGAAAGAGGGGCGCAGCCCCTCCCCTAGTCTAATTCGGACTAGGCCCATGGGGGGCGCGCGGCTAGCCCTCGTGGCTTCTCCTCTTTTTCCCTTAAAGGCCACTAAGGCCCATATGTACTCCCGTATTCACTCCCCCGGTACTCCGAAAAATATCCGGATCACTCGGAACCTTTCCGATGTCCGAATATAGCCTTCCAATATATCGATCTTTACGGCTCAATCATTTCGAGACTCCTCGTCATGTCCCTGATCTCATCCTGGACTCCGAACAACCTTTGGTACATCAAAACACATAAACTCATAATACCGATCGTCACCGAACGTTAAGCGTGTGGACCCTACGGGTTCGAGAACTATGTAGACATGCCCGAGACTCATTTCCGGTCAATAACCAATAGCGGAACCTGGATGCTCATATTGGCTCCTACATATTTTACGAAGATCTCTATCGGTCAAACCGCATAACAATATACGTTGTTCCCTTTGCCGGTATGTTACTTGCCCGAGATTCGATCGTCGGTATCTCAATACCTAGTTCAATCTCGTTACCGGCAAGTCTCTTTACTAATGCATCATCCTGCAACTAACTCATTAGTCACATTGCTTGCAAGGCTTATAGTGATGTGCATTACTGAGAGGGCCCAGAGATACCTCTCCGACAATCGGAGTGACAAGTCCTAATCTTGATCCATGCCAACTCAACAAGTACCATCGAAGACACCTGTAGAGCACCTTTATAATCACCCAGTTACGTGACGTTTGGTAGCACACAAAGTGTTCCTCCGGTATTCGGGAGTTGAATAATCTCATAGTCAGAGGAACATGTATAAGTCATGAAGAAAGCAGTAGCAACAAACTAAACGATCATTGTGCTAATCTAACGAAATGGGTCAAGTCAATCACATCATTCTCTAATGATGTGATCCCGTTAATCAAATGATAATTCATGTATATGGCTAGGAAACATAACCATCTTTGATTCAATGAGCTAGTCAAGTAGAGGCAAACTAGTGACACTCTGTTTGTCTATGTATACACACATGTACTAACTTTCCGGTTAATACAATTCTAGCATGAATAATAAACATTTATCATGATATAAGGAAATATAAATAACAACTTTATTATTGCCTCTAGGGCATATTTCCTTCAGTCTCCCACTTGCACTAGAGTCAATAATCTAGTTCACATCGTCATGTGATTTAACACCAATAGTTCACATCTTTATGTGATTAGTTCACATCTCCATGTGACTAACACCCAAAGGGTTTACTAGAGTCAATAATCTAGTTCACATCGCTATGTGATTAACACCCAAAGAGTGATCATGTTTTGCTTGTGAGAGAAATTTAGTCAACGGGTCTGCCACATTCAGTGCCGTATGTATTTTGCAAATTTTCTATGTCTATAATGCTTTGCACGGAGCTACTCTAACTAATTGCTCCCACTTTCGATATGTATCTAGATCGAAACTTAGAGTCATCCAGATCGGTGGCAAAGCTTGCATCGACGTAAATCTTTACGACGTAACTCTTTGTCACCTCCATAACCGAGAAACATGTCCTTATTCCACTAAGGATATTTTTGACCGTGTCCAGTGATCCACTCCTGGATCACTATTGTACCCTCTTGCCAAACTTATGGTGAGGTACACAATATGTCTGGTACACATCATAGCATACTTTATAGAACCTATGACTGAGGCATAGGGAATGACTTTCCATTCTCTTTCTATTTTCTGCCGTGGTCGGGTTTTGAGTCTTTACTCAACTTCACACCTTGCAACACAGGCAAGAACTCCTTCTTTGACTTTTCCATTTTGAACTACTTCAAAATCTTGTCAAGGTATGTACTCATTGAAAATATATCAAGCGTCTTGATCTATCTCTATAGATCTTGATGCTCAATATGTAAGTAGCTTTATCGAGGTCTCTCTTTGAAAAACTCCTTTCAAACATTCCTTTATGCTTTCCAGAAAATTCTACATTATTTCCGATCAACAATATGTCATTCACATATACTTATCATAAATGTTGTAGTGCTCCCACTCACTTTCTTTGTAAATACATGCTTCACCGCAAGTCTGTATAAAACCATATGCTTTGATCACACTATCAAAGCGTATATTCCAACTCCGAGATGCTTGCACCAGTCCATAAATGGATCGTCGGAGCTTGCACACTTTGTTAGTACCTTTTGGATCGACAAAACCTTCTGGTTGCATCATATACAACTCTTCTTTAAGATATCCATTAAGGAATGCAGTTTTGACATCCATTTGCCAGATTTCATAAAATGCGGCAACTGCTAACATGATTCAGATAGACTTTTAAGCATCGATACAAGTGAGAAAATCTCATCGTAGTCAACACCTTGAACTTGTCGAAAACCTTTTTGCGACAATTCGAGCTTTGTAGATAGCAACACTACTATCAGTGTCTGTCTTCCTCTTGAAGATGCATCTATTCTCAATGGCTTGCCAATCATTGGGCAAGTCAATCAAAGTCCATACTTTGTTCTTTATACATGGATCCCATCTCAGATTTCATGGCCTTAAGCCATTCCGCGGAATCTGGGATCATCATCGCTTCCTCATAGTTCGTAGGTTCGTCATGGTCTAGTAACATGACTTCCATAAAGGATTACTGTACCACTCTGGTGCGGACCATACTCTGGTTGTCCTACGAGGTTTGGTAGTAACTTGATCTGAAGTTTCATGATCATCATCATTAACTTCCTCACTAATTGGCATAGAAATCACTGGAACTGATTTTTGTGATGAATTACTTTCCAATTCGGGAGAAGGTACAATTACCTCATCAAGTTCTACATTCCTCCCACTCACTTCTTTCGAGAGAAACTTCTTCTCTAGAAAGGATCCACTCTTAGCAACAAAGATCTTGCCTTTCGGATCTATGATAGAAGGTGTACCCAACAGTTTCTTTTGGGTATCCTATGAAGACGCACTTTTCTGATTTGGGTTTGAGCTTATTAGGCTGAAACTTTTTCACATAAGCATCACAACCCCAAACTTTAAGAAATGATAGCTTAGGTTTCTAGCCGAACCATAGTTCATACGATGTCGTCTCAACGGATTAGACGGTGCCCTATTTAACGTGAATGTAGCTGTCTCTAATGCATAACCCCAAAACGATAGTGGTAAATCGGTAAGAGACATCATAGATTGCACTATATCCAATAAAGTATGGTTATGACGTTCGGACACACCATTATGCTGTGGTGTTCGAGGTGGCATGAATTTGTGGAACTATTCCACATTGTTTTAGTTGAAGACCAAACTCGTAACTAAAATATTCGTCTCCACGATCAGATTGTAGAAACTTTATTTTTGTTTACGATGATTTTCCACTTCACTCTGAAATTCTTTGAACTTTTCAAATGTTTCAGACTTATGTTTCATCAAGTAGATATACCCATATTTGCTCGAATCATCTGTGAAGGTTAGAAAATAGTGATACCCGCCGCGAGCCTCAACACTCATCGAACCGCATACATCAGTATGTATTATTTCCAATAAGTTAGTGGCTCGCTCCATTGTTCCCGAGAACGTAGTCTTAGTCATCTTGCCCATTAGGCATGGTTCGCAAGCATCAAGTGATTCATAATCAAGTGATTCCAAAAGCCCATCAGCATGGAGTTTCTTCATGCGCTTTACACCAATATGACCTAAACGGTAGTGCCATGAATAGGTTGCATTATCATTATTAACTTTGCATCTTTTGGCTTCAATATTATGAATATGTGTATCACTACGATCGAGATTCAATAAACCATTCACCTTGGGTGTACGACCACAGAAGGTTTTATTCATGTAAACAGAATAACAATTATTCTTTGACTTAAATGAATAACCGTATTGCAATAAACATGATCCAATCATATTATGCTCAACGCAAACACCAAATAACATTTATTTTAGGTTCATCACTAATCCCGAAGGTAAAGGGAGTGTGCGATGGTGATCTTATCAACCATGGAATCATTCAACACACATCGTCACCTCGTCCTCAACTAGTCTTTGTTTATTTTGCAACTCCCGTTTCGAGTTACTACTCTTAGCAACTGAACTAGTATCAAATACCGAGGGGTTTGCTATAAACACTAGTAAAGTACACATCAATAACATGTATATCAAATATACCATTGTTCACTTTGCCATCCTTCTTATCCGCCAAGTAGCTAGGGTAGTTCCACTTCCAGTGACCATTTCCTTTGAAGTAGAAGCTCTCAGTTTCATGCTTGGGTCTAGCTTTGGGCTTCTTCACGGGAGTGGCAACTTTCTTGCCATTCTTCTTGAAGTTCCCTTTCTTTCCCTTGCCCTTTTACTTGAAACTAGTGGTCTTGTCAACCATCAACACTTGATGCTTTTTCTTGATTTATACCTTCGCTGATTTTAGCATCAGGAAGAGCTTTGGGAATCGTTTATGTTATCCCTTGCATATTATAGTTCATCACGAAGTTCTAGTAACTTGGTGATAGTGACTAGAGAACTTTGTCAATCACTATCTTATCGGGAAGATTAACTCCCACTTGATTCAAGTGATTGTAGTACTCAGACATTCTGAGCACATGCTCACTCGTTGAGCTATTCTCCTCCATCTTGTAGGCAAAGTATTGTCAGAGGTCTTCTACCTCTCAACATGGGCATGAGTATGAAATACCAATTTCAACTCTCAGAACATCTTATATGCTCTGTGGCGTTCAAAACGTTTTTTGAAGTCCCGTTTCTAAGCCGTAAAGCATGGTGCACTAAACTATCAAGTAGTCATCATACCGAGCTTTACCAAACGTTCATAACGTCTGTATCAGCTCCTACAATAGGTCCGTCACCTAGCGGTGCATCAAGGACATAATTCTTCTGTGCAACAATGAGGATAATCCTCAGATCACAGAGCTATTCCGCATCATTGCTATTAACATCTTTCAACATAGTTTTCTCTAGGAACATATCATAAATAAAACGGGGAAGCTATACACAAGCAATTGATCTACAACATAGATATGCAAATACTATCAGGATTAAGATCATGATAAATTTAAAGTTCAATTAATCATATTACTTAAGAACTCCCACTTAGACAAACATCCCTCTAATCATCTAAGTGATCACGTGATCCATATCAACTAAACCATGTCTGATCATCACGCGAGATGGAGTAGTTTTCAATGGTGAACATCACTATGTTGATCATATCTACTATATGATTCACGCTCGACCTTTCGGTCTCCAGTGTTACGAGGCCATATCTGCATATGCTAGGCTCGTCAAGATTAACCCGACTATTCCGCATGTGCAAAACTGGCTTGCACCCGTTGTATGTGAATGTAGATCTTATCACACCTGACCATCACGTGGTGTCTAATGACCCACAAGTATAGGGGATCTATCATAGTCCTTTCGATAAGTAAGAGTGTCGAACCCAATGAGGAGCAGAAGGAAATGATAAGCGGTTTCCAGCAAGGTATTCTCTGCAAGTACTGAAATAAGTGGTAACAGATAGTTTTGTGATAGGATAATTTGTAATGAGCAACAAGTAACAAAAGTAAATAAAGTGCAGCAAGGTGGCCCAATCCTTTTTGTAGCAAAGGACAAGCCTGGACAAACTCTTATATAGAGAAAAGCGCTCCCGAGGACACATGGGAATATCGTCAAGCTAGTTTTCATCACATTCATATGATTCGTGTTCGGTACCTTGATAATCTGATATGTGGGTTGACCGGTGCTTGGGTGATGTCCTTACTTGGACAAGCATCCCACTTATGATTAACCTCTATTGCAAGCATCCGCAACTACAACAAAAGTATTAAGGTAAACCTAACCATAGCATGAAACATATGGATCCAAATCAACCCCTTACGAAGCAACACATAAACTAGGGTTTAAGCTTCTGTCACTCTAGCAACCCATCATCTACTTATTACTTCCCAATGCCTTCTTCTAGGCCCAAATAATGGTGAAGTGCTATGTAGTCGACGTTCACATAACACCACTAGAGGAGGGACAACATACATCTCATCAAAATATCAAACGAATACCAAATTCACATGACTACTAATAGCAAGACTTCTCCTATGTCATCAGGAACAAACATAACTACTCACAAAGCATATTCATGTTCATAATCAGAGGGGTATTAATATGCATATAGGATCTGAACATATGATCTTCCACCAATTAAACCAACTAGCATCAACTACAAGGAGTAATTAACACTACTAGCAACCTACTAGCACCAATCACGGACTTGGAGACAAGAATTGGATACAAGAGATGAACTAGGGTTTTGAGAGGAGATGGTGCTGATGAAGATGTTGATGGAGATTGCCCTCTCCCGATGAGAGGAATGTTGGTGATGATGATGGCGATGATTTCCCCCTCCTAGAGGGAAGTTTCCCCGGCAGAACAGCTCTGCCGGAGCCCTAGATTGGTTCCGCCAAGGTTCCGCCTCGTGGCGGCGGAGTTTCGTCCGAGAAGATGGCTTATGATTTTTTCCTCATCGAAAGACTTCATATAGCAGAAGATGTGAAGGAAATATGCCCTAGAGGCAATAATAAAGTTATTATTTATTTCCTTATAATCATGATAAAAGGTTTATTATTCATGCTAGAGTTGTATTAACCGGAAACATAATACATGTGTGAATACATAAACAAACGAAGTGTCACTAGTATGCCTCTACTTGACTAGCTCGTTAATCAAAGATGGTTATGTTTCCTAACCATGAACTATGAGTTGTTATTTGATTAACGGGATCACATCATTAAGAGAATGATCTGATTGACATGACCCATTCCATTAGCTTAGCACCCGATCTTTTAGTATGTTGCTATTGCTTTCTTCATGACTTATACATGTTCCTGTAACTATGAGATTATGCAACTCCCGTTTACCGGAGGAACACTTTGGGTACTGCCAAACGTCACAACGTAACTGGGTGATTATAAAGGAGTACTACAGGTGTCTCCAAAGGTACATGTTGGGTTGGCGTATTTCGAGATTAGGTTTTGTCACTCCGATTGTCGGAGAGGTATCTCTGGGCCCTCTCGGTAATGCACATCACATAAGCCTTGCAAGAATTGCAACTAATGAGTTAGTTGCGAGATGATGTATTACGGAACGAGTAAAGAGACTTGCCAGTAACGAGATTGAACTAGGTATTGGATACCGACGATCGAATCTCGGGCAAGTAACATACCGATGACAAAGGGAACAACGTATGTTGTTATGCGGTCTGACCGATAAAGATCTTCGTAGAATATGTAGGAGCCAATATGGGCATCCAGGTCCCGCTATTGGTTATTGACCGGAGACGTGTCTCGGTCATGTCTACATTGTTCTCGAACCCGTAGGGTCCGCACGCTTAAGGTTACGATGACAGTTATATTATGAGTTTATGCATTTTGATGTACCGAAGGTTGTTCGGAGTCCCGGATGTGATCACGGACATGACGAGGAGTCTCGAAATGGTCGAGACGTAAAGATTGATATATTGGAAGCCTATGTTTGGATATCGGAAGTGTTCCGGGTGAAATCAGGATTTTACCGGAGTACCGGGAAGGTTAGCGGAACCCCCCGGGAGCTAAATGGGCCATGATGGGCCTTAGTGGAAAAGAGAAGAGGCAGCCCCACATGGGCTGCGCGCCTCCCCCTTCCCCTAGTCCTATTAGGATTAGGAGAGGTGGCCGGCCCCCCCTCTCTCTTTTCCCCCTCCGCGAATCCTATTCCAACTAGGATTGGGGGGGGGGGAATCCTACTCCCAGAGGGAGTAGGACTCTCCTGGCGCGCCTCCTGTGGCCGGCCAGCCTCCCCCTCTAATCCTTTATATACTGAGGCAGAGGCACCCCAGAGACACACACGTTGATCCACGTGATCTATTCCTTAGCCGTGTGCGGTGCCCCCAGCCACCATAGTCCTCGATAATACTGTAGCGGAGTTTAGGCGAAGCCCTGCTGCTGTAGTGCATCAAGATCGTCACCACGCCGTCGTGCTGACGGAACTCTTCCCCGACACTTTGCTGGATCGGAGTCCGGGGATCGTCATCGAGCTGAACGTGTGCTCGAACTCGGAGGTGCTGTAGTTTCGGTGCTTGATTGGTCGGATCGGGAAGACGTACGACTACTTCCTCTACGTTGCGTCAACGCTTCCGCAGTCGGTCTGCGTGGGTACGTAGACAACACTCTCCCATCTCGTTGCTATGCATCACATGATCTTGCGTGAGCGTAGGAATTTTTTTGAAATTACTACGAAACCCAACAGTGGCATCCGAGCCTAGGTTATTTATGTTGATGTTATATGCACGAGTAGAACACAAGTGAGTTGTGGGCGATATAAGTCATACTGCCTACCAGCATGTCATACTTTGGTTTGGCGGCATTGTTGGACGAGACGACCCGGACCAACATTACGCGTACGCTTACGCGAGACCGGTTCCCCCGATGTGCTTTGCACATAGGTAGCTTGCGGGCGACTATCTCTCCAACTTTAGTTGAACCAAGTGTGGCTACGCCCGGTCCTTGCGAAGGTTAAAACGGAGTCTATTTGACAAACTATCGTTGTGGTTTTGATGCGTAGGTGAGATTGGTTCTTGCTTAAGCCCGTAGCAGCCACGTAAAACTTGCAACAACAAAGTAGAGGACGTCTAACTTGTTTTTGCAGGGCATGTTGTGATGTGATATGGTCAAGGCATGATGCTGAATTTTATTGTATGAGATGATCATGTTTTGTAACCGAGTTATCGGCAACTGGCAGGAGCCATATGGTTGTCGCTTTATTGTATGCAATGCAATCGCGATGTAATGCTTTACTTTATTACTAAACGGTAGTGATAGTCGTGGAAGCATAAGATTGGCGAGACGACAACGATGCTACGATGGAGATCAAGGTGTCGCGCCGGTGACGATGGTGATCATGACGGTGCTTCGGAGATGGAGATCACAAGCACAAGATGATGATGGCCATATCATATCACTTATATTGATTGCATGCGATGTTTATCTTTTTATGCATCTTATCTTGCTTTGATTGACGGTAGCATTATAAGATGATCTCTCACTAAATTATCAAGAAGTGTTCTCCCTGAGTATGCACCGTTGCCAAAGTTCGTCGTGCCCAGACACCACGTGATGATCGGGTGTGATAAGCTCTACGTCCATCTACAACGGGTGCAAGCCAGTTTTGCACACGCAGAATACTCAGGTTAAACTTGACGAGCCTAGCATATGCAAATATGGCCTCGGAACACGGAGACCGAAAGGTCGAGCGTGAATCATATAGTAGATATGATCAACATAACGATGTTCACCATTGAAAACTACTCCATCTCACGTGATGATCGGTTATGGTTTAGTTGATTTGGATCACGTAATCACTTAGAAGATTAGAGGGATGTCTATCTAAGTGGGTGTTCTTAAGTAATTTGATTAATTGAACTTAAACTTATCATGAACTTAGTACCTGATAGTATCTTGCTTGTTTATGTTGATTGTAGATAGATGGCTCGTGCTCTTGTTCCGTTGAATTTTAATGTGTTCCTTGAGAAAGCAAAGTTGAAAGATGATGGTAGCAATTATACGGACTGGGTCCGTAACTTGAGGATTATCCTCATTGCTGCTCAGAAGAATTACATCCTGGAAGCACCGCTAGGTGCCAGGCCTGCTGCTGGAGCAACACCAGATGTTATGAACGTCTGGCAGAGCAAAGTTGTTGACTACTCGATAGTTCAGTGTGCCATGCTTTACGGCTTAGAATCGGGACTTCAACGACGTTTTGAACGTCATGGAGCATATGAGATGTTCCAGGAGTTGAAGTTAATATTTCAAGCAAATGCCCGGATTGAGGATATGAAGTCTCCAATAAGTTCTATAGCTGCAAGATGGAGGAGAACAATTATGTCAGTGAGCATATACTCAAAATGTCTGGGTATAATAATCACTTGATTCAATTGGGAGTTAATCTTCCGGATGATTGCGTCATTGACAGAATTCTCCAATAACTGCCACCAAGCTACAAGAGCTTCGTGATGAACTATAAGATGCAAGGGATGAACAAGACTATTCCCGAGCTCTTCGCAATGCTGAAAGCTGCGGAGGTACAAATCAAGAAGGAGCATCAACTGTTGATGGTTAACAAGACCACTAGTTTCAAGAAAAAGGGCAAAGGGAAGAAGAAGGGGAACTTCAAGAAGAACAACAAGCAAGTTGCTGCTCAGGAGAAGAAACCCAAGTCTGGACCTAAGCCTGAAACTGAGTGTTTCTACTGCAAGCAGACTGGTCACTGGAAACGGAACTACCCCAAGTATTTGGCGGATAAGAAGGATGGCAAGGTGAACAAAGGTATATGTGATATACATGTTATTGATGTGTACCTTACTAGAGCTCGCAGTAGCACCTGGGTATTTGATACTGGTTCTGTTGCTAATATTTGCAACTTGAAATAGGGACTACGGAATAAGCGAGCACTGGCAAAGGACGAGGTGACGATGCGCGTGGGAAACGGTTCCAAAGTCGATGTGATCGCGGTCGGCACGCTACCTCTACATCTACCTTCGGGATTAATATTAGACCTAAATAATTGTTATTTGGTGCCAGCGTTGAGCATGAACATTATATCTGGATCTTGTTTGATGCGAGACGGTTATTCATTTAAATCAGAGAATAATGGTTGTTCTATTTATATGAGTAATATCTTTTATGGTCATGCACCTTTGAAGAGTGGTCTATTTTTGATGAATCTCGATAGTAGTGATACACATATTCATAATGTTGAAGCCAAAAGATGCAGAGTTGATAATGAAAGTGCAACTTATTTGTGGCACTGTCGTTTAGGTCATATCGGTGTAAAGCGCATGAAGAAACTCCATACTGATGGACTTTTGGAACCACTTGATTATGAATCACTTAGTACTTGCGAACCGTGCCTCGTGGGCAAGATGACTAAAACACCGTTCTCCGGTACTATGGAGAGAGCAACAGATTTGTTGGAAATCATACATACCGATGTATCTGGTCCGATGAATATTGAGGCTCGTGGCGGATATCGTTATTTTCTCACCTTCACAGATGACTTAAGCAGATATGGGTATATCTACTTAATGAAACATAAGTCTGAAACATTTGAAAAGTTCAAAGAATTTCAGAGTGAAGTTGAAAATCATCGTAACAAGAAAATAAAGTTTCTACGATCTGATCGTGGAGGAGAATATTTGAGTTACGAGTTTGGTGTACATTTGAAAAATTGTGGAATAGTTTCGCAACTCACGCCACCCGGAACACCACAGCGAAATGGTGTGTCCGAACGTCGTAATCGTACTTTACTAGATATGGTGCGATCTATGATGTCTCTTACAGATTTACCGCTATCGTTTTGGGGTTATGCTTTAGAGACGGCTGCATTCACGTTAAATAGGGCACCATCAAAATCCGTTGAGACGACACCTTATGAACTATGGTTTGGTAAGAAACCAAAGTTGTCGTTTCTTAAAGTTTGGGGCTGCGATGCTTATGTGAAAAAGCTTCAACCTGATAAGCTCGAACCCAAATCGGAGAAATGTGTCTTCATAGGATACCCAAAGGAGACTGTTGGGTACACCTTCTATCACAGATCCGAAGGCAAGACATTCGTTGCTAAGAATGGATCCTTTCTAGAGAAGGAGTTTCTCTCGAAAGAAGTGAGTGGGAGGAAAGTAGAACTTGACGAGGTAACTGTACCTGCTCCCTTACTAGAAAGTAGTACATCACAGAAAACTGTTTCAGTGACACCTACACCAGTTAGTGAGGAAGCTAATGATAATGATCATGAAACTTCAGATCAAGATACTACTGAACCTCGTAGATCAACCAGAGTGAGATCCGCGCCAGAGTGGTACGGTAATCCTGTTCTGGAAGTCATGCTACTAGATCATGATGAACCTACGAACTATGAAGAAGCGATGGTGAGCCCAAATTCCGCAAAGTGGCTTGAAGCCATGAAATCTGAGATGGGATCCATGTATGAGAACAAAGTATGGACTTTGGTTGACTTGCCCGATAATCGGCAAGCAATTGAGAATAAATGGATCTTCAAGAAGAAGACTGACGCTGATGGTAATGTTACTGTCTACAAAGCTCGACTTGTTGCGAAAGGTTTTCGACAAGTTCAAGGGGTTAACTACGATGAGACTTTCTCACCTGTAGCGATGCTTAAGTCTGTCCGAATCATGTTAGCGCTTGCCGCATTTTATGATTATGAAATTTGGCAGATGGATGTCAAAACTGCATTCCTGAATGGATTTCTGGAAGAAGAGTTGTATATGATGCAACCGGAAGGTTTTGTCGATCCAAAGGGAGCTAACAAAGTGTGCAAGCTCCAGCGATCCATTTATGGACTGGTGCAAGCCTCTCGGAGTTGGAATAAACGCTTTGATAGTGTGATCAAAGCATTTGGTTTTATACAGACTTTCGGAGAAGCCTGTATTTACAAGAAAGTGAGTGGGAGCTCTGTAGCATTTCTGATATTATATGTGGATGACATATTACTAATTGGAAATGATATAGAATTTCTGGATAGCATAAAGGGATACTTGAATAAGAGTTTTTCAATGAAAGACCTCGGTGAAGCTGCTTACATATTAGGCATTAAGATCTATAGAGATAGATCAAGACGCTTAATTGGACTATCACAAAGCACATACCTTGACAAAGTTTTGAAGAAGTTCAAAATGGATCAAGCAAAGAAAGGGTTCTTGCCTGTATTACAAGGTGTGAAGTTGAGTAAGACTCAATGCCCGACCACTGCAGAAGATAGAGAGAAAATGAAAGATGTTCCCTATGCTTCAGCCATAGGCTCTATCATGTATGCAATGCTGTGTACCAGACCTGATCTGTGCCTTGCTATAAGTTTAGCAGGGAGGTACCAAAGTAATCCAGGAGTGGATCACTGGACAGCGGTCAAGAACATCCTGAAATACCTGAAAAGGACTAAGGATATGTTTCTCATATATGGAGGTGACAAAGAGCTCACCGTAAAAGGTTATGTTGATGCAAGCTTTGACACTGATCCAGACGATTCTAAATCGCAAACCGGATACGTGTTTACATTAAACGGTGGAGCTGTCAGTTGGTGCAGTTCTAAACAAAGCGTCGTAGCGGGATCTACATGTGAAGCGGAATACATAGCTGCTTTGGAAGCAGCGAACGAAGGAGTCTGGATGAAGGAGTTCATATTCGATCTAGGTGTCATACCTAGTGCATCGGGTCCAATGAAAATCTTTTGTGACAATACTGGTGCAATTGCCTTGGCAAAGGAATCCAGATTTCACAAGAGAACCAAGCACATCAAGAGACGCTTCAATTCCATCCGGGATCTAGTCCAGGTGGGAGACATAGAGATTTGCAAGATACATACGGATCTGAATGTTGCAGACCCTTGACTAAGCCTCTTCCACGAGCAAAACATGATCAGCACCAAGGCTCCATGGGTGTTAGAATCATTACGGTGTAATCTAGATTATTGACTCTAGTGCAAGTGGGAGACTGAAGGAAATATGCCCTAGAGGCAATAATAAAGTTATTATTATTTTTGCTTATGATCATGATAAAAGGTTTATTATTCATGCTGGAATTGTATTAACCGGAAACATAATACATGTGTGAATACATAGACAAACAAAGTGTCACTAGTATGCCTCTACTTGACTAGCTCGTTAATCAAAGATGGTTATGTTTCCTAACCATGAACTATGAGTCGTTATTTGATTAACGGGATCACATCATTAAGAGAATGATCTGATTGACATGACCCATTCCATTAGCTTAGCACCCGATCGTTTAGTATGTTGCTATTGCTTTCTTCATGACTTATACATGTTCCTGTAACTATGAGATTATGCAACTCCCGTTTACCGGAGGAACACTTTGGGTACTGCCAAACGTCACAACGTAACTGGGTGATTATAAAGGAGTACTACAGGTGTCTCCAAAGGTACATGTTGGGTTGGCGTATTTTGAGATTAGGTTTTGTCACTCCGATTGTCGGAGAGGTATCTCTGGGCCCTCTCGGTAATGCACATCACATAAGCCTTGCAAGCATTGCAACTAATGAGTTAGTTGCGAGATGATGTATTACGGAACAAGTAAAGAGACTTGCCGGTAACGAGATTGAACTAGGTATTGGATACCGACGATCGAATCTCGGGCAAGTAACATACCGATGACAAAGGGAACAACGTATGTTGTTATGCGGTCTGACCGATAAAGATCTTCGTAGAATATGTAGGAGCCAATATGGGCATCCAGGTCCCGCTATTGGTTATTGACCGGAGACGTGTCTCGGTCATGTCTACATTGTTCTCGAACCCGTAGGGTCCGCACGCTTAAGGTTACGATGACAGTTATATTATGAGTTTATGCATTTTGATGTACCGAAGGTTGTTCGGAGTCCCGGATGTGATCACGGACATGACGAGGAGTCTCAAAATGGTCGAGACGTAAAGATTGATATATTGGAAGCCTATGTTTGGATATCGGAAGTGTTCCGGGTGAAATCGGGATTTTACCGAAGCACCGGGAAGGTTACCGGAACCCCCCGGGAGCTAAATGGGCCATGATGGGCCTTAGTGGAAAAGAGAAGAGGCAGCCCCACATGAGCTGCGCGCCTCCCCCTTCCCCTAGTCCTATTAGGACTAGGAGAGGTGGCCGGCCCCCTCTCTCTCTTTTCCCCCTCCGCGAATCCTATTCCAACTAGGATTGGGGGGGAATCCTACTCCCAGAGGGAGTAGGACTCTCCTGGCGCGCCTCCTGTGGCCGGCCAGCCTCCCGCCTCTAATCCTTTATATACTGAGGCAGAGGCACCCCAGAGACACACAAGTTGATCCACGTGATCTATTCCTTAGCCGTGTGCGGTGCCCCCAGCCACCATAGTCCTCGATAATACTATAGCGGAGTTTAGGCGAAGCCCTGCTGCTGTAGGGCATCAAGATCGTCACCACGCCGTCGTGCTGACGGAACTCTTCCCCGACACTTTGCTGGATCGGAGTCCGGGGATCGTCATCGAGCTGAACGTGTGCTCGAACTCGGAGGTGCCGTAGTTTCGGTGCTTGATCGGTCGGATCGGGAAGACGTACGACTACTTCCTCTACATTGCGTCAACGCTTCCGCAGTCGGTCTGCGTGGGTACGTAGACAACACTCTCCCATCTTGTTGCTATGCATCACATGATCTTGCGTGAGCGTAGGAATTTTTTTGAAATTACTACGAAACCCAACAAGATGGTCATCGAAGGGCCACCAGGGGGCCCACGAGGTAGGGGGGCGCGCCCAGGGGGGTAGGGCGCGCCCCCACCCTCGTGGGCAGGGTGTGGCCCCCCTGGTGAACTTCTTGCGCTCGGTATTTTTTATATATTCTGGAAATGTCTTTCGTGAAGTTTCAGCACTTTTGGAGATGTGCAGAATAGGTCTCTAATATTTGCTCCTTTTCCAGCACAGAATCCCAGCTGCCGGCATTCTCCCTCTTTATGTAAACCTTGTAAAATAAGAGAGAATAGGCATAAGTATTGTGACATAATGTGTAATAACAGCCCATAGTGCAATAAATATCGATATAAAAGCATGATGCAAAATGGACGTATCAACTCCCCCAAGCTTAGACCTCGCTTGTCCTCAAGCGAAAGCCGAAATCGAAAAATATGCCCACATGTTTAGAGATAGAGGTGTCGATAAAAGTAAAATACGGACATGAGGGCATCATGATCATTCTTAGAACAACAACTTATATAATTCTTATCATATGATTTCTTCTGCTAGAGTAATAATTCAATCACAATTTCAAGTATGAATCGTAAACTTCATTGAAAACTAACAAACTATCATCTCAGTCATTGGAGCAATTGCAATTTATCATAACATAGGAAAGAGTCAATATATAAGAGCTTTTCAGCAAGTCCACATACTCAACTATCATATAGTCTTTCACAATTGCTGACACTCACACAATACTTATGGGTATGGAGTTTTAATCAGACACAGAGAAAGATAGGGGCTTATAGTTTTGCCTCCCAACGTTTTACCTCAAGGGTAATGTCAACAATAATAGTTCATGAAAACTCACATCCAATTAGCCATATATACCAGGATCTTTCCAATATACTGTGCTTGCCAAAGGATAAAATGTAAAAAGGAAGGGTGAAGATCACCATGACTCTTATGCAAGGTAGGAGATAAAAGTAGAAGATAGGCCCTTCGCAGAGGGAAGCAGCGGTTGTCATGCGCTTTTATGGTTGGATGCACAAAATCTTAATGCGAAAGAACGTCACTTTATATTGCCACTTGTGATATGGACCTTTATTATGCAGTCTGTCGCTTTTATTTCTTCCATATCACACGATCGTATAAAGCTTATTTTCTCCCACACTAATAAGTCATGCATATTTAGAGAGCAATTTTTATTGCTTGCACCGATGACAACTTACTTGGAGGATCTTACTCAATCCATAGGTAGGTATGGTGGACTCTCATGGCACAACTGGTTTAAGGATATTTGGAAGCACAAGTAGTATCTCTACTTGGTGCGATGAATTTGGCCAGCATGAGGGGGAAAGGCAAGCTCAGCCATGTTGGATGATCCATGACAATATAATTTATCTCAGATGTAAGAAAACATAACCCATTATGTTGTCTTCCTTGTCTGATAACCCACAAGTATAGGGGATCGCAACAGTTTTCGAGGGTAGAGTATTCAACCCAAATTTATTGATTGGACACAAGGGGAGCCAAAGAATATTCTCAAGTATTAGCAGCTGAGTTGTCAATTCAACCACAGCTGGAAACTTAATATCTGCAGCAAAGTGTTTAGTAGCAAAGTAATATGATAGTAGTGGTAACGGTAACAAAAGGTAACAATAGTAAAAGTAATGTTTTTGGTATTTTGTAGTGATGATAGCAATAGCAACGGAAAAGTAAATAAGCGGAGAACAATATATGGAAAGCTCGTAGGCAATGGATAGGTGATGGAGAATTATGCCGGATGCGGTTCATCATGTAACAGTCATAACCTAGGGTGACACAGAACTAGCTCCAGTTCATTGATATAATGTAGGCATGTATTCCGAATATAGTCATACGTGCTTATGGAAAAGAACTTGCATGACATCTTTTGTCCTACCCTCCCGTGGCAGCGGGGTCCTTACGGAAACTAAGGGATATTAAGGCCTCCTTTTAATAGAGAACCGGAACAAAGCATTAACACATAGTGAATACATGAACTCCTCAAACTACGGTCATCACCGGTAAGTATCCTGATTATTGTCACTTCGGGGTTAACGGATCATAACACATAATAGGTGACTATAGACTTGCAAGATAGGATCAAGAACACTTATATATTGATGAAAACATAATAGGTTCAGATCTAAAATCATGGCACTCGGGCCCTAGTGACAAGCATTAAGCATAGCAAAGTCATAGCAACATCAGTCTCAGAACATAGTGGATACTAGGGATCAAACCCTAACAAAACTAACTCGATTACATGATAGATCCCATCCAACCCATCACCGTCCAGCAAGCCTACGATGGAATTACTCACGCACGGCGGTGAGCATCATGAAATTGGTGATGGAGGATGGTTGATGATGACGATGGCGATGGATTCCCCTCTCCGGAGCCCCGAACGGACTCCAGATCAGCCCCCCAAGAGGTTTTAGGGCTTGGCGGCGGCCCCGTATCGTAAAACGTGATGATTTCATCTCTTTGATTTTTTTCTCCCCAAAACACAATATATGGAGTTGGAGTCGGAGAGGCAACTGGGGGCCCACGAGGTAGGGGGGAGTGCCCTAGGGGGGCAGGCGCGCCCCCACCCTCGTGGAGAGGTGGTGGGCCCCCTGGCCTTCATCTTTTGTAGGTATTTTTCATATTTTCTGAAAAGTTGCTCCGTGAAGTTTCAGGTCATTCCGAGAACGTTTGTTTCTGCACATAAATAACACCATGGTAATTCTGCTGAAAACAACGTCAGTCCGGGTTAGTTCCATTCAAATCATGCAAGTTAGAGTCCAAAACAAGGGCAAAAGTGTTTGGAAAAGTAGATACGTTGGAGACGTATCAACTCCCCCAAGCTTAAACCTTTGCTTGTCCTCAAGCAATTCAGTTGACAAACTGAAAGTGATAAAGAAAAACTTTTACAAACTCTGTTTGCTCTTGTTGTTGTAAATATGTAAAGCCAACATTCAAGTTTTCAACAAAGATTATAACTAACCACATTCACAATAACGCATAGGTCTCAAGTTTACTCATATCAATAGCATAATCAACTAGCGAGCCATAATAATAAATCTCGGATGACAACACTTTCTCAAAACAATCATAATATGATATAACAAGATGGTATCTCGCTAGCCCTTTCTGAGACCGCAAAACATAAATGCAGAGCACCTTTAAAGACCAAGGACTGACTAGACATTGTAATTCATGGTAAAAGAGATCCAGTCAAGTCATACTCAATGTAAGCTAACAGTAATGAATGCAAATGACAGCGGTGCTCTCCAACTGGTGCCTTTTAATAAGAGGATGATGACTCAACATAAAAGTAAATAGATAGGCCCTTCGTAGAGGGAAGCAGGGATTTGTAGAGGTGCCAGAGCTCGGTTTTGAAACAGAGGTGAATAATATTTTGAGCGGTATACTTTCATTGTCAACATAACAACCGAGAGATGGTGATATCTTCCATGCTACACACATTATAGGCGGTTCCCAAACAGAATGGTAAAGTTTATACTCCCCCTTCCACCAACAAGCATCAATCCATGGCTTGCTCGAAACAATGAGTGCCTCCAACTAACAAGAGTCCTAGGGGGAGTTTTGTTTGCAATTATTTTGATTTAGTTTGCATAAATCATGGGACTGGGCATCCCAATGACCAGCCATTTTATCTCGTGAGTAAGGAGCGGAGCCCACTCCTCTTGAGAATAACCCGCCTAACATGGAAGATACAGACAACCCTAGTTGATACATGAGCTATTCGAGCATACAAAACAGGATATTTATTTGAAGGTTTAGAGTTTGGCACATACAAATTTACTTGGAATGGCAGGTAGATACCGTATATAGGTAGGTATAGTGGACTCATGTGGAATAACTTTGGGGTTTAAGGGATTGGATGCACAAGCAGTATTCCCGCTTAGTACAGGTGAAGGCTAGCAAAAGACCGGGAAGCGACCAGCTAGAGAGCGACAACAGTCATGAACATGCATTAAAATTAATCAACACCGAATGCAAGCATGAGTAGATATAATCCACCATGAACATAAATATCGTGAAGGCTATGTTGATTTTGTTTCAACTACATGCGTGAACATGCGCCAAGTCAAATCACTTAAATCATTCAGAGGATGATACCACCCTATCATACCACATCATAACTATCTCAATAGCATGTTGGCACGCAAGGTAAACCATTATAACTCATAGCTAATCAAGCATGTCACAAGAAACTACGATCTCTAGTTGTCATTGCAAACATGTTTATTCATAATAGGCTGAATCAGGAACGATGAACTAATCGTATTTACAAAAACAAAAGAGGTCGAGTTAATACCAGCTTTTCTCATCTCAGCCAGTCCATCATATATCATCATAATTGCCTTTCACTTGCATGACTGAATAGTGCGAATAATAATAATAGTGCACGTGCATTGGACTAAGCTGGAATCTGCAAGCATTCAATAAACAGGAGAAGACAAGGCAATATGGGATCTTTTGCCAGATCAACAATAATGCATATAAGAGCCAATTCAACAATTTAATTATGGTCTTCTCCTATCGACCCCCAAAGAAAAGAAAAGAAATAAAACTATTTACACGGGAAAGCTCCCAACAAGCAAAAGAAGAATAGGAAATCTTTTTGGGTTTTCTTTTTAATTACTACTACAAGCATGGAAATTAAACTGATTAAAAGCTACAACTATTTTTTTGGTTTTTCTTAAGGTTTATTAAACACACAAGAAGAAAGCATAAAAAGGAAATTAAACTAGCATGGATGATACAATGAAAAAGTATGAGCACCGACATCTAGCAATGAGTGTGTGAACATAAATGTAATGTCGGTGGGAAATACGTACTTCCCCAAGCTTAGGCTTTTGGCCTAAGTTGGTCTATGGCCATGGCTGGCTTGGCGGATATCCATAATAGTAGTTGGGGTCGTACTGAGATGCAGCGGCTATCGCCTGCTGAGCTGCAGCATGGCGACGAGCGGCCTCCGCTCTCCTCTTATACTCATCTGCCTCCTCTCTGGTAATGGTATATCTTTCTCTTACCTGATAATCAAAGAAGGCAGGAGTAGGGAGAGTAATATGGACAGCATGACGTCTGTCAAAGATTAGTCGATACTGGAGAGGTGATTCATTCCTCTCAACAAACTGGTGGTGGACCATAGCATTAAAGTCTAGGTAAGCAGGTGGTAATTCAATATCATCTTCGCGTATGGCTACACCAAGAAAATTAGCTATGCGGGTTGCATAAATTCCTCCAAAGAAATCTCCATTAAATCTATTAAGATGCAACCTACGTGCAACAATGGCTCCCAAATTATAAGATTGGTCTCCTAACACAGCACTCCTAAGAATACTGAGATTGGGGACACACATGTGACATGCCTCATCTTTACCATTGATGCATCTACCTATGAAGAGAGCAAAATAATGTATAGTAGGAAAGTGAATGCTCCCTATGGTAGCTTGTGTAATATCTCTAGATTCTCCCACAGTTATGCTAGCAAGAAAATCTCTAAATTCAGATTTGTGAGGATCCCTTATACTACCCCATTGTGGAAGTTTGCATGCAGTGGTAAAATCCTCAAAGTCCATAGTGTAAGAATTATCATAGAGATCAAACAGGACAGTTGGAGAATTACGTGAAGTTGAAAATTCAAACCTCCTCACAAAGGTACTGGTGAGGTTGTGATACTGGCTGCACTTCTCTTCCTCGAAGCTCACAAGATCAGCGTTACGCAAATATGCGTTGAATTCTTCCTTAATTCCTGCTCGATCCATAAAGTTCTCAGAAGGCCATTCACAAGGACGCACTGGAGCGTCTCTTGGTGGCTCGTCATCAGCATCACGCATTGCAAGTTTGGGTCCTTGCTTCCTTGAAGAACCACCTTGGAACATTTTCCTAAGCATATTTCTTCCTCTGAAAAATTCTGAATTTTTTTAGTAACTTCAAAATAAAGATAAATCAAACTCAATAATATTGATAGCAACTACTCCTACAAGTGCCTAGAGCCTATATCATGCATCAAAACTACTTTTGACCATATAAATTTGACATGTAAGCTCAAGAACAGGGTCACCTAAGCAGCAAAAATTTGCAATGAATAAAGCACTAGAACAAAAACTAATTGGACCAATGGAGGAGTCACATACCAAGGATCAATCTCCCCAAGCAGTTTTGTGAGAGGTGCTTTGAGCAAGGAGATCGAAAATGGCAGCAAAACGAGCTTGGACTCGGGTTTGAGCTGGTTATTCGTGTTTGTGGGAGGAAGAAGAAGTGTGTGGGTGAAAGGATAAGTGGAGGAGGGCCACCGTGGGCCCACGAGGCAGGGGGGCGCGCCCTCCACCCTCATGGGCAGGTAGTTGGCCCCTCAAATATTCTAGAAAAAAGCATATTTAAATTTTAGGGCATTTGGAGAACTTTTATTTTCTGGGTATTTTTATATTGCACGGATAATCAGATAACAGACAAAAAAATATTTATTTTTATTTTATTTAATATAAAGAACAGAAAGTAAAAGTGGGGTACACAGGGTTGTGCCTTCTAGTTTCATCCATCTCATGGTCATCAAAAGGAATCCACTAACAAGGTTGATCAAGTCTTGTTAACGAACTCATTCCGAATAACATGGAACCGAAGAAATTTCGAATAACACTATGTTACCTCAACGGGGATATGCACATCCCCAATAATAAGAATATGATATTTCTTCTTGACAGTAGGAAGAGGAAATTCAAAACATCCAAATATAATCGATGGAATTTTTCCAATAGAGTTGATACTATGAACTTGAGGTTGTTTCCTCAGAAAGTGTACCATATGCTCATTACCATTAACATAAAAAGTGACATTGCCTTTAGTGCAATCAATAACAGCCCCTGCAGTATTCAAAAAGGGTCTTCCAAGAATAATAGACATACTATCATCCTCAGGAATATCAAGAATAACAAAGTCCGTTAAAATAGTAACATTTGCAACTACAACAGGCACATCCTCACAAATACCGACAGGTATAGTAGTTGATTTATCAGCCATTTGCAAAGATATTTCAGTCGGTGTCAACTTATTCAAATCAAGTCTACGATATAAAGAGAGAGGCATAACACTAACACCGGCTCCAAGATCACATAAAGCAGTTTTAACATAATTTCTTTTAATGGAGCATGGTATAGTTGGTACACCGAGATCTCCAAGTTTCTTTGGTATTCCACCCTTAAAAGTATAATTAGCAAGCATGGTGGAAATTTCATCTTTCGGTATCTTTCTCTTATTTGTAATGATATCTTTCATGTACTTAGCATAAGGATTGGTTTTGAGCATATCAGTTAATCGCATACGCAAAAAGATAGGTCTAATTATTTTAGCAAAGCACTCAAAATTCTCATCATCCTTTTTCTTAGATGGTTTGGGAGGAAAAGGTATGGGTTTCTGAACCCAAGGCTCTCTTTCTTTACCATGTTTCCTAGCAACAAAGTCTTTCTTATCATAATGTTGATTCTTTGATTGTGGGTTATCAAGATCAACAGCAGGTTCAATTTCTACATCATTATCATTACTAGGTTGAGCATCATTATGAACATTATCATTAACATTACCACTAGTTTCAGGTTCATTACCAGATTGTGTTTCAGCATCAGAAATAGAAATATCATTTGGATTCTCAGGTGTTTCAACAATAGGATCACTAGAAGCATGCAAAGTCCTATCATTTTTCTTTTTCTTCTTTTTAGAAGGCCTAGGTGCATCTATATTATTTCTCTGAGAATCTTGCTCAATTCTTTTAGGAAGGCCTTCAGGATACAAAGGTTCCTGAGTCATTCTACCACCTCTAGTCATAACTCTAACAACATTATCATTATCTTTACTATTCAATTCATTGATCAAATCATTTTGAGCTTTAAGTACTTGTTCTACTTGAGTGGTAACCATAGAAGCATGTTTACTAATAATTTTAAGTTCACCTTTGACATTAGCCATATAATCACCCAAGTGTTCAAGCATATTTGAATTGTATTTCAATTGTCTACCAAAATAAGCATTAAAGTCTTATTGCTTAGCCACAAATTTATCAAACTCATCTAAGCATGGGCTAGCAAACTTAGTAAACGGGATTTCAGCTTTATCATATCTATAGAGAGAATTTACCTTTACTACCTGTGTCGGGTTATCAAGACCATGGATTTCTTCAATAGGTAAAGGATTAAGATTATATGTTTCTTCAACAGGCGGTACATTAAGACCATGTATTTCTTCAATAGGAGGTAAAATCTTAGCATCTTCAACTTTAATACCCTTTTCTTTCATAGATTTCTTTGCCTCTTGCATATATTCAGGACTAAGAAATAGAATACCCCTCTTCTTCGGAGTTGGTTTAGGAATAGGCTCAGGAATTGGCTCCAGAGGTGTCCAATTATTTTCATTTGTCAACATATTGTTCAATAGAATTTCAGCTTCATCCGATGTTCTTTCCTTGAAAACAGAACCAGCACGGCTATCCAGGTAATCTCTGTAGGCATCGGTTAGTCCATTATAGAAGATATCAAGTATTTCATTTTTCTTAAGAGGATGATTAGGCAAAGCATTAAGTAATTGGAGAAGCCTCCCCCAAGCTTGTGGGAGACTCTCTTCTTCAATTTGCACAAAATTATATATATCCCTTAAAACAGCTTGTTTCTTATGAGCAGGGAAATATTTAGCAGAGAAGTAATAAATCATATCCCGGGGACTACGCACACAACCAGGATCAAGAGAATTAAACCATATCTTAGCATCACCCTTTAATGAGAACGAAAATATTTTAAGGATATAAAAGTAACGAGTTCTCTCATCTTTAGTGAACAGGGTGGCTATATCATTCAATTCAGTAAGATGTGCCACAACAGTTTCAGATTCATAACCATGAAAAGAATCAGATTCAACCAAAGTAATTATATCAGGATCAACAGAGAATTCATAATCCTTATTAGTAACAAAGATAGGTGAAGTAGCAAAAGCAGGGTCAGGTTTCATTCTAGCATTTAGAGATTGCTTACACCATTTAGCTAATAACCTTTTGAGTTCATTTCTATTTTTGCAAGCTAAAGTAGCTAAAGAAGCTTCTTGATCAAAAACATAACCCTTAGGAATAACAAGTGATTCTTCATCATCACTTTCATTAGTATCATCAGATTCAATATTTTCAATTTCTCTAGCTCTAGCAAGTTGTTCATCAAGAAATTTACTAAGTGACACAGTAGTATCAGGCATAGAGGTAGTTTCATCATAAGTATCATGCATAGCAGAAGTGGTATCATCAATAACATGCGACATATCAGAACGAATAGCAGAAGCAGGTGTAGGTGTCGCAAGCTTACTCAAAACAGAAGGTGAATCAAGTGCAGAGCTAGATGGCAGTTCCTTACCCCCCCCCCTCGTAGTTGAGGGATAGATCTTGGTTTTTGGATCTCTCAAGTTCTTCATAATGATAAGCAGATATATATCCCAAGTGACTCAAAGAATAGAGCTATGCTCCCCGGCAACGGCGCCAGAAAATAGTCTTGATAACCACAAGTATAGGGGATCGCAACAGTTTTCGAGGGTAGAATATTCAGCCCAAATTTATTGATTCGACACAAGGGGAGACAAAGAATATTCTCAAGTATTAGCAGCTAAGTTGTCAATTCAACCACACTTGGAAACTTAATATCTGCAGCAAAGTGTTTAGTAGCAAAGTAATATGATAGTAGTGGTAACGATAACAAAAGGTAACAGTAGTAAAAGTAATGTTTTTGGTATTTTGTAGTGATGATAGCAATAGCAATGGAAAGGTAAATAAGCGGAGAACAATATATGGAAATCTCATAGGCAATGGATCGGTGATGGAGAATTATGCCGGATGCGGTTCATCATGTAACAGTCATATCCTAGGGTGACACAGAACTAGCTCCAGTTTATTGATATAATGTAGGCATGTATTCCGAATATAGTCATACGTGCTTATGGAAAAGAACTTGCATGACATCTTTTGTTCTACCCTCCCGTGGCAGCGGGGTCCTTACGGAAACTAAGGGATATTAAGACCTCCTTTTAATAGAGAACCGAAACAAAGCATTAACACATAGTGAATACATGAACTCCTCAAACTACGGTCATCACCGGTAAGTATCCCGATTATTGTCACCTCGAGGTTAACGGATCATAACACATAATAGGTGACTATAGACTTGCAAGATAGGATCAAGAACACTTATATATTGATGAAAACATAATAGGTTCAGATCTGAAATCATGGCACTCGGGCCCTAGTGACAAGCATTAAGCATAGCAAAGTCATAGCAACATCAATCTCAGAACATAGTGGATACTAGGGATCAAACCCTAACAAAACTAACTCGATTACATGATAGATCCCATCCAACCCATCACCGTCCAGCAAGCCTACGATGGAATTACTCATGCATGGCGGTGAGCATCATGAAATTGGTGATGGAGGATGGTTGATGATGACGATGGCGACGGATTCGCCTCTCCGGAGCCCCGAACGGACTCCAGATCAGCCCTCCCGAGAGGCTTCAGGGCTTGGCGGCGGCTCCGTATCGTAAAACGCGATGATTTCTTCTATCTGATTTTTTTCTCCCCGAAACAAAATATATGGAGTTTGAGTTGGAGTCGGAGAGGCAACAGGGGGCCCACGAGGTAGGGGGCGCGCCCCCCACCCTCGTGGAGAGGTGGTGGGCCCCCTGGCCTTCATCTTTTGCAGGTATTTTTCATATTTTCTAAAAAGTTGCTCCGTGAAGTTTCAGGTCATTCCGAGAATGTTTGTTTCTGCACATAAATAACACCATGGTAATTCTGCTGAAAACAGCGTCAGTCCGGGTTAGTTCCATTCAAATCATGCAAGTTAGAGTCCAAAACAAGGGCAAAAGTGTTTGGAAAAGTAGATACGTTGGAGACGTATCATTGTCCAACGTCAACTCTTTAGCATGTCATATTTTAATGAGTGTTCACAATCATATAAGATGTCCAAGATAGTGTATCTAAATGTGAAGACCTCTCTTTCTTTATTACTTCCTATTAATTGCAATGATGACCAAAACTATGTTTGTCAACTCTCAACAACTTTTATTCATCATACTCTTTCTATTTGAGCTCATTACTCTCCTTAAGATCCTTATGATCTCTTTGTTTCCTTTTTTATTTATTTCCCTTTTCTTTTATTCACTTAGGATCATGGCAAAATAATCAAGCCCTTGACTCAACACTAATCTTTATTATATAGCTCACGGACTCGATTACATAGAAGGATCATAAAGCAAAACTCACAACTAGATCATACTAAAAAGCTTTTATTCTACTAGATCAAGATATTACCAAAAGGATCGAACTATGAAAAACGATAAAGATAAAAGTGATGGTGATACGATACCGGGGCACTCCCCCAAGCTTGGCAGTTGCCAAGGGGAGTTCCCATACCAGATACTCAATTCTTCTTTGTTGGTGGAGAAGGTGATGGTTTTGTTGATGGCGTAGGCTTGTCGTCCTTCTTCCAGGGCATAGGCTCACCATCATAGAAGGATGACCGAGTCTCCTGAAACCTCAAATCTGCAGCCAAACTCATCCTCTTGAATCTATATTCATACTCACAGTTTTGATTTTGCAGGTCATAGATCTGGGCTTGGAGGTGCTCGTTTTTCTCATGAAGCTTGAAGATGGCCTCCCCAATGTCCTTGACGTCCAACTTGTGGCTGTTGGTGAACTCCGTGATCATAATGTGATTGGAATTGAGTCCACGCTCCACCATCTCCTGACACTTGAAAACTTCTTGCTCCAATGCCTCGAGCCTTGCCTCCGTGCTTCCGGTCTTCCTTGGTCCCTCAACATCGTGGATGTGCAACAACCCCTCACGCATCTCAATGGTTTGAGGGTGTTGCAGCACCTCCGCGAGGTAGGGGTTGATGGCCTTCTCGAAGAATTGGTCCTTGGGGGCACTTGAAGACGACATGATGACCTAGATCTGTCAGAAAAAACAGCTCGAAACAAAGACAAGAGATTTTTGCGTGATACAGGAGTCAAAACCTCCGGGAAATTATATAATGAATTTTTACCGACCAAAATACGTGACGTGTAAGAAAACGGAGTCCGGAAAGCGCACGAGGTGCCCACGAGGTAGGGGGCGCGCCCTCCACCCTCGTGGATCCCTCGTGTCCTTCCCGGACTGCTTCTCATTTTTCTATTTTTCTAAATATTCCAAAACGGAGAAATATTGCCTTAAAAACTGCTTTGGAGTCGGTTTACTTACCGTACCACATACCTATTCCTTTTCGGAGTCTGAAACGTTCCGGAAAGTGTCCCTTATGTATTCCTCCAGGGTTACGGTTTCAATAACATTGGTTTCAACATTTATAGGATTACCTGAGATATAATGTTTGATTCTTCGACCGTTCACCACCTTCAGATTTGTGCCTTCGAAGTTGTTGATTTTTATGGCACCGGAACGATAGACCTCCTCGATAACGTAAGGACCTTCCCATTTAGAGAGAAGTTTTCCTGCAAAAAATCTTAAACGAGAGTTTTATAGCAATACATAATCACCTACATTAAGCTCACGCTTTTGTATTCTTTTGTCATTCCATCTTTTAACTTTTTCTTTAAATAATTTGGCATTTTCGTAGGCTTGGGTTCTCCATTCATCGAGTGAGGTAATATCAAATAACCTCTTCTCACCGGCAAGTTTAAAATCATAATTGAGCTCTTTAATAGCCCAATATGCCTTGTGTTCTAGTTCGAGAGGTAAGTGACATGCTTTTCCATAAACCATTTTATACGGAGACATACCCATAGTATTTTTATATGCAGTTCTATAGGCCCATAATGCATCATCATGTTTCTTGGACCAATTCTTTCTAGACCTATTGACAGTCTTTTGCAAAATTAATTTGAGTTCTCTATTACTCAATTCTACTTGACCACTAGACTGAGGGTGATAGGGGGATGCAATTCTATGATTAACATCATACTTAGCAAGCATTTTACGGAAAGCACCATGAATAAAATGTGAACCACCATCAGTCATTAAGTATCCAGGGACTCCAAATCTTGGAAAGATAACTTCTTTAAGCATCTTAATAGAGGTGTTATGTGATAGTATCTATAATTTTTGATTGCTCCATGCTATATTATCTACTGTTTTGGACTATATTGGGCTTTATTTTCCACTTTTATATTATTTTTGGGACTAACCTATTAGCCGGAGGCCCAGCCCAGAATTGTTGTTTTTTTTGCCTATTTTAGTGTTTCGAAGAAACGGAATATCAAACGGAGTCCAAACGGAATAAACCTTTCTGGAACGTGATGTTCTTCCCGAATATGACCCAGGAGACTTGGACCCTACGCCAAGGAAGATTCGAGGTGGGCACGAGGTAGGGGGTGCACCCTATACCCCTAGGCGCGCCCCCCACTCTCATGGGCCCACCGAAGCTCCACCGACGTACTTCTTCCTCCTATATATACCTACGTACCCCCAAACGAACAGAGACGGAGCCAAAAACCTAATTCCACCGCTGCAACTTTCTGTATCCACGAGATCCCATCTTGGGGCCTGTTCCGGAGCTCCGCCAGAGAGGGCCGTCATCACGAAGTGTGAGTAGTTTACCTCAGACCTTCGGGTCCATAGTTATTAGCTAGATGTCTTCTTCTCTCTTTTTGGATCTCAATACAAAGTTCTCCCCCTCTCTCGTGGAGATCTATTCGATGTAATCTTCTTCTTTTTGCGGTGCGTTTGTTGAGACCGATGAATTGTGGGTTTATGATCAAGTCTATCTATGAATAATATTTTAATCTTCTCTGAATTCTTTTATGTATGATTGGTTATCTTTGCAAGTCTCTTCGAATTATCCGTTTGGTTTGGCCAACTAGATTGGTAGTTCTTGCCATGGGAGAAGTGCTTAGCTTTGGGTTCGATCTTGCGGTGTCCTTTCCTAGTGATAGAAGGGGCAGCAAGGCACGTATTGCATCGTTGCCATTGAGGATAACAAGATGGGGTTTATTTCATATTGCATGAATTTATCTCTCTACATCATGTCATCTTGCTTAAAGTGTTACTCTGTTTTAACTTAATACTCTAGATGCATGCTGGATAGCAGTCGATGAGTGGAGTAATAGTAGTAGATGCAGAATCGTTTCGGTCTACTTGTCACGGACGTGATGCCTATATACATGATCATGCCTAGATATTCTCATAACTATGCTCAATTCTGTCAATTGCTCAACAGTAATTTGTTCACCCACTGTAGAATACTTATGCTCTTGAGAGAAGCCACTAGTGAAACCTATGCCCCCCGGGTCTATTTTCATCATATCAATCTCCATCACTTTAATCTTGCTTTGCTTTTTTACTTTGCCTTTTTCTTTTCACTTTGCATCTCTATACCAAAAATATTATATCTATCAGATCTCACTCTCGTAAGTGACCGTGAAGGGATTGACAACCCCTAATCACGTTGGTTGTGAGTAGCTATCGTTTTGTGCAGGTACGAGGGACTTGAGCGTGGCCTCCTACTGGATTGATACCTTGGTTCTCAAAAACTGAGGGAAATACTTATGCTACTTTGCTGCATCATCCTTTCCTCTTCGGGGAAATCCAACGCAAGCTCAAGAGGTAGCAAGAAGAATTTCTGGCGCCGTTGCCGGGGAGTCTACGCAAAAAGTCAACATACCAAGTACCCATCACAATCCCTATCTCTCGCATTACATTATTTGCCATTTGCCTCTCGTTTTCCTCTCCCCCACTTCACCCTTGCCGTTTTATTCGTCCTCCCTCTCTATTTGCCTCCTTTTGCCCTTTTCTTGTTTGCTCGTATGGTTGGAATTGTTGTTTATTTATTACTAAACAGAGAACCTAAGATCTATGGATCCTCATCCACTTGCTAATCTTTTTAAGAGATCCAATTATGATGAACCAATTGCTAGTGAGTTTTGTGCACTAGATTATCTTTATGAAGTTTTGCTTGAAATTCGTGAATCTGCAAAGTGTGATGAATTACTTTATGAAGCGATTCACAATAGATCTTTGAATAAAAAGCATGATTGCAATGATTTTACTATAAATTCTCTTGTTGTCAATTGTGCTAATAATATGCAAAACCCTAAGCTTGGGGATGCTAGTTTTGCTATGTCTACTACTTGTTGTAATGATCATGATTGGGGTGATTCTTCTTATGATGTTGAAAATTTATTTAAGCCCCAAGATGAATATGAGATTGATAATAGTGTTTGCAATATTATTGAAAGTGGGTTTGGAAGAGTGTCAACTTTAGATCCCACATATTTGGAGAATGTTCAATCTTATGAATTTTTTGATAAAAGTGGGTTTGGAAAGGTCATGACTTTAGTTAATGTTAATCCAACTATTTTGGAAGAGTGTAAACTTTGCATGCATATGGATCATGTTGAAAATATTTTGTGTGATAGCTATTTTGTTGAATTTTCTTATGATCCCTCATGCAATTATTATGAGAGAGGAAAATATGGTGGTAGAAATTTTCATGTTACTAAATTACCTCTCGTTATGTTGAGATTGCTATTGTTTCTTTCTGCTTCCTTGCATATGCAAGTTTTTGCTTGCCTTGACAATTTGTTTGCCTATAAAATGCCTATGCATAGGAAGTATGTTATACTTAGATGTGTTTATCACCTGTTTTATGATGCTCTCTTTGTGCTTCAATTCTTGTCTTTCATGTGAGCATCATTAAAATTATCAATGCCTAGCTTTAAGGATTTAAAGAAAAGCACTTGTTGGGAGACAACCCAATATTTATCCTTCCTGTTATTCAATAAATAATTTATTTAGCCTCTGTTTTGGTTGTGTTTTTTGTGTTTAATTAGTGTTTGTGCCAAGTAGAACCGTTGGGAAGACTTGGGGAAAGTCTTGTTGAACTTGCTGCAAAAAACAGAAACTTTAGCGCTCACGAGAACTGCTGTCATTTTTATTTGGAAAGTGCTATTTAGTTAATTCTTTTTGAAGACGATTAATAGATAAATTCCTCACGTCCATAAATTTATTTTAGAATTTTTGGGGTTCCAGAAGTTTGCGTTAGTTACAGATTACTACAGACTGTTCTGTTTTTGACAGATTCTGTTTTTCGTGTGTTGTTTGCTTATTTTGATGAATCTATGGCTAGTAAAATAGTTTATAATCCATATATAAGTTGGAATACAGTAGGTTTAACACCAATATAAATAAAGAATTAGTTCATTACAGTACCTTGAAGTGGTCTTTTGTTTTCTTTCGCTAACGGAGCTCACGAGATTTCTATTGAGTTTTGTGTTGTGAAGTTTTCAAGTTTTGGGTGAATTATTTTGATGGATTATGGAACAAGGAGTGGAAAGAGACTAAGCTTGAGGATGCCCGTGGCACCCCAAGATAATCCAAGTACACCAAAAAGTCAAAGCTTGGGGATGCCCCGGAAGGCATCCCCTCTTTCGTCCACTTCCATCGGTAATTTACTTGGAGCTATATTTTTATTCACCAACATGATATGTGTTTTGCTTGGAGCGTCATGTATTATTTGTGTCTTTGAGTTTTAGTGTGCCACAATCATCCCTGCTGTACACACCTTTTGAGAGAGCCATACATGAATTAAAATTTGATAGAATACTCTATGTGCTTCACTTATATCTTTTGAGCATTATAATTTTGCTCTATATGCTTCACTTATATCTTTTGAGCTATGTAGTTTTGCTCTATGTGCTTCACTTATATCTTTTGAGCATTATAATTTTGCTCTATGTGCTTCACTTAGATCTTTTAAGAACACGGTGGTGGATTTGTTTTAAAGAAACTATTGATCTCTCATGCTTCACTTCAATTATTTTGAGAGTCTCTTAATAGCATGGTAATTTGCTTAATAATAACATGCTTGGTATTCAAGATTTGTGAAACTTTCTTTTGAGTGCATTGAATACTAAGAAAAGATTGAAGCATGATAATTGTTTTGAGATATGGAGGTGATAATATTAGAGTCATGCTAGTTGAGTAGTTGTGAATTTAAAGAATACTTGTGTTAAAGTTTGTGATTCCCGTAGCATGCACGTATGGTGAACCGGTATGTGATGAAGTCGGAGCATGATTTATTTATTGATTGTCTTCCTTATGAGTGGCAGTCAGGGACGAGCGATCGTCTTTTCCTACCAATCTATCCCCCTAGGAGCATGCGCGTAATACTTTGCTTTGATAACTTCTAGATTTTTGCAATAAGTATATGAGTTCTTTATGACTAATATTGAGTCCATGGATTATATGCACTTTTTCCCATCCTTCCACCATTGCTAGCCTCTCTAATACCGCGCACTTTTCGCCGGTATCATACACCTACCATATACCTTCCTCAAAACAGCCGCCATACCTACCTATTATGGCATTTCCATAGCCATTCCGAGATATATTGCCATGCAACTTTCCACCATCCAGTTTATCATGACACGCTCCATCATTGTCATATTGCTAGCATGATCATGTAGTTGACATCTTATTTGTGGCAAAGCCACCGTTCATAATTATTTCATACATGTCACTCTTGATTCATTGCATATCCCGGTACACCGCCGGAGGCATTCATATAGAGTCATATTTTGTTCTAAGTATCGAGTTGTTGAGTTGTAAGAAAAATAAAAGTGTGATGATCATCATTTTTAGAGCATTGTCCCAAGTGAGGAAAGAATGATGGAGACTATGATTCCCCCATAAGTCGGGATGAGACTCCAGACGAAAAATAAAAAAAAGAGAAAAAAGAGGCCATAAAAAAGAGAGAAAAGGCATAAATAAAAAAAATGAGAGAAAAAGAGAGAAGGGACAATGTTACTATCCTTTTACCACACTTGTGCTTCAAAGTAGCACCATGATCTTCATGATAGAGAGTCTCTCGTTATGTCACTTTCATATACTAGTGGGAATTTTACATTATAGAACTTGGCTTGTATATTCCAATGATGGGCTTCCTCAAAATGCCCTAGGTCTTCATGAGCAAGCAAGTTGGATGCACACCCACTTAGTTTCTTTTGATGAGCTTTCATATACTTATAGCTCTAGTGCATCCGTTGCATGGCAATCCCTACTCACTCACATTGATATCTATTGATGGGCATCTCCATAGCCCGTTGATACGCCTAGTTGATGTGAGACTATCTTCCCCTCTTTTTGTCTTCTCCACAAACACCATTCTATTCCACATATAGTGCTATATCCATGGCTCACGCTCATGTATTACGTGAAGATTGAAAAAGTTTTGAAAAAGTTAGAGTATGAAACAATTGCTTGGCTTGTCATCGGGGTTGTGCATGATTTAAATACTTTGTGTGGTGAAGATAGAGCATAGCCAGACTATATGATTTTGCAGGGATAACTTTCTTTGGCCATGTTATTTTGAGAAGACATAATTGCTTTGTTAGTATGCTTGAAGTATTATTATTTTTATGTCAACATAAACTTTTGTCTTGAATCTTTCGAATCTGAATATTCATATCACAATTAAGAAGATTTGCATTGAAATTATGCCAAGTAGCACTCCGCATCAAAAATTCTCTTTTTATCATTTACCTACTCGAGGACGAGCAGGAATTAAGCTTGGGGATGCCTGATACGTCTCCAACGTATCTATAATTTTTGATTGCTCCATGCTATATTATCTACCGTTTTGGACTATATTGGGCTTTATTTTCCACTTTTATATTATTTTTGGGACTAACCTATTAACCGGAGGCCCAATCCAGAATTGCTGTTTTTTTGCCTATTTAAGTGTTTCGAAGAAATGGAATATCAAACGGAGTCCAAACGGAATAAACCTTTCTGGAACGTGATGTTCTTCCCGAATATGACCCAGGAGACTTGGACCCTACGCCAAGGAAGCTTCGAGGTGGGCACGAGGTAGGGGCGCTCCCTATACCCCCAGGCGCGCCCCCACCCTCGTGGGCCCACCGAAGCTCCACCGACGTACTTCTTCCTCCTATATATACCTGCGTACCCCCAAACGAACAGAGACGGAGCCAAAAACCTAATTCCACTGCCGCAACTTTCTGTATCCACGAGATCCCATCTTGGGGCCTGTTCTGGAGCTCCGCCGAAGAGGGCCGTCATCACGAAGTGTGAGTAGTTTACCTCAGACCTTCGGGTCCATAGTTATTAGCTAGATGGCTTCTTCTCTCTTTTTGGATCTCAATACAAAGTTCTCCCCCTCTCTCGTGGAGATCTATTCGATGTAATCTTCTTCTTTTTGCGGTGTGTTTGTTGAGACCGATGAATTGTGGGTTTATGATCAAGTCTATCTATGAATAATATTTGAATCTTCTTTGAATTCTTTTATGTATGATTGGTTATCTTTGCAAGTCTCTTCGAATTATCCGTTTGGTTTGGCCAACTAGATTGGTAGTTCTTGCCATGGGATAAGTGCTTAGCTTTGGGTTCGATCTTGCGGTGTCCTTTCCTAGTGACAGAAGGGGTAGCAAGGCACATACTGCATCGTTTCCATCGAGGATAAAAAGATGGGGTTTATTTCATATTGCATGAATTTATCTCTCTACATCATGTCATCTTGCTTAAAGCGTTACTCTATTTTTAACTTAATACTCTAGATGCATGCTGGATAGCGGTCGATGAGTGGAGTAATAGTAGTAGATGCAGAATCGTTTCGGTCTACTTGTCACGGACGTGATGCCTATATACATGATCATGCCTAGATATTTTCATAACTATGCTCAATTCTGTCAATTGCTCAACAGTAATTTGTTCACCCACCGTGGAATACCTATGCTCTTGAGAGAAGCCACTAGTAAAACCTATGGCCCCTGGGTCTATTCTCATCATATCAATCTCCATCACTTTAATCTTGCTTTGCTTTTTTACTTTGCCTTTTTATTTTCACTTTGCATCTCTATACCAAAAATACCAAAAATATTATATCTATCAGATCTCAGTCTCGTAAGTGAACGTGAAGGGATTGATAACCCCTAATCGCGTTGGTTGCGAGTAGCTATCGTTTTGTGCATGTACAAGGGACTTGAGCGTGGCCTCCTATTGGATTGATACCTTGGTTCTCAAAAACTAAGGGAAATACTTATGCTACTATGCTGCATCATCCTTTCCTCTTCGTGGAAATCCAACGCAAGCTCAAGAGGTAGCATTATGATCAGCACTACTAGTTGGAATAACTTCTACCCACTTAGTAACGTAATCAACATCAACTAAAATATGTGTATAACCATTGGAGGCAGGAAAAGGTCCCATATAATGAAAGCCCCAAACATCAAATGGTTCAATAACAAGTGAATAATTCATAGGCATTTCTTGACGTCTACTAATATTACCAATTCTTTGACATTCATCACAATATAAGACAAACTTACAGGCATCTTTGAAGAGAGTAGGCCAATAAAAACCAGATTGCAATACCTTATGTGCAGTTCTTTCTCCAGCATGGTGTCCTCCATAAGCTTTGGAGTGACACTTGCGTAGGATCTGTTCCTGTTCATGCTCAGGTACACAACATCTAATAACACCATCTACTCCTTCTTTATAAAGATGTGGGTCATCCCAAAAGTAATGTCTCAAATCATAGAAGAACTTTTTCTTTTGCTGGTATGTGAAACTAGGTGGTATAAATTTAGCAACAATGTAATTATCATAATCAGCATACCATGGAGCCATATGAGAAGCATTTATGAAATTTAATTTCTCATCAGGAAAGCTATCATCAATAGGTAGTGGGTAATCAAGCACATTTTCTAACCTAGACAAGTTGTCTGCAACGGGGTTCTCAGCTCCCTTTCTATCAACAATATGTAAATCAAATTCTTGTAGCAAGAGAACCCATCTAATAAGTCTAGGTTTAGCATCTTTCTTTTCCATAAGATATTTAATAGCAGCATGATCAGTGTGAATAGTTGCTTTAGAATCAACAATATAAGGTCTGAACTTATCACAAGCAAATACAACTGCTAAGAATTCTTTTTCAGTAGTAGCATAATTTCTTTGAGCATTGTCTAGGGTCTTACTAGCATATTGAATAACATTTAATTTCTTATCAACTCTTTGCCTAGAACAGCACCTACAGCATAATCACTAGCATCACACATAATTTCAAAGGGTAAATTCCAATCAGGTGGCTGAACAATAGGTGCAGAGATCAATGCTTTCTTAAGTATTTCAAATGCTTATACACAATCATCATCAAAGACAAATGGTATATCTTTTTGTAATAAATTAGTCAGAGGCCGAGAAATTTTTGAGAAGTCCTTAATGAACCTCCTATAAAATCCGGCATGACCAAGGAAACTTCTTACACCTTTGATGTCCTTGGGACATGGCATCTTTTCAATAGCATCAACCTTGTCTTTATCAACTTCAATACCTCTTTCAGAAACTTTATGCCCCAAGACAATACCTTCATTAACCATAAAGTGGCACTTTTCCCAATTCAAGACAAGATTAGTTTCTTCACATCTCTGCAAAACTCGATCAAGGTTTCTCAAGCAATCATCAAAAGAAGATCCATAGATGGAGAAATCGTCCATGAAAACCTCACAAATCTTTTCACAAAAGTCAGAGAATATAGCCATCATGCATCTTTGAAAGGTAGCAAGTGCATTACATAAACCAAAAGACATACATCTATAAGCAAAAGTACCAAAAGGGCAAGTAAAAGCAGTCTTTGATTGATCCTTGGCTGACACAGGTATTTGAGAGAAACCAGAATAGCCATCTAGAAAGCAAAAATGTGTATGTTTGGATAATATTTCTAGCATTTGATCAATAAAAGGCAAGGGGTAATGATCCTTTTTAGTGGCCTTATTTAATTTGCGGAAATCAATTACCATCCTATAACCTATAATAATTCTTTGAGGAATCAATTCATCTTTATCATTAGGAACGACAGTAATACCTCCCTTCTTAGGGAAACAATGGACAGGACTTACCCACCGACTATCAGCAATGGGATAGATTATACCTGCCTCAAGGAGCTTTAGTATTTCCTTTCTTACCACTTCTTTCATTTTAGGATTCAACCGTCGTTGATGATCACGAACTGGTTTAGCATCTTCTTCCAAATTTATTTTATGTTGACATAGAGTGGGACTAATGCCCTTAAGATCGTCAAGAGTATACCCAATAGCAGCACGGTGCTTCTTCAGAGTTTTCAATAATCTTTCTTCCTCATGCTCTGAAAGGTTAGCACTAATAATAACAGGATATATCTTTTTCTCATCAAGATAAGCGTATTTAGGAGTATCAGGCAACGGTTTAAGCTCAAACACGGGATCACCCTTGGGTGGAGGAGGATCCCCTAGGATTTCAACAGGCAAATTGTGTTTCGGAATAGGTTCATGTTTAAAGAATACTTCATCTATTTCCCTTCTTTCATTCATAAATATATCATTTTCACGGTCTAGCAAATATTGTTCTAAAGGATCACTAGGAGGTACGTCAATAGAAGCAAGACCAATAATTTCATCCTTACTAGGCAATTCTTCTTCATGGTGTTGTCTACTAAATTTAGAGAAATTAAATTCATGAGACATGTCATCTAAACCGATAGTAACAACATCCTTTTTGCAATCTATCTTAGCATTAATAGTGTTCAAGAAGGGTCTACCAAATATAATGGGGCAAAAGCTATCTTGTGGGGAACCAAGAACAAGAAAATCAGCAGGATATTTAGTTTTCCCACACAAGACTTCAACATCTCTAACAATTCCCATTTGTGAAACAGTATCTCTATTGGCAAGTTTAATTGTGACGTCAATATCTTCTAACTCAACAGGTGCAATATCATGCATAATTTCTCTATATAGGCTAATAGGTATTGCACTAGCACTGGCACCCATATCACATAAGCCATGATAACAATGATCTCCTATTTTAACAGCAATAACAGGCATGCCTACCATAGGTCTAGGTTTATCTTTAGCACAAGGTCTAGCAATTCTAGCAGTTTCATCACAGAAATAAATAACATGCCCATGAATATTATCAGCCAAGAGATCTTTAACAATAGCAATAGTAGGTTCAACTTCAACTTGCCGAGGAGGTGTATAAGTTTTAATATTGCTTTTACGAACCACTGATAACCCACAAGTATAGGGGATCACAATAGCTTTCGAGGGTAGAGTATTCAACCCAAATTTATTGATTTGACACAAGGGAGCCAAAGAATATTCTCAAGTATTAGTAGCTGAGTTGTCAATTCAACCACACCTGGAAACTTAGTATCTGCAGCAAAGTGTTTAGTAGCAAAGTAATATGATAGTGGTGGTAACGGTAACAAAAGAGTAATGAAAGCAAAGTAATATTTTTGGTATTATGTAGTGATTGTAACAATAGCAACGGGAAAGTAAATAAGCGTAAACCAGTATATGGAAAGCTCATAGGCATCGGATCAGTGATGGATAATTATGCCGGATGTGGTTCATCATGGAATAGTCATAACATAGGGTGACACAGAACTAGCTCCAATTCATCAATGTAATGTAGGCATGTATTCCGAATATAGTCATACGTGCTTATGGAAAAGAACTTGCATGACATCTTTTGTCCTACCCTCCCGTGGCAGCGGGGTCCTAATGGAAACTAAGGGATGTTAAGGCCTCCTTTTAATAGAGAACCGGAACAAAGCATTAGCACATAGTGAATACATTAACTCCTCAAACTACGGTCATCACCGGTAAGTATCCCGATTATTGTCACTTCTGGGTTAACGGATCATAACACATAATAGGTGACTATAGACTTGCAAGATAGGATCAAGAACTCTCATATATTGATGAAAACATAATAGGTTCAGATCTGAAATCATGGCACTCAGGCCCTAGTGACAAGCATTAAGCATAGCAAAGTCATAGCAACATCAATCTCAGAACATAGTGGATACTAGGGATCAAACCCTAACAAAACTAACTCGATTACATGGTAAATCTCATCCAACCCATCACCATCCAGCAAGCCTACGATGGAATTACTCACGCACGGCGGTGAGCATCATGAAATTGGTGATGGAGGATGATTGACGATGACGACGGTGATGAATCCCCCTCTCCGGAGCCCCGAACGGACTCCAGATCAGCCCTCCCGAGAGGTTTTAGGGCTTGGCGGCGGCTCCCTATCGTAAAACGCAATGATTTCTTCTCTCTTATTTTTTTCTCCTCGAAAGCAGATATATAGAGTTGGAGTTGGAGTCGGGAGGTCTCCCAGGGGCCCATGAGGTAGGGGGGCGCGCCCTAGGGGGGGCGCCCTCCACCCTCATGGCAAGGGTGTGGCCCCCTGGTCTTCATCTTTGGCGAGGATTTATTATTATTTATTGTAAGATATTCCATGGAGTTTCAGGTCATTCCGAGAACTTTTGTTTTCTGCACATAAAACAACATCATGGCAATTCTGCTGAAAACAACGTCAGACCGGGTTAGTTCCATTCAAATCATACAAGTTAGAGTCCAAAACAAGGGCAAAAGTGTTTGGAAAAGTAGATACAACAGAGACGTATCAACTCCCCCAAGCTTAAACCCTTGCTTGTCCTCAAGCAATTCAGTTGACAAACTAAAAGAAATAAAGAAAACTTTTACGAACTCTGTTTGCTCTTGTTGTTATAAATATGTCAAGCTAGCATTCAAGTTTTCAGCAAAGATTATAACTAACCAAATTTGCAATAATTCTCAGGTCTCATGATTACCCATATCAATAGCATAATCAACTAGCAAGCCATAATAATAAATCTCAGACGACAACACTTTCTCAAAACAATCATAATATGATATAACAAGATGGTATCCCGCTAGCCCTTTCTGAGACCGCAAAACATAAATGCAGAGCACCTTTAAAGACCAAGGACTGACTAGACATTGTAATTCATGGTAAAAGAGATCCAATCATGGTCACACCCAATATAAATTAACAGTGATGAATGCAAATGACAGCTCCGCTCTCCAGCTAGTGCTTTTAATAAGAGGGTGATGACTCAACATAAAAGTAAATAGATAGGCCCTTCACAGAGGGAAGCAGGGATTTGTAGAGGTGCGAGAGCTCGGCTTTGAAATAGAGGTGAATAGTATTTTGAGCGGTATACTTTCATTGTCAACATAACAACCAAGAGATGGCGATTTCTTCCATGCTACACACATTATAGGCGGTTCCCAAACAGAATGGTAAAGATTATACTCCCCCTCCACCAACAAACATCAGTCCATGGCTTGCTCGAAACAACGAGTGCCTCCAACATACATTAGGTCCCAGAGGGAGTTTTGTTTTGCAATTATTTTTGATTTAGTTTGCATAAAGCATGGGACTGGGCATCCCGGTGACCAGCCATTTTCTCGTGAGTGAGGAACGGAGTCCAGTTCTCTTGACAATAACCCGCCTAGCATGGAAGATACAGACAACCCTAGTTGATACATGAGCTATTCGAGCATACAAAACAGGATGATTATTTGAAGGTTTAGAGTTTGGCACATACAAATTTACTTGGAACGGCAGGTAGATACCGCATATAGGAAGGTACAGTGGACTCATCTGGAATAACTTTGGGGTTTAAGGGATTGGATGCACAAGCAGTATTCCCGCTTAGTAAAGGTGAAGGCTAGCAAAAGACTGGGAAGCGACCAACTAGAGAGTGACAACAGCCATGTACATGCATTAAAATTAATAAACATTGGGTGCAAGCATGAGTAGGATATAATCCACCATGAACATAAATATCGTGAAGGCTATGTTGATTTGTTTCAACTACATGAGTGAACATGTGCCAAGTCAAGTCACTTAAATCATTCAAAGGAGGATACCACCCCATCATACCACATCATAACTATCTCAATAGAATGTTGGCACGCAAGGTAAACCATTATAACTCATAGCTAATCAAGCATGGCTCAAGCAACTATGTTCTCTAATTGTCATTGCAAACATGTTTATTCATAACAAGTTGAATCAAGAACGATGAACTCATCATATTTACAAAAACAAAAGAGGTCGAGTTCATACCAGCTTTTCTCATCTCAGTCAATCCATCATATATCATCATAATTGCCTTTAACTTGCACGACCAAACGATGTGAATAATAATAAGAGTGCACGTGCATTGGACTAAGCTGGAATCTGCAGGATTCAATAAACAGGAGAATACAAGGCAATATGGGCTCTTTTGTCATATAAACAATAATGCATATAAGAGCCATTTCAACAATTTAATTATGGTCTTATCCTATCGACCCCCAAAGAAAAGAAAAGAAATAAAACTATTTACACGGGAAAGCTCCCAACAAGCAAACGAAGAACAAGAAATCTTTTTGGGTTTTCTTTTTAATTACTACTACAAGCATGGCAAGTAAACTAGTTAAAAGCTACCACTAATTTTTTTGGTTTCTCTTAAGGTTTATTAAACACACAAGAAGAAAGCATAAAAGGAAATAAACTAGCATGGATGATACAATGAAAAAGTATGAGCACCGACATCTAGCAATGAGTGTGTGAACATAAATGTAATGTCGGTGGGAAATACGTACTCCCCCAAGCTTAGGCTTTTGGCCTAAGTTGGTCTATGGCCATGGCTGGTCTGGCTGATATCCATAATAATAGTTGTCGGGGTCGTACTGCGATGAGGAAGAAGAAGGCTCCAATTGCCACTGGCTGGCAATCATCTCCGGATCCCACTGATAGTTAGACTGTCGTGAAGGATCAAATTATGGTCCGGTTCTGGATCTTCGGCTGGTGCAGGGTTCTGGTAGGCGTGAATAGCTATCAACGGAACAAGGTACATGCCTACAGTCAAATCAAACAAAGAAGGAGCAGGCAAGGTAATAGTCTCAGGATGATGTTTATTAAAGAACAATTGATATTTAAGCTCTCCTGCCCTATTCTTAATAATAAAATCATGTGCCACCATACTTTTATAATCTAGATAAACACGAGGCAGCACTTTTTCTTCCTTCTCAGCATGCCTAATAGGTATGTTAAAATGTGCAGCTAGGCATGTAGCATAGATGCCTCCAAAGATGGGGCCCTTTGTATGGTTTAGACTTAACCGTTTAGCAATAATACCGCCCATACTAAAAGTGTTATCACTGTATAAACCTTGGAGCAAAATAATAATATCAGGAATATCAGGGATACTAAGGTTTCCACAATTTCCACGACCAATTAAGCAACGACTAGGTAATGTACGACAGGAAAATGTATGCTAGTGATTCGTGCATCAGAAACCTTCCTAGTTTCCCCTACAGTGATAGTATCAGTAAATCCTTCCACATCATCACGATGTAGTTCTTCTGTCTTGCCCTCAAAAGGTACTAAACAAATCCGACAAAAATCGTAAAGTGACATCTCCTTATGCTCATCATATAAATGAAACTCCACCGTAGGTGGTGAGTTCCTAGAATGAAAATGAAAGTTTTGCACAAAGGTATTTGTGAGTAAGAGATACCGATCGTATTGGTCGTGGAGGAAAGCGGTGAGGCCTGCATTATGAGCCCATTCATGAAAATCTTCATAAATCCCGGCTGCTCTCAAGAAATCCTCGGAAGGCCATTCACACGCCCGAACCTCCGCGGTGCGCGGCAAATTATACTTAGGCTTCGGTGCCTTTTCCTTCGAGCTTTGGCTCGATGAGCCCCTCAATAATCTCCTCATCATTTTCTGAAAAATTCTGAAATTTTTAGTAACTTCAAAATAAAAGTAAACCAAACTCAATAATATTGATAGAAACCACTCCTACAAGTGCCTAGGGCCTACATCATGCATCAAAACTACTTTTGACCATATAAATTTGACATGCAAGCTCAAGAACAGGGTCACCTAAGCAGCAAAAATTTGCAATGAATAAAGCACTAGAACAAAAACTAATTGGACCAATGGAGGAGTCACATACCAAGGAACAATCTCCCCAAGCAGTTTTGTGAGAGGTGCTTTGAGCAAGGGGATCGAATATGGCAGCAAAGAGGGCTGGAACTCATGCTTGAGTTGGTTTTTCGTGTTTGTGGAAGGAAGAAGAAGAGGATGGGTGCAGGAATAAGTGGAGGAGGGCCACTGTGGGCCTATGAGGCAGGGGGCGCACCCTCCACCCTCGTGGCAAGGTGGTTGCCCCCCCTGGTGTGTTCTTTGTTCCATAAATTCTCAAATATTCTAGAAAAAAATCATATTTAATTTTTAGGGCATTTGGAGAACTTTTATTTTTGAGGTATTTTTATATTGCACGAATAATTAGATAACAGACAGAAAATTATTTATTTTTACTTTATTTCAACTAAATAACAGAAAGTATAGAGAGGGTACAGAAGGTTGTGCTTCTAGTTTCATCCATCTCATGCTCATTAAAAGGAATCCACTAACAAGGTTGATCAAGTCTTGTTAGCAAACTCATTCCGATTAACATGAAACCGGAGAAATTTCGAATAACACTAGGTTACCTCAACGGGGATATGCACATCCCCAATAATAAGTATATCATATTTCTTCTTGACAGTAGGAAGAGGAAATTCAAAACCTCCAAATATAATCGATGGAATTTTTCCGATAGAATTGATACTATGAACTTGAGGTTGTTTCCTCGGAAAATGTACCATATGCTCATTACCATTAACATGAAAAGTGACATTGCCTTTGTTGCAATCAATAACAGCCCCTGCAGTATTAAGAAAAGGTCTTCTAAGAATAATAGACATACTATCGTCCTCGGGAATATCAAGAATAACAAAGTCCGTTAAAATAGTTACGTTTGCAACTACAACAGGCACATCCTCACAAATGCCGATAGGTATAACAGTTGATTTATCAGCCATTTGCAAAGATATTTCAGTAGATGTCAACTTATTCAAATCAAGTCTATGATATAAAGAGAGAGGCATAACACTAACACCGGCTCCAAGATCACATAAAGCAGTTTTAACATAGTTTCTTTTAATGGAGCATGGTATAGTGGGTACTCCTGGATCTCCAAGTTTCTTTGGCATTCCACCCTTAAAAGTATAATTAGCAAGCATGGTGGAAATTTCAGCTTCCGGTATCTTTCCTTTATTTGTAATAATATCTTTCATGTACTTAGCATAAGGATTGGTTTTGAGCATATCAGTCAATCGCATACGCAAAAATATAGGTCTAATCATTTCAGCAAAGCGCTCAAAATTCTCATCATCCTTTTTCTTGGATGGTTTGGGAGGAAAAGGCATGGGTTTCTGAACCCATGGCTCTCTTTCTTTACCATGTTTCCTAGCAACAAAATCTTTCTTATCATAATGTTGATTCTTTGATTGTGGGTTATCAAGATCAACAGCAAGTTCAATTTCTACATCATTGTCATTACTAGGTTGAGAATTATTATGAACATCATCATTAACATTTTCATTAGGTTCATGTTCATTTCCAGATTGTGTTTCAGCATCAGACATAGAGATATCATTTGGATTATCAGCTGGTTCAGCAATAGGTTTACTAGAAGTTTGCACAGTTCTATCATTTTTCTTTTTCTTCCTTTTAGAAGAACTAGGTGCATCAATATTATTTCTCTGAGAATCTTGCTCAATTCTCTTAGGGTGGCCTTCAGGATACAAAGGTTCCTGAGTCATTCTACCAGTTCTAGTAGCCACTTTAACAGCATGATCATTTTTCTTACCATTCATCTCATTGAGCATTTCCTTTTGAGCTTTAAGTACTTGTTCTACTTGAGTGGTAACCATAGAAGCATGTTTGCTAACAAGTTTAAGTTCACCTCTAATATTAGCCATATAATCACCCAAGTATTTAATCATATCAGCATCTTGTTTTAATTGTCTACCGAAATAAGCATTGAAGTCTTCTTGCTTAAACATAAAATTTTCAAACTCATCCAAGCACTGACTAGCAATTTTAGTAGGAGGGATTTCAGCTCTATCATATCTATAGAGAGAATTTACCTTTACTACCTGTGTCGGGTTATCGAGGTCTGGAGGTTCTTCATTAAGTAAAGGATCAAGATCATATGTTTCTTTGGCAGGCGGTAAATTAAGACCATGTATTTCTTCAATAGGAGGTAAATTCTTAACATCTTCAGCTTTAATACCTTTTTCTTTCATAGATTTCTTTGCCTCTTGCATATCTTTGGGACTGATAAATAGAACACCTCTCTTCTTCGGAGTTGGTTTAGGAATAGGATCATTAATTGGAGCTGGAGATGGCTCAGAAGCTAGTTCAGGAGGTGCCCAATTATTTTCATTTGTCAACATATTATTCAATAAGATTTCAGCTTCATCCGGTGTTCTTTCCCTGAAAAGAGAACCAACACAACTATCCAGGTAATCTCTGGAAGCATCGGTTAGTCCATTGTAAAAGATATCAAGTATTTCATTTTTCTTAAGAGGATAAGTAACTTGAGAAGCCTCCCCCAAGCTTGTGGGAGACTCTATTCTTTAATTTGCACAAAGTTGTATATTTCCTTTAAAGCAGCTTGTTTCTTATGAGCAGGGAAATATTTAGCAGAGAAGTAGTAAATCATATCCTGGGGACTACGCACACAACCAGGATCAAGAGAATTAAACCATATTTTAGCATCACCCTTTAATGAGAACGGAAATATTTTGAGGATATAAAAGTAGCGAGATCTCTCATCATTAGTGAACAGGGTGGCTATATCATTTAATTTAGTAAGATGTGCCACAATAGTTTCAGATTCATAGCCATGAAAAGGATCAGATTCAACCAAAGTAATTATATCAGGATCAACAGAGAATTCATAATCCTTATCAGTAACACAAATAGGTGAAGTAGCAAAAGCAGGGTCAGGTTTCATCCTAGCATTTGGAGATTGCTTATTCCATTTAGCTAATATCCTTTTGAGTTCATATCTATCTTTGCAGGCTAAAATAGCTAAAGAAGCTTCTTGATCAGATAAATAACCCTCAGGAATAACAAGTGATTCTTCATCATCACTTTCATCATCATAATCAGATTCAATATTTTCAATCTCTCTAGCCCTAGCAAGTCGTTCCTCGAGAAAATCACCAAGTGGCACAGTAGTATCAAGCATAGAAGTAGTTTCATCATAAGTATCATGTATAGCAGAAGTAGCATCATCAATAACATGCGACATATCAGAATGAATAGCAGAAGCAGGTTTAGGTGTCGCAAGCTTACTCATAACAGAAGGTGAATCAAGTGCAGAGCTAGATGGCAGTTCCTTACCTCCCCTCGTAGTTGAGGGATAAATTGTTGTCTTAGCGTCTTTCAAATTCTTCATAGTGTCCAGAAGATATAAATCCCAAGTGACTCAAAGAATAGAGCTATGCTCCCTGGCAACGGCGCCAGAAATTAGTCTTGATAACCCACAAGTATAGGGGATCGCAACAGCTTTCGAGGGTAGAGTATTCAACCCAAATTTATTGATTCGACACAAGGGGAGCCAAAGAATATTCTCAAGTATTAGCAGCTGAGTTGTCAATTCAACCACACCTGGAAACTTAGTATCTGCAGCAGAGTGTTTAGCAACAAAGTAATACGATAGTGGTGGTAACGGTAACAAAAGAGTAATGAAATCAAAGTAATATTTTTGGTATTTGTAGTGATTGTAACAATAGCAACGGGAAAGTAAATAAGCGTAAACCAGTATATGGAAAGCTCGTAGGCATCGGATCAGTGATGGATAATTATGCCGGATGTGGTTCATCATGTAACAGTCATAACATAGGGTGACACAGAACTAGCTCCAATTCATCAATGTAATGTAGGCATGTATTCCGAATATAGTCATACGTGCTTATGGAAAAGAACTTGCATGACATCTTTTGTCCTACCCTCCCGTGGCAGCGGGGTCCTAATGGAAACTAAGGGATATTAAGGCCTCCTTTTAATAGAGAACGGGAACAAAGCATTAGCACATAGTGAATACATGAACTCCTCAAACTACGGTCATTACCGGTAAGTATCCCGATTATTGTCACTTCTGGGTTAACGGATCATAACACATAATAGGTGACTATAGACTTGCAAGATAGGATCAAGAACTCTCATATATTGATGAAAACATAATAGGTTCAGATCTGAAATCATGGCACTCGGGCCCTAGTGACAAGCATTAAGCATAGCAAAGTCATAGCAACATCAATCTCAGAACATAGTGGATACTAGGGATCAAACCCTAACAAAACTAACTCGATTACATGGTAAATCTCATCCAACCCATCACCGTCCAGCAAGTCTACGATGGAATTACTCACGCACGGCGGTGAGCATCATGAAATTGGTGATGGAGGATGATCGATGATGACGACGACGATGAATCCCCCTCCCCGGAGCCCCGAACGGACTCCAGATCAGCCCTCCCAAGAGTTTTTAGGGCTTGGCGGCAGCTCCGTATCGTAAAACGCGATGATTTCTTCTCTCTTATTTTTCTCTCCTGAAAAGCAGATATATAGAGTTGGAGTTGGAGTCGGGAGGTCTCCAGGGGGCCCACGAGGTAGGGGGCGCGCCCTAGGGGGGGTGCCCTCCACCCTCGTGGCAAGGGTGTGGGCCCCCTGGTCTTCATCTTTGGCGAGGATTTTTATTATTTATTGTAAGATATTCCGTGGAGTTTCAGGTCATTCCGAGAACTTTTGTTTTCTGCTTATAAAACAACACCATGGCAATTCTGCTGAAAACATCGTCAGTCCGGGTTAGTTCCATTCAAATCATACAAGTTAGAGTCCAAAACAAGGGAAAAAGTGTTTGGAAAAGTAGATACGACGGAGACGTATCAACCACAATTGAAGCTTTAGAATGATCCTTTATCCTAACAGGGAAAGGTGGTTTCTCAACATAAGAAGTAGGAACAATATGATCATTATAAGTGATAGTCTTTTCTTCAACTTTAATAGGTGCAGCTACTTTTTCTTCTATGGGAGGATGATATTTAAACCACTTCTCCTTGGGGAGATCAACATAAGTAGCAAAGGATTCACAGAAAGAAGCTACTGTCTCAGAGTCAACTCCATATTTAGTGCTAAATTTACGGAAAACCGTCGGTATCCATAAAAGATTTTAACACAATCAAACTTAGGTGTCATACCTAGCTCCTTAGCTTTGTCGAGGTCCCAATCTTCAGAGTTACGTTTAATTCTTTCCAATAAATCCCATTTTAATTCAATAGTCTTCGTCATAAAAGAGCCATGACAAGAAGTATCGAGCATGGTGCGATTGTTATCAGAAAGCCGAGCATATAAATTTTGAATAATCATCTCTCTTGAGAGCTCATGATTGGGGCATGAATATAACATTGATTTAAGCCTCCCCCAAGCTTGAGCAATGCTTTCTCCTTCGCGAGGCCAAAAATTATATATATAATTATGATCATGATGAACAAGATGCATAGGATAAAACTTCTGATGAAATTCCAATTTCAATCGTTTGTAGTTCCATGACCCCGTATCATCACATAGCCTATACCATGTCAATGAATCTTCCCTCAAAGATAAAGGGAAGACCTTCTTCTTAACAACATCTTCGGGTACACCTGCAAGCTTAAATAATCCACAAAGTTCATCAACATATATTAGGTGCTCATCAGGATGCATTGTTCCATCTCCTGCAAAAGGATTAGTTAGCAATTTTTCTAACATACCCGAAGGAATTTCAAAGAAGACATTTTCATTTTCATTTTCATTTTTAGTATGTTCAGTAGGTTGAGGAGCAACTCTTTGCTCTACTGGTCGGGATGAAGATACACCAAACAAGCCCCTCAGAGGATTACTTTCCATAGTAACAAGTGACAGTAAATTTCAGCACACTATATAAATTTTTCCTTACCAAATTCCACCTACCAAAGGCGCTTCACTCCCCGGCAACGGCGCCAGAAAAGAGTCTTGATGACCCACAAGTATAGGGGATCTATCGTAGTCCTTTCGATAAGTAAGAGTGTCGAACCCAACGAGGAGCAGAAGGAAATGATAAGCGGTTTCCAGCAAGGTATTCTCTGCAAGTACTGAAATAAGTGGTAACAGATAGTTTTGTGATAGGATAATTTGTAACGAGCAACAAGTAACAAAAGTAAATAAAGTGCAGCAAGGTGGCCCAATCCTTTTTGTAGCAAAGGACAAGCCTGGACAAACTCTTATATCGAGAAAAGCGCTCCCGAGGACACATGGAAATATCGTCAAGCTAGTTTTCATCACATTCATATGATTCGCGTTCGGTACTTTGATAATCTGATATGTGGGTGGACCGGTGCTTGGGTGCTGTCCTTACTTGGACAAGCATCCCACTTATGATTAACCTCTATTCCAAGCATCCGCAACTACAACAAAAGTATTAAGGTAAACCTAACCATAGCATGAAACATATGGATCCAAATCAACCCCTTACAAAGCAACGCATAAACTAGGGTTTAAGCTTCTGTCACTCTAGCAACTCATCATCTACTTATTACTTCCCAATGCCTTCCTCTAGGCCCAAATAATGGTGAAGTGTTATGTAGTCGATGTTCACATAACACCACTAGAGGAGGGACAACATACATCTCATCAAAATATCGAACGAATACCAAATTCACATGACTACTAATATCAAGACTTCTCCCATGTCCTCAGGAACAAATGTAACTACTCACAAAGCATATTCATGTTCATAATCAGAGGAGTATTAATGTGCATATAGATCTGAACATATGATCTTCCACCAAATAAACCAACTAGCATCAACTACAAGGAGTAATTAACACTACTAGCAACCCACGGGTACCAATCCCAGACTTGGAGACAAGAATTGGATACAAGAGATGAACTAGGGTTTTGAGAGGAGATGGTGCTGATGAAGATGTTGATGGAGATTTCCCTCTCCCGATGAGAGGAGCGTTGGTGATGACGATGGCGATGATTTCCCCCTCCCGGAGGGAAGTTTCCCCGGCAGAACAGCTCTGCCAGAGCCCTAGATTGGTTCCGCCAAGGTTCCGCCTCGTGGCAGTGGAGTTTCGTCCGAGAAGATGGCTTATGATTTTTTTCCTCATCGAAAGACTTCGTATAGCAGAAGATGGTCATCAGAGGGCCACCAGGGGGGCCACGAGGTAGGGGGCGCGCCCAGGGGGGTAGGGCGTGCCCCCACCCTCGTGGGCAGGGTGTGCCCCCCTGGTGAACTTCTTGCACTCGGTATTTTGTATATATTCTGAAAACGTCTTCCGTGAAGTTTCAGGACTTTTGGAGCTGTGTAGAATAGGTCTCTAATATTTGCTCCTTTTCCAGCCCAGAATCCCAGCTGCCGGCATTCTCCCTCTTTGTGTAAACCTTGTGAAATAAGAGAGAATAGGCATAAGTATTGTGACATAATGTGTAATAATAGCCCATAATGCAATAAATATCGATATAAAAGCATGATGCAAAATGGACGTATCAGTGTCTCAGCACGAAGAACTGTCGGAATGGTGCATACTCAGGGAGAACACTTATACCTTGAAATTTAGTGAGAGGTCATCTTATAATGCTATCGTCGAACTAAGCAAAATAAGATGCATAAAGGATAAAACATCATATGCAATCAAAATATGTGACATGATATGGCCATCATCATCTTGTGCTTTTGATCTCCATCTCCAAAGTACCGTCATGATCTCCATCGTCACCGGCATGACACCATGATCGCCATAATCTTGATCTCTATCAACGTGTCGTCATATGGTCGTCTCGCCAACTATTGCTTTTGCAACTATTGCTATCGCATAGCGATAAAGTAAAACAATTATTTGGCGCTTGCATCTTATGCAATAAAGAGACAACCATAAGGCTTCTGTCAGTTGTCGATAAATTCAACAAAACATGATCATCTCATACAACAATTTATATCTCATCATGTCTTGACCATATCACATCACAACATGCCCTGCAAAAACAAGTTAGACGCCCTCTACTTTGTTGTTGCAAGTTTTACGTGGCTGCTATGGGCTGAGCAAGAACCGTTCTTACCTACGCATCAAAAACCACAACATAGTATAGTGATTGCTTTTTGATCTTCAGAAAGAACCCTGTTCATTGAAACTGATTCAACTAAAGTTGGAGAAACAAACACCCACTAGCCACCTGTGTGCGAAGCACGGCGGTAGAACCAGTCTCGTGTAAGCCACTAAACCACAACCCTTGATTGGGGGCAGTTAACTGCCGGGAGAAATACCCGAACAAGGGCATAATATCTGTCGGGGATCATATTACTGCCGGCAAAAGTACATAAAGGCAAACAAACTGCCGGTAGAACTAAACAAACGAAGGCACATGTACTGCCGGGAATAATGACTACGTTTTGGGTCATTCTATCTGCCGGCTCAACTAAAGCCCGACCCATTACCTGCCGGGGACTGTATATATGGCGCGCGACCAAAATAATTGGGCCCAAAGCGCGCCTTGGCGTGGGAGGGCGCGTGAAAGCCCAAAGTATTTCACGCGAAGGAATCTCGGCCGCCGCCCATCCGCGGCCTGACCCAAATAGCGACCTCCCCCAAATCCACCTACCCTAGCCTGCAAAATCTAGAAAAAAAAGACATGCCCCAGCCTCCACCACGACCACCTCCGCCGTCGGGCACCTTCTGCCGCGCTCAACCACCATACGCCACGCCCAACAACCCACCGTAGTGCGGATCCCTCCCCAACTACTGTCACCAGTCCATCAGGCCGCACGCCGCTCGGGGTCCACGGATGCGAGAGGAGGCCGTCGTAGCATCGGGCGGCATGACCAGAAGGAGGTGAAGGATGGGATGGAGGAGGACGTCGGAGCCGCCCACACCGCGGATCTGCCGCGGGGATGCGGGAAGATAGGACACAGTTGCGCGGCCCCTGGATCCGGCGCTAGACGTGCGCGAGAGGCGGCCAACAGGGCGTGGGGCACAAATCCAGATCTAGACGACCCGAGCAGAGCTGAAGCCAGGAAAGTGGGGTGGGGGTTTGGATTTGTTGAGATTGACGCGGGCACACACTTTGGCTGGCCGCCACTGCCCTGCGAGCGGCATTGGGGTGAGCGACCTCGAACTAAAAGATGCCCACAGTCTTGTACTCAAATCAGCAAACCCGTCTTGGTATTTCCATCACTGAAACTAGGTACCATATGGATTTCTGCTCTCTTCTAGTAGATAATCCAGATTTCTTTTGTATTCCGCAAGCTTTTGTGCTGATGTGCTATGCAGAACTTGGACGCATTTCAATTGTTTGACCCATGTGCTAGAAGGATCTGGTGTAGTTTGTTTTACCAGCGTTATACCTGTTTACATGTACTTGTGAATTTTTCATCGGTTGTACTTGCATATTGGAATGAAGGTGCTAAAGTTTAGCAAGTCCTACAATTTATTTCTTCATTTCTATAATTTGTGCCTTTTGGGTTTTGAAAGTTGTCAATTATTACTTTTGATATATAGTAGGATTATTTCTGGAGCAAGATAAATCACTGTACAGTTTGCAATTCTCCTTCATACTGTATGTGATTTCCACATGTAGTTTATTTTATTCTATTAGTTATTCCAAAGTGTATCCATATGCAGGTTCATCTGCCCAGGTTGATAACTTTACTTCTGTTCTTGTGTTGTTCCCTTTTGCAGATCATGAGGTACGATGAAATGGTATCAAGGTTTGGCCTTTTGAAGAAACACATGTCAAAACTTGCCACCATGCCAATCTCTAGTACTTACTTCCCATGCCAATCTCAAGTTTTGGTATGTCAACTTCATTTTCACATGACATATTTCCCATGCCTTAATTTTGCTATTGGTTGATTACCGAGGTTTTTAGATGAAGTGATCCTCCAGTACTTACTATTATTTCAGTTATTCTATTCTATATTCATTCCTTCATCTAGAAGTTATTTTTAAGCTCAAAACAATACATAAGTGGCAACACTGAATGTAGTCTAGAAGCCATATAGAGCCTTAGTTGCTTGAATAACAAAATTGTTTGATACTCCCCACTGTTCTCAATGTTTTCATTGGTACGTAAAACAAAGGATAATCGACCTTATGTTTTTCACCTTAGTATTATGTAAATACTTTATGGTTTCTCCCCAATTAACAAGGAATATCTCTAGTGGGTGTGTTCAATAAGCGTAGATAGACATATGCATGTTTGCCCTTTGCATTGCCTGTTACAATTTATTTCTGCTGGAATTCGCATACATGTATGCTGTGATTTCAGTTTGCATGTTGCGTGCAGATTTCTGACCAATTTAAGGTTTCTCTTGGTACCCAACCAATTAGCCTTCATACATTCTTGTCAAAGGGCACAACCCGCATGTTTGCTTCGTCTGATAGACCGACTATTATCTACAGTTGCAATAAGAAGCTGTTGTACAACAATGTCAATTGGAAAGAAGTTAATCACATGTGTCCTTTTAATACAGCTGCTTTTCCTGACAGGTCTCTCTCTCTCTCTCTCTCTCTGGAATGACTGCTTTTTAGTTTAGTACTTTCCATATTTAGCTCTTAATGCTTGTACGTATATAGTTGGTCTTGTCCAATTTTCACACGAGAATTACATTGCATTAGATCTTTGTCCATCTTCTTGATTGGATAGTTCATTATTTTCAAGTATTTTTCTGCCGGCAGAATCAAAATATTTGAACCAATCTTGTTTACAATATGATGTAACCTGACATATCCTGTGCTGATAACAATAGTGAAAGATCGTGGATGTCGCCTAGAGGGGGGGGGTGAATAGGCGTTTTAAAATAATTACGATTTAGGCTTGAACAAATGCGGAATAAACCTAGCGGTTAATTTGTCAAGCACAAAACCTAAAACAACTAGGCTCACCTATGTGCACCAACAACTTATGCTAAGCAAGATAAGCAACTATGTGATAGCAAGATATATGACAAGAAACAATATGGCTATCACAAAGTAAAGTGCATAAGTAAAGAGCTCGGGTAAGAGATAACCGAGGCACGCAGAGACAACGATGTATCCCGAAGTTCACACCCTTGCGGATGCTAATCTCTGTTTGGAGCGGTGTGGAGGCACAATGCTCCCCAAAAAGCCACTAGGGCCACCGTAATCTCCTCACGCCCTCGCACAATGCAAGATGCCGTGATTCCTCTAAGGGACCCTTGAGGGCGGTCACCGAACCCGTACAAATGGCAACCCTTGGGGGCGGTCACCGAACCCGTACACTTTGGCAACCCTTGGGGGCGGTCACCGGTACCCGTCAAATTGCTCGGGGCGATCTCCACAACCTAATTGGAGACCCCGACGCTTGCCCGGAGCTTTACACCATAATGATTGAGCTCCGAACAACACCAACCGTCTAGGGCGCCAAGGCACCCAAGAGGAACAAGCTCTAGGGTGCCCAAACACCCAAGAGTAATAAGCTTCTCAAACTTCACTTCCACGTATCACCGTGGAGAACTCAAACCGATGCACCAAATGCAATGGCAAGGGCACACGGAGTGCCCAAGTCCTTCTCTCTCAAATCCCACCGGAGCAACTAATGCTAGGGAGGAAAATGAGAGGAAGAACAAGAAGGAGAACACCAAGAACTCCAAGATCTAGATCCAAGGGGTTCCCTCACATAGAGGAGAAATTGATTGGTGGAAATGTGGATCTAGATCTCCTCTCTCTTTCCCCTCAAAAACTAGCAAGAATCCATGGAGGGATTGAGAGTTAGCAAGCTCAAAGAAGGTCAACAATGGGGGCAAAAACGAGCTCAAGAGATAGAGAACCATTGGGGAAGAAGACCCCCTTAAATAGGTCCCCACGAATCTGCCCGTTATGTACAGAATAACATAGGAGCGGTACAACCTCTATGAGCACCGATACAACCGGTAACAGGCAATAAGCGGTACAACCGGCCCACAACCGCCCAACAACCGCACCACAACAGAGACCAGTCCGGTGGTAGAGCGGTACATGACCGGTACAACCTCCGGACCAATTCTGGAGCGGTACAACCGCTCCAAACACCGGTTGTACCGGTCAAGCGGTACAACCTCTCCATGGGGCGGTACAACCTCTCTGTGAAAAACAGGCAATATCAAAACAACCACAACTTTCGCATACGAGCTCCGAATTCAACGAAACCAAGTTTGTTGGAAAGCTAATGACAAGGGCTAACACAATCTTGAGAGAAATATCAATAAGAAGCGAATGAGAAAAGGACCATAATAAAATGGTGAGAACCCTTTCTCGGATAAGACCGGTAAAACCTCCAACCGAAAACATCATAGAAGATGCATGCGAACTCCGTTTTCGATGAACTCAAGCTTGTCATAAAGATGACCATAATCTCTAAGACTCACAAATGGAACCAAACAAGAACCAAGAAAGATGATGCAAGGATGCAATGGTTTGAGCTCTCGACTAATGATACGATCAAGCTACTCCCTAGAGAGCCCCCCTTGATAGTACGGCAATCGATCCTACAACCCGGTCTCCCAACTACCACTATGAGACCGGTAAAATAGAAAACCTATCAAGGGCAAACCTTTGCCTTGCACATAGTCCACTTGAGCTAGATGATGACGATCTTGACTTCCTCAAGTTGGACCACCTTTCTTGATTGTGTTGGCTCGATGAAGACTAGTTGATTGCTCCCCCATACTCCACTATGGGTGAGCCATTCTTTGGCACATCTTCACAATTCCATTGACACCACAATGGACAGCAAGCTTCAAGCTTGATTGCTCCCTCATAATCCATTATGGGTGAGCCACTCTTCGAGTTGCTCCACTTGAACTTGCACACTGCAAACTTGATGACGATCACCACTTGATGTCATCCTCCATGGGTTGTATGAGATCTTCCTCTTGACGCAAGACCATGGAAACATACCTAACCCCACAAAGAACTCTCACGTAGACCATGGGTTAGTACACAAAGCGTAATGGACAATGCTTACCATACCATGGGATCACTTGATCCCTCTCGGTACTTCTTCTACGCTTTGTGAGTTGATCAACTTGATTCACTCTTGACTTAGTCTTGATCAACATTGAATATTTCCAACTCTCATTTGGATGATGTCTTGAAGGTAACCATGAATGATCACACAATCTTCAAGACATGCTTGCAATAAGCTCAACTCACACATGACCAATCTTTGGATAATTCCTTGAAAAGCACTTTGGCCATCTCAACTCACACATGACCAATCTTTGGATAATTCCTTGAAAAGCACTTTGGCCATCTCATAAACTCCTTGAAACCAACACATGGACTTCAAGACAATCCTATGGACAAATCCTTCAAATATAACTCAAGGCAACCGTTAGTCCATAGAGATTGTCATCAATTACAAAAACCACACATGGGGGCACCACATGTCCTTTCAATCTCCCCCATTTTGGTAATTGATGACAATCATTTTCAAGAGAGTTTATATAAGGAATTATTTATCACCATGCAATGCAACAACCAATAAAGCATGTGTATGAGATGCAAATGCTTAGGTACGAAACGAAAGCAAGAAGAAACAACTCTCTAAACTTATCCACAAAACTCTCTGAAACTTCTCCCCCATTGGCATCGATTGCCAAAATGGGCGAAAAGCTTAGAAGGCCAATATAAATTGTGTTCCTCCATAAGTTGTGTATTTCTCAACAAGAGAGTGGAATGCAATACACATATCCAACGGTAATACTTGGAGGAAGACCAACTATATTGAGGCACCAAGATTGCTAAAGGAATGATATGCCACAAGGACATAACAAAGAGAGACACAAGCAATCAAGAAATCAAAAGGTACCAATTGAATCAAGCAATCAACGGATATCAATTGAACCAACTAGACCAAGGATCCTACGAGCCACATGAATAAAGGATATTATGATATGAGCGAAGGAGTGTTCTAAAGAAACTAGAGAAGCTCCCCATGATTTGTGCACACATAAGAATTTTTTGTATTTGGATACAAAGTGCACAAAATAGGATCACAGCTCCCCCAAAATCAATATAAACTAACAACAAGTGCAAGTGAGCATATAGGAAACTAAGCCTAGTACATGTAACAAACACATAGTTGAGCAACAAGTGAAAGAGGCAACTTAAGAATGGGCTCAACCAAAATGATGTGTGTGAGTCAAGGCAATGCACTTGAGAATACTAATGTACGGATGAGCATTAAGCATCAATAAAGTCTTGAAAGAATGAGGCACACGGTGCAAGGCCTATCATTCCCACATACAACTACCAAATGGGTTCACAAGCTTACTAATAAGCATATAGAGAACCTATGCTTGTGACAACCCGCGGTGAAGATAGAGGATGAAAGGTGCATCAAGACGAGGGATGCCAATTAAGATGGCAAAAACCTCGTAAAGATAAGCATGAGGAAAATAATCTTCACCACACACGAGTGCATCAAGATGCAACGATAGAAGACACACACTCAAGGCAAAGGCTTTCACGGAGCCACCAAAGAAATAACATAAGAAAGACAAGGTGGACGTGAAATAAAGGATATCATCTAGATATGCAACTTCTCTCAAGTGTATAAGATTCTAGGTAGACGAAATCATGATGATATATATATCTACAAAGAAGGATGTACACCCGAAATAGTTACAACACGAAGGAACAAGATATCCAAAAGGAAGTCATACATATACCAATAAGATATTTGCTTGAGAGCATAGCACATGGCTAGATATGGTCTTATTGTATGTAAATGAATTCCAACCACACGAACATCAAAGACATCACAACTAGCAACAAGACATCATTGTTGGGATGCTTTGAGAAAGGAAACAAGTATCACAATAAAGAATGGATAACATGCCATGATACAACCTACACAAGGTTGATGCAAGAAATGTGTGCATGAAGTATATGAAGATACTTGTTACCGAGATAACATTTGAAGGATGTAGTAGATACCAATTGAAGGTACAAAGTAGCTCATTGATCATCCTAGCTTGACTCCAATAAGCACATGGTGACAACACCTTCCTTGTGAGTGAGCCGAGCATCCAATGCATCTCCACTTGTTCCTAGAACAACAACACAAACAAAATGGTACCCAAACTCATTGGGACCAAAGAGTTAGAGAACCAACAACACATAGGACAAACTCCACATAAATATGTGCATATAGATATGAAAATGAATTTCATGCACATCTCATCCAATTTGAGACTTGGTGGAGTTCCCACTATATATTGGGTCAAAGAAAGAAAACATGCCAAAGAAACTACAAGAAGTAAATATGCATGCTCAAGACTTTCAAGAACCGATACCAAATGACAAAGAAATACCAAGTGAAGAAAAGATACCAAATGAATAAATCATCACTTGAAGGATATCAATAAAAGATACATCAAGGAATGAGATATCCATTGATACCCACTAAATAAAGGATATCAAACCCTCAAAAGAGAGGATGGTTCCAAACAAACCAAGCTCTCTACAAAGTTTCATGATGGCACAAAGTACCAAAACGAAAAAGGCTTGCCTTCCACCAACACACGCTTGATAAGGATCGCAAGATGAGTGTTTTATAGAAAATAGGATAGCTCCCCCACGACTAGTGCATTATAGAGAAATTGCATTTGAATACAAAAAGCACAAGATGGGATCACCACTTTCTCTATATCTATACAAACACTAGAGAAGCTCAAGGAAATAACAAGATCCACAAGTGGTATGGAATACAATGGGAGTTGACACAATCCTAGGCAAGAGATAAGGCAAATAAAAGCAAAGGCTAATGTAAAGATGATCAATAATATCTACCACACAAGTGAGTACCAATTGTCAAAAGACAAGAAGTATTTGGAAATAATTCCCGGTGGTAGATAGCAAGGATATCCGACATCATCTTCACAACAAACAAAAAAAACAAATTGCAACTTGTAGAGCTAACATGCCACCTAGGAACAAGATGATTTACAATATCAACTCTAGATGACAATATCTCAAATGTACACATTTTCTAGGCTAGTAATATACTCATAGCATATTACTCCCCCATAATGTGATACCAATTAAAGATAGACAAGAGGCAATTAAAGGATCCAACAAGAGATAATTAATGGACTATTTAGAATTTGAATTTCTCATGAGAAGACATACCACATAGCGACTAGATAATCTTGTAATATCAATACTAGATGGCATTCCTCATGTACACACATTTATAGGATTGTGAGGTGCACAAAGCACATCACTCCCCCACAATGGGATATTCCATTAATCTCTCACAAGAGCCAACCAATATATGACCAAGATGCACAAAGGCTCAACGAATGACACACATGTACATGATGTGCAAACCAACACACACATACTTGATTGCTCAAGATAATCAAGTTGGAAGCACAACATATACAAACACATGCAAGGAACAAAACCAAAACATGCAAGGGGGCAAGTAACTTTCAATGTAAGCAATTGAGGTACAAGTTACCGCAAGGAGGCACATTGGATATAAGATATAATCTTGATGATTCAATTGACTTGGCTTGAGACAATAAGAATGATGAAGTCCCCTTAATTCTTCATAATGTAGCCAAGTCTCCAATGACCACCAATATCACCTATTGATCAAGTTTGAGCTTGTTGGTCCCCAACCAAGTTGGGTCCTAAGAGGTTAGTCACAATAGGCTTGGCTACCCAAATGGTTCTTTTCTTGACACCACTTTGAGCACCAACAAATTTGGCAAACACATTGCCAACATTATCCTTCCCAAGAGAATAGATATCATCAATAATAATTGGGTTGGATAAGTTACCACTAGTGCATGAAGAGGCGAGGTGACCTTTCTCGCGACATAGGTAGCAACGTCTACTCTTCACTTTCTTCTCACTTGATTTCTCAATTTGAGAAGCATAAGCTTGAGTCTTCTTGGGAAGAGGCTTTTCTTCAACTTGAGATTGAGCATGAGAATGAACTTGTGGCCGCTTCCCTTGTTGCTTGTCACTAATGGGTTTCTTCTTCAATGGGAAAGATCTAACATGATGCCCTTCAATTTTGCACTTGAAGTAAATAATCTTGGCCGAATTCTTGACTTGTTCTTGGCCCTTCTTCTTGATCATATTGGACCTCTTCTTCTTATTGGAGTTGAATCCAAGTCCACCTTTGTCATTGGGGGATTTTTGCACACTCAAGATATTGTTGAGTGTGGATTTCCCTTCATGACTCTTTTCCAAGTCTTTCTTCAAAGAAGTGACTTGGGCCTTGAGCTCTTTGATTTCCTCTACATGGTTAGTCTCAACACAAGTACTAGAGGAAGTATAAGCTTCATCGTTAGAGCAACAAGGCAAGGAAAGCAATTCATCACAAGATGTACCAACATTGTGAGTAGATGAATTACAAGGACTAGCACATGGCAATATAGCATTTTGACTAGAGTTAGTGCTAGTATCCACATGAGGCTCACTAGATGTTACCTTAGAAATCATGGCTTCATGAGATATCTTTAGCTCCTTATGGGATACTAGAAGATCATCATGAGAGCTTGAGAGCTTTTCATGGTTTTCTTCCAATTTCCCATAATTGCTAGATAGCAACTCAAGTTGAGCCCGAAGCTCAACATTCTCCTTCAAAATGGATGCTTCACAAGTAATAGAGTTAGTATCCCAAGCATCATCATTAACAACAATAGGAGAGGACACCTTGGCAAGCTCTTTTAAGTAAGAAGAGCATGAGACTCGGTGAGTTTGATGAGCTCACCCTTGATGGCCCTTGAGCCATTTTCGAGGTGCTCAAAATCCTCAAGGAGTCTAGCATGAGCAACTTCAAGCTTAGCATTTTTAGTTTTGAAATCATTGGCCACCTCGAGTGCTCTATCATGAGATTCCTTTATTCTAGATAATTCTATAGCAAAGGTCTCCTCAAGAGATTCAGATGAGGTTTGTTCATGTTCAAGAGCTTGAGATAGCTCCGTGATCTCATTTGCGTAATCACGCTCATGAGCTTCCATTTTCTCAATGGTGACCTCATGCTCCTCTAGATGAGATTCCAACTCCTCAATGTATTTCTTGCCTTCAATGGCAATAGACATGATTTCCATAAAGTTGGAACGAGCAAGTTTATTTTTGTGAAGAGCTTTAAAAATCATTCCCCCCTTAGTTTTTAAGGAGGCAACATTATCATTCTCTTCATCATAATCAACATCATCATCACTCTTGCCATCATCACAAGATATATTGGGATTCAAAGTGGGAGATACCTTTGAAGCCTTGGCCATAAGGCAAAATGCAATAGATGATGATGTAGGATCCATTGAAGCACCATTCAAGACCACATCTTGTTCCATGGGGTGTTGGGTTTCCTCTACATTGTTAGCACAACAATTCGAGGACATATATGCATTTTTATCATGGCAACAAGACATAGTAAACATATCATCATGAGATTTAGTCAAGCAATTTCTACATGATATGCAAGGACTATCAACACAAGCATGTGAAACATTTGGAGTGCTCGAAGTGTTAAAGCCCAAAGAAGGAGCATTGCAATAAGATAGTGATGAAGGATCATCCACAATAAACATACTATCATCATTGCAATGACCAACACTACTCACCATATCATTACCTTGTGGCAAACCACATGTAGGTGAAGTAGAAGAAGTTGAGAAGACTATACGGCCGGATGTGGAGGGAGAACAATCATCCCCACAAAACTTGGACACGCCATATTTATCTTGAAGCTTTGTCCACAACTCATGAGCATCCCGGAACAACATGAGTTGAAATATAACTACATTGCTCAAAGCATCAAAAAGCACATTAGAAGCTTGAGCATTGAGATAAGAGTTTTTCTCATCCTCTAAAGATAATCTTTGGGGATCCTTTGGAGGAGAAAAACCCATATCTACAATTCGCTCTAAATTTGGGTCCATGACCCTAAAGAGATTAAGCATGCGAATTACCCAAACATCAAAATTTGTGCCATCGAAACTAAGAGTGTCAAAGAATCCTAATCCCCTAGTCGACATCTTTACTCTCTAGGCAGTAAAGCCTAATAAAGAGAGACGAGGCTCTGATACCAATTGAAAGATCGTGGATGTCGCCTAGAGGGGGGTGAATAGGCGTTTTAAAATAATTACGATTTAGGCTTGAACAAATGCGGAATAAACCTAGCGGTTAATTTGTCAAGCACAAAACCTAAAACAACTAGGCTCACCTATGTGCACCAACAACTTATGCTAAGCAAGATAAGCAACTATGTGATAGCAAGATATATGATAAGAAACAATATGGCTATCACAAAGTAAAGTGCATAAGTAAAGAGCTCGGGTAAGAGATAACCGAGGCACGCAGAGACGACGATGTATCCCGAAGTTCACACCCTTGCAGATGCTAATCTCCGTTTGGAGCGGTGTGGAGGCACAATGCTCCCCAAGAAGCCACTAGGGCCACCGTAATCTCCTCACGCCCTCGCACAATGCAAGATGCCGTGATTCCACTAAGGGACCCTTGAGGGCGGTCACCGAACCCGTACAAATGGCAACCCTTGGGGAAGAGGACCCCCTTAAATAGGTCCCCACGAATCTGCCCGTTATGTACAGAACAACATAGGAGCGGTACAACCTCTGTGAGCACCGATACAACCGGTAACAGGCAATAAGCGGTACAACCGGCCCACAACCGCCCAACAACCGCACCACAACAGAGACCAGTCCGGTGGTAGAGCGGTACATGACCGGTACAACCTCCGGACCAATTCTGGAGCGGTACAACCGCTCCAAACACCGGTTGTACCGGTCAAGCGGTACAACCTCTCCATGGGGCGGTACAACCTCTCTGTGAAAAACAGGCAATATCAAAACAACCACAACTTTCGCATACGAGCTCCGAATTCAACGAAACCAAGTTTGTTGGAAAGCTAATGACAAGGGCTAACACAATCTTGAGAGAAATATCAATAAGAAGCAAATGAGAAAAGGACCATAATAAAATGGTGAGAACCCTTTCTCGGATAAGACCGGTAAAACCTCCAACACCGAAAACATCATAGAAGATGCATGTGAACTCCGTTTTCGATGAACTCAAGCTTGTCATAAAGATGACCATAAGCTCTAAGACTCACAAATGGAACCAAACAAGAACCAAGAAAGATGATGCAAGGATGCAATGGTTTGAGCTCTTGACTAATGATACGATCAAGCTACTCCCTAGAGAGCCCCCCTTGATAGTACGGCAATCGATCCTACAACCCGGTCTCCCAACTACCACTATGAGACCGGTAAAATAGAAAACCTATCAAGGGCAAAACTTTGCCTTGCACATAGTCCACTTGAGCTAGATGATGACGATCTTGACTTCCTCAAGTTGGACCACCTTTCTTGATTGTATTGGCTCGATGAAGACTAGTTGATTGCTCCCCCATACTCCACTATGGGTGAGCCACTCTTTGGCACATCTTCACAATTCCATTGACACCACAATGGACAGCAAGCTTCAAGCTTGATTGCTCCCCCATAATCCATTATGGGTGAGCCACTCTTCGAGTTGCTCCACTTGAACTTGCACACTGCAAACTTGATGACGATCACCACTTGATGTCATCCTCCATGGGTTGTATGAGATCTTCCTCTTGACGCAAGACCATGGAAACATACCTAACCCCACAAAGAACTCTCACGTAGACCATGGGTTAGTACACAAAGCGTAATGGACAATGCCTACCATACCATGGGATCACTTGATCCCTCTCGGTACTTCTTCTACGCTTTGTGAGTTGATCTACTTGATTTACTCTTGACTTAGTCTTGATCAACATTGAATATTTCCAACTCTCATTTGGATGATGTCTTGAAGGTAACCATGAATGATCACACAATCTTCAAGACATGCTTGCAATAAGCTCAACTCACACATGACCAATCTTTGGATAATTCCTTGAAAAGCACTTTGGCCATCTCATAAACTCCTTGAAACCAACACATGGACTTCAAGACAATCCTATGGACAAATCCTTCAAATATAACTCAAGGCAACCGTTAGTCCATAGAGATTGTCATCAATTACCAAAACCACACATGGGGGCACCGCATGTCCTTTCAAATAGTGATAATAATTCCCTTCTTATTTTCTCATTCGATATGTAGTAGGGAAACTCTTTCTTGCTATAAAGCAAAAGCTTTCTAGTTTATAATTTTCCCAGAACTGCAATGCCCAATATGTTTATAGGAGTTTCGGCATACCATACTTTTGCGGATCAGTTTGTTCACAAGCTCTACACCCTACTTGTTCAGATCTGCATGTTCTAGGTTTGGATTAAATTCCATATATTCACATACCACTAACAGCTGATTTATCCAGTCTCGAGCATAATATGCTTTAAAAGTGTCCCTAACATCCAAACTATTCTGGCATTAATGTCTTGATTAAAAATCTGAAACACGGGCTTCATTGATTCGACTTTCCGGTCTTTTGCAGGTTTCCCAAAGATATGTAGGTTGATGGAGATTTGGAAGATCTACAAGCTGCTGAAGATTTGGAAGACCTACAATTAAGTTTGTGGTTGTTTTGGCACATATGACATAGTATGCTCATTTTGGTTGTGTGGCACACTTAGAACATATGTACTTTTCCTTTTGCGGCACAACGTCCATATATATGGCTGTTTCATGCATGTATCTTGGAACATATGTATTTGGTATGTTTTGTTTATTGAATGAAGTTTAAGGTTTTGGATGAGGCCTACATGTAACTTTCATTGAAGTGTGTGTACAGTTGTGATCTGTCCAGATTGCCTCAACATGGTAAATATTAAATTAGTTATATAATGCTAGAGCAGTTTGCTCGTGAAACTCAACGTCCTGGCATATAAAATGCCGGGTAAACATGTATCTGCCGGCAGTTACTCTGCCTTTAACTGTAGTACCTATGCCACAACAAGTCTGCCAGGAGGAAATAATCTGCTGGCAAACACATGGGTCAGGGCAGACGAACTGCCGGGAATATTCTAACTGCCGGGAGAACTAATCCCCGGCAGCCGTTCTCGTGGCAGTTCTATCTGCCAGGAGAACCACACTACCGGCAGTTTGTGTGCCCTCTTAAGAGCTTTCTCCCGGCAGATTACAAGCCATTGCATCAATGTTGTGGTGTAGTGAGCGTACGCGTAATGTCGGTCTGGGCCGCTTCATCCAACAATCCATCGAATCAAGAATCAACTAGTAACGGCAAGCAATATGTATATACTCACGCGCACAACTCTTTTGTGTTCTACTCGTGCATATAACATCTACGCATAAACCTGGCTCGGATGCCACTGTTGGGGAACATAGTAATTTCAAAACAAATCCCGCGCACATGCAAGATCAAGGTGATGCATAGTAACAAGAGGGGAGAGTGTCGTCCACGTACCCTCATAGACCGTAAGCGGAAGCGTTATGAGAACGCGGTTGATGTAGTCGTACGTCTTCACGATCCAGCCAATCCAAGTACCGAACGTACGGCACCTCCGAGTTCAGCACACGTTCAGCTCGGTAACATCCCACGAACTCCGATCAAGCAGAGCTTCGAGGGAGAGTTCCGTCAGCATGACGGCGTGATGACGGTGATGATGATGCTACCGACGCAGGGCTTCGCCTAAGCACCGCTACGATATGACTGAGGTGGATTATGGTGGAGGGGGGCACCGCACACGGCTAAAAGATCAACGGATCAACTTGTGTGTCCTCTAGGGTGCCCCCCTCCCCACGTATATAAAGGAGGGAGGGGAGGCCGGCCGCCTCTCTAGGTGCACCAAAGGAGGGAGGAATCCTCCTCCTAGTAGGATTAGGATTCCTCCTTTCCTAGTCCTACTAGGAGGGGAAAGGAAGGAGAGGGGGAGGAGAAGGAAAGAGGGGGTGCAACCCCTCCCCTAGTCCAATTCGGACTAGGCCCATGGGGGGAGCGCAACCAGCCGTCGTGGCTTCTCCTCTTTTTCCCTTAAAGCCCACTAAGGCCCATATGTACTCCCGTATTCCCGTAACTCCCCCGGTACTTCGAAAAATACCCGGATGACTCGGAACCTTTCCGATGTCCAAATATAGCCTTCCAATATATCGATCTTTATGGCTCGATCATTTCAAGACTGCTTGTCATGTCCCTGATCTCATCCGGGACACCGAACAACCTTTGGTACATTAAAACACATAAACTCATAATACCGATCGTCACCGAACGTTAAGCGTGCGGACCCTACGGGTTCGAGAACTATGTAGACATGACCGAGACTCATTTTCGGTCAATAACCAATAGAGGAACCTGGATGCTCATATTGGATCCTACATATTCTACGAAGATCTTTATCGGTCAAACCGCATAACAACATGCGTTGTTCCCTTTGTCATCGGTATGTTACTTGCCCGAGATTCGATCATCGGTATCTCAATACCTAGTTCAAATCTCGTTACCGGCAAGTCTCGTTACTTGTTCCGTAATGTGTCATCCTGCAACTAACTCATTAGTCACATTGCTTGCAAGACTTATAGTGATGTGCATTACCGAGAGGGCCCAGAGATACCTCTCCGACAATCGGAGTGAAAAATCCTAATCTTGATCTATGCCAACTCAACAAGTACCATCGGAGACACCTGTAGAGCACCTTTATTATCACCCAGTTATGTTGTGACATTTGGTAGCACACAAAGTGTTCCTCTGGTATTCGGGAGTTGCATAATCTCATAGTCAGAGGAATATGTATAAGTCATGAAGAAAGCAGTAGCAACAAGCTAAACGATCATCGTGCTAAGCTAACAGAATGGGTCAAGTCAATCACATCATTCTCTAATGATGTGATCCCATTAATCAAATGACAACTCATGTCTATGGCTAGGAAACTTAACCATCTTTGATTCAACGAGCTAGTCAAGTAGAGGCAAACTAGTGACACTCTGTTTGTCTATGTATTCACACATATACTAAGTTTTCGGTTAATACAATTCTAGCATGAATAATAAAAATTTATCATGATATAAGGAAATATAAATAGCAACTTTATTATTGCCTCTAGAGCATATTTCCTTCAGAAGTTTGCTAAAACACATCAAGATTCCAATTTTGAGGAGAGTTCGTACATGCAACTGTCTGACTGTGAATTGGGATCCCTTATGTTAGGACCAATAGTATATCGACCAGAGGGGGGTGTGAATGGGAGATTAAAAAAATTCTTGCGAATGTTTTGAACAGGTCCCAAACACAGCAGCGGAAATAAGGTATGATAGAAAACAGCTCAATCAAGCATGATGTTGGGGTGCATATCTATCGACGTGGGAAGCAATTATGGCACGGGCTTGCAATACCACATGTTTGACCACAACGATAGTAATGCTACATGCAATCACATGAAGTAACATGAGAACATTACATGAACAGTGAAAGAAAACTATAATAAGTTGGCACAGATGAACCGAAGAATATGACAGTGATGATAAAGACGAGTGATGAGAATCCAACAGGATGAACACAATGATATATGATGTGAACAAGAGAGATGATTGGTGCGAAAGAAAAGTACAACTGATGATAATTATCAGATAAATTATCGACATAGAGCACTAAAGTAAACTGCTAAAGGAATTGCAGTAAAGTAGAATGAACCAGTGGTACTCGATGGCGATAGTGAGATTTGGTAGACCATTTCACCCTTCTGCCAAAGGGCTACGTCTGGTTGGAGGGGTTGTGACTTAACACGGAAGATAAACTCTCTTCACCCCATTCTCCTTCAACTCGAAGCTTATCAGACATCAGTTGATTTCACTCGTGGTAGATACTTGTCGGCAATCTCCAAATCTTCGGTCGACCTTCGCAAACTACAACCACTCTTGATTGCTGAAGATCTTGCCTGATGAAGACAACAACTCTTCAACACTCGAGTCGACACCTATCCGTCTAGAGAGTGCGCATCTCTCAAGAGTAATAGGTACAAGAACTCTAACTCAGAACTACTGGGATGCTAAACTACTGTCTAAGTTTGGGCTCTTGATTTTTCTCTCAGTGGATCTTAAACTCAAATCACTCGGAGAGGGGGTGCTTAAATCAATCTTCTCAGAAATCTTAAGCAGAGAAGCCAATGGGCAACGTTGGAGTGGGGTGGCTATTTATAGCTGCAGCTCTTCCTTGATGGGAAATGACCAAATTGGACATGTGGAGAAGCCAATGGCCGAAGGACATGAGTCCAACGGTCGGAAATTTGAGCACAACGGTAACATTACTTGTGAAGCAAGTAATGCTAACTCCTTAGTCCGAAAGATATCTCCTGCAGCATGAAGAACAACATTCACTGCTGCCAGGTAATGATTCGGAGCATAAAGAGATTTCTCTCGCATCTTTCATAGGTTTTGGTCTTAAGCATCACGGCGGCTCTAAGCTTCGAGAACCTATACCCCTCTTAATAGTACGGAGGTCCTATGACTCAATTGAACGAAAGAATAACAACGAAAAGAATACTACGTCTCCTCTTTGTCTCCGACTTCCATTCGCAGCAGTCAATTTCTTCGAACAACAACACCGAACTAATTGCTTCACGTCAGCAATAACCTTTGAGGGGCTAAATCCTTCACAGCAATCTTCTCGTCTACATGTCTTCAATAGATGTAGCTCATTCTTCTCCGCAACGCAGATATACTTCGGTGAAGTTCCTCGAACTTAGCACCGGAGAAAACATTCTCTTCGGTTTTGTATGAACTATTTCTCTCTGTATGCACTAGCAAACAAATCAATCCATACATGTTTCTATCAACAATCTCCAAAACATAGGAAGACAGATATTGCACCAACACCTTCCATTTATGTATCTCAGGTTTCACATTCATTATCGTAAGCTCTCCAACCACGAATGAAAAATATATTGAAGACCGCTTAAAAAATAAGCTTAGTAGTTGGAAGGGTAATATTTTACCATATGGAGGATGACTTACCTTCATCAATGTTGTCCTTACTAGTATAATGATGTTCATGCTATATTTTCCGAGATACCTAAAAGGGTTTTGAAAAACTTCTTTAATAAGTCTAGGTTCTTTTGGCAATGCGAGGAGCAGATGCAGAAGTACATACTTCCTAAATGAGACATTTTGTGTAGGATAAGGATCAAGGTGGGTTGGGCATTGAAAACCTCAAAATAAAAACATGTGCTTAATCAACAAATATTTGCATAAGCTACTCAACGAGGAACGTATTTGGCAAGAGTTGCTGCATAAAAAATACCTGAACTCCAAAATGTTATCCCAAGGAGATGCCAAACCTATAGATTCACCGTGGATGGGCTTGATGAAGGTCAAGTCGTCCTTTTTTAAGAGAGGTTCCTTTAAGGTTGTTGACGACCAGACGAGATTTTGGGAAGACATCTGGTTGGATGACACTGCATTAGCTCTACAATACCTGACCTTGTATAATGTTGTGTTCAGGAAAAGAGGATTCGACTGCTTCTGTTCTTAGGACTTGCCCTTTGAACCAATTCTGCAGGGTTTTACTAGGTGACAAATGGACTAAGTGGATGCGTTTGGTTCTAAGTTGATGTGGATTAATCTAAGCAAATGCCAGATTTGTTCTAGTGGTGGTTAACTACTAATGGTGTTTTCACCGTGAAATCTATGTATGCCGATCGTATGGATTCTCGACATACTTTTCGTATAAAACATATTTGAAAATAAAAAAATTCTTTCCAAGATCAAAGTTTTCGTGTGATTTTTGCAAATGGGGTTAGTTCTGCCAAAGGTAATCTTGCTAAGAGTAACTAGCAAGGTAGCAAAAACACATTATTTTTGTGATTAGAGGAGACAATTCATCATTTATTTCTGTCATATCTATTTACTACCGTGATCTGGCGCACGATTCATGTTACATGCAATTTAGCCCCGCCAATGAGTATGCAAATTAGTTTGAAAACTAGTTGGATGATATTTCATCATAAACTGAAGGACCAAATTCATGTGGGAGTTTGTGTCATTCTCAGCGCAATATGAAATTGCCGGAATGATTGTGTTTTTAACATATCATCTACTCCTTCCAGGTTATCTACTGCTAATTTCTTGCTACACCTTCAATCTGTATGTGATCATCACTGCAGCATGTGGACGCATGGGCGCTTATTGTCCCTGGTTGCAGCCGGCTGGAAATGGTTACGTTGGGTTTATTCAACCAATTTGGCTGGCGTCCGACTAATTGTGGTCGTGTTTTCCTTTTATTTGTATTACTATATGGTACTCGGTACTCAATGACTTGAACTTGATTCACATCTAATAAAATGGTTGTATGCAGCATGTGATTCAGAGACCGGATACCCCTCTTTTCAAAGAAAAAACAAGTCATTGTATTCACTTGGAATATGCAATTCATCAACTCAGAAATATTTTAGGCGAGGGACACGTCTAAATTGGCCTGAAGGTGCTGTTACAAGAGAAAGCATCAGAGCAGTCAGAAAACTAAACCAGCTAAAGGTTCTGATTCCCCTGATTATGCCTTTTTCGTTTTGTTGGACATCCTTCTCTACCAATTTTCAAAAAACCTGTGCTTCATTTCTGTCCCTAGTTTATCTTTTGATTGTGTTCTCTACCTGTAAGCATACTGTTAATGGATTGAGTTTTTTTTTTTGTGAATAAATGGATTAAGTTACTTACACAAGCAATTGTGTACCGATAGACAGTCTTCTTCCACCACCTCGAGACTATGTACGGTAGTGCATACTCGTAATTAATTTTAACACATAGTTTTACTTGGCCTTGTTGGGGTGCAAATACAAAAAGTAAATAAGTTTCACTTATCCAGTCCATAACACGAAGATGATTCAGCTGACGTATGTGCAACGTGAGGACTTGGTTGCCAGAAATGCTGACCATTCAAAGGCATCCTTGCCCGGCGGACTTTCTAATTTCTATATGATCTTTTAAGATTTAAGCCTTCAGGGTATCTCCAATGCCGATTCGCAAACCTCCCGCATGCGTTCGGAAACACTGAAGCGGCCCAACGTGGTCCTGTATCAATCCGCGGTGCGGTTTGGATGCGATTTCTCTCGCAAATCAGAGACAAACGGGGGGCTTTGCGGGAGTCTGGACACGCGAAACGTCGCTCTCCGCCTCCCTGGCCCACCCAAAAGGAAGGCGGAACCCACACTTTCATAGCATCCCGCATTGTTTCCGTGCTAAAATCCCCCACTCACTTCTTCCATTGCCAAGACCGCGGCCCAAGCCAACAAGGAAGAAACCGGTGACCCTACCGGCCCAACGTAAGAACGCCGAAGAAGGTTAGAAGAAATTTGCGAGGAAAGAAGTGCGAGGAGGAGAGGGCAAAGCGAGAAGGTGCGGCGGCCAAGCTGACGAAGAGATTCGAGGACATCTTGGCAAAGAAGTAGGAGGCATGCGTGAGGCGCTCGGATATCAAGGAGAAGAGGAAGGCAGAGAGGTTCAAACAGTTGATGGAGGTGACGGGGAAGAAGATCAAGCTTGAAGAGAGGAGGACCATGATCGAAGAGAGGAAGGCTGCACTCGAGGAAAAGAAGGTGAAGATCGCCGCCAATGCGGAGGAAGCCAAGATATTGACCTTGGATGTCGACTCTTTGGATGCCGATGCTAGAATGATCGTGCAATCCGTCAGCTACCAGATGTTGCAGCGGCAGAAAGATGTGTTGGCGGCGGCGGAAGATGAGGATGCGGCGAACGCGGACGCAGACGCGAAGGCTGTCTGTGCGGTGGAGACGGCACCTCCTTGATCGGGGGGCAGCTTGCTGGGATTGCCGGTCCGACACGGCAGAAATGCACGGACTACCGGACTAATGTATTTTTAGATTCAGACATGTAAAAACTAAGCATGTTTGGCTTTGTTTGGTTGTGATTGGGGATGCAATCTGGTGCAGATGTAATCGGCGCATTGTGTGGATTAGCGTGCATTTAAATTTAAATTTACTGACGAACATATACATAATGCGGTTGGATGATATTCTCCCGCATCCATGTTTATAGACTGGTCTCTGTCCGCGAGCGGATAGTAAATTTGCGGGTTGCCGTTCAACCACCCATTCTTCCGAAATCCAGGTCTAACATTTAAAATTAGAAGGTGCTTTGATTCTGCCGCTCGTGATATCCACGCCAAGAACGGAAGGCCCGTAGAAGCAGGCACAAAACCCAGAATAAAACTTTCTCTAGCTAATCTCTACCATAAAGTGCCTAAAAAAAATCTCTACCATAAAGTTGATGTAAGCCGACCGAGCTACAGCGCTTGCAGTGGTGATAAGCTGTTGTTTCAGTCACTCAGTGTGATGTACGACAGCATTTCTCCTAGGAAAGATTAGTGTACCTGATGCTGATGGGACCTGTCCATTATGAGTTGCGTGCACCACGGGTTGCTTGTGAATCCTGGTTTTGTGCAATGATCGCTGACCTAGGCGAGGCAGCCGTAAAGGAGGTGCTAGTATCTTGCCTGCTTGCGATGTTCTTTTTCTCCAATTTGACTATGAACTCTGATAACTCTAGCGCAAAGAAGATAAAAAACATAACAACTGATTTCGCTTAATGCGTGCACCACAACCCGGTTATGATTGATTAAAATAAACAAACAACTTGCTTGCCCAATCCCTATCGAGAGGATTTCTTGAGCTTGAACTTCGTCTTGTAGCTTCGCTCCGCTGCATTATCTGTCTTTGGCTTTATCACTTGTTGCCTTGTTGTTTTGCACGGTTCAATAATACAGCTTATCCGAACAGAGTTTCATACACCCACCAGGCCAGAAGCTTCTCAAGCTCGTCATCCCCGATACCGATAGCACCATGTCCATCGTTGGCCTTGCTTCCTGTTCCGGTCACGCAGAGAAGTCTGGGAAGGGCCGAGAGTTCCTACAATTCAAACCATGCCGTTGAAAGTTGAAGCAAGCACAGTTCAAACTGAACAATCATAGACTTTGGGAAGCACAGTTCCGATAATAAGACCGATAAAAAAAGGCCGAGCTAATACTTTTACTGTTTGTGCATCTCCATCACGCTCCGTGGGTCACCATTCGTCCCTGGCACACCCATCCATCTCTTTCCCATTGTCGCCCTCCGTGCTCCCCGGGCTCCGCATCGTGTTCCTCTGGCCAGGAGACGGCCACATGGTAGGGATGGCGCCCTGCCGCGCTGTAGCCCAATACGGCATGGGAGGGACTACCCAGATTCTTCGACAAGCTCGATCAATGGGCAGCAGTAGCGACGCACGCATGGGGGCCGGGCCGTGGAATGTCGCCAAAGTTTTGGTTTGGCGTCGACCTGGCCAGAGAGAGCTACGCGGAGCAGCACCCCACCGCATCTTCGTCGCCAAGGCGGGCTCCCCCCTGCCTCTGATGCAACGCAGGAAATCGACCGCCACATTTATCAGGAAAACGTTTTTCAACGGCGACGCCGCAAGCACGACGCTGACCTTTCGGGCGTCGTGGCCTCGCCGGCGACGACATGTATCCTGCAGCGCGCGGCCGTCAGCGGCATCTCTGACGCAGGAGGCTTTGACGGCGCGTTTGCTTGTGCTCGTTGAGGCTTCACCGTCACCTTCATGCCAACGCGTGTTGTCCTGACACTGACGCGTGACGCCTCGTGCGAGGGTTACGTCGCGTGCGTCCGCGCCACGGCTCCAATCCCGCAAAAATGACCTGAGCCGGCCGGCCGGCCCTTCTAGAGGGCATATGCTGTCCACTAACAACCAGTGATGGATGTAAACGCGCGCATATAGGATTCCGAGATTGACAAATCAAGGGCAGATAATGCAGCTGGCGGCGGCAGTAGTCCATTTGGACATACAACAACAGGTGAGCTGTTGGCTATCTTATTTGGGATTTCAGCCCTTCGATTAGAGTAGATTCGTGTTATTTTTGTGAATACACGGAATGGCATGGGGCCAATGTTGGGTACGGAAATGGTCGAGAATCATGGCCTAGCTATCATCTTAATATCTTCTAAAAAAGGGTATCCTCTTTTAATGGTTTTTGCCATCGGTCCTCCACTATGGTTGGGGAAACTGCCATCGGTCCGCGCCACTTGTCCCTTTCTGACACGAACACCCCATCTGCCAGCTCAACCGATCATCTTGATTTTCAGATCAAGCATGTGTTTTCTTGGGGGGCATATGAAGTATGTGTCGATCACGGACCCTTAACAATGACGGCCACCGGATCAGGAAGTCCACAAACACTTTTGCCCAAGGGATTGAGTGACAATAGCTTGCTCTCAGGCTTGTGTAACTAAATAACCTTAGACTAATATTGCGCTGATGTCTCCTTGGGGCGATCATCTGATCCAACTATCGTTTCCCACGAGAGATCATCTAAATCAACGTCGTGATTTGGGAGTGTTTCCTCAAAAAACTACTCCCGACGAACGCTTGAGAATTGCTTCTGGCGGAGGCAATGGTCGTTCGGTTGTCCATGGACCTTGATGTAATTTTTATTATGTTTGAGATGGTTTGTACTTCGGGGGAATCTGTATAATAGATTTGATATTTTCAGTGTGTGTGTGTGCGCGCGCGCGCGTGCGTGCGTGCGTGCGTGCGTGCGTGTGTGTGTGTGTGACATGCTATTGTACAAAGATATGCCATGTTTTTCTTTACCGTGCTAGCAAAAATATTGTTAGAAGAATAATTGCCATGAGTCTTCACGAGTTTGTCGTGATGCAAAATGAAGAATTGACGGTCTAAAAATAAATAAATTTTCAACTTGTTCATGATTTGTCATGTTGGTAGAAGAAAATTGTCATACAACATCAAAGGGAACCGATGAAAATTTCATGCTCTAAAACACACAATTTGTCACTCCGAATGTGCTCACTCAGTGTGATTCCGAGCGAACGTTTAGTGCCGCCAGCTCATAGTTTGCTCAGCTACATGTCTTGCTTTAAAATTCACTAGAAGAACGCCCGTGCGTTGCAACGGGGCCACATTAACTTTAAGAGTTCAATATTAATCATGTTAATAATACATTTAATATTCTCATACATATCAGGTGACACTGACGACCTTTTTTGTCAATTTAGCAACGGGCTCAGTTGCAACGGGCTCTTTATACATATCAGACAACTCGCTACTACTTAAACTACAACTATGGCTACCAATATTTTTTTGTCAATTTAGCTCAGCAATAGTGCCTGGCTTAATAGACTGCTTTGCATTCACCCCCTCAAAAGACAGAGAGAACCAACTCAACATGTCAAAAAATTAACAGAAATTTCATTTGTATGGCATGAACATATAGCAGGAGCACCAACACATAGATCAGCAGAGAGCAGAGCACAGCATGCACACATTCAAGCCATCTATATCATACACACACAGCAACGCACACACGCATCACACTGGCATACACATACAGAAAAGCAGACACACACGCATCATGCGCATTGGCCGGTGCGACGCACGCAGAGCAAGTACGTACGCACGGAGAGCAAGCTAGTAAGCACGCACGCACGCGTCCAACCCCGCCGCTGCATGCGCTGGCAGAAGGTGAGGCAGCAAGGGAGACTGCACATTGAAGCTGTCCATGCAAGGCTGGAGGTGCTGGGCCGGCGACGGCGGTGTCGGGACGGCGCTTGATTCGTTCCCGGTGGCGTGGAGCTTGGGGCGGCAACGCGGCGATAGCTAGTGCTCGGGGATGGGGGTTTGGGGCAGGGGCAGTCGACCCGATGGCTGGCGAAGTTAACGGGCTCGGGCGGGTGGCGGCGGCACAACGCGAGGATGGGACAGGCGGAAAACCTAGCGGGCGTTCAACTACCAATACCCACGCTTTTTTTTAGGGAAATTGCTTGGGACGACGACTTAGCGAGCGGATCCCCTTAAAAAAGACATAGCGAGCAGATTCCCTTAAAATTGGTAGGAATGGATACGATTGATGATGTTGATAAATAGTGGTGAATGTTGGCCTAATTTATTATCATCATGCATGGAAACGAATCATCAAGAAAAAGAATACTTCCTATTACTACACTCATAGGAAGCTTCCTAATCTCTGCTACCAAACAATTTTTGCCCAAACAAGGAAGGAAAGTTATGGACGTGATTCGGAAGGAAACAAACGTTATGAAGATTAATTAATTTAGATTTGATCTTTAGAGATTGATTGTGATTGATTCTTTTACATAAAGACATTACTAAATAATTTGCGTCAGTATGGAAAGTTCTGATCCGTTCAGTTTTTTTCGTTGTGTGAGAGGGTGAAGTGAAAATAAACCGATGAAGTGGGGGAGGCGACAAAAAAAATCTACGACGGTTAACCTACGAAAAAAACCCGGACGAAAGTGGTGGGACGAAAAAAAACCTGAAAGCGAGACTACCAACTGTTCCATTAGAAGTAGAGATACACGAAAACGTGTCACAACACTTTTTCTCAGAAAATCCCTCTGAGATGATGTCAGATACTTAACATTTAGGTTAACCTTCCCCCATATACTTGTGGATACGCAATTCCGAACGCTTACCACGGTTTCTGAAAGAAACAGAACATAATGAAAAACTATTGGGGCTTGCTTGGGTGCTCGCATCCGTTTGTAGCATCATGGAAAGCTAGCCTGGTAGAGACCGTTTTAGATTGTACGAGTTATGAGCCAAGTTTTGCACATTGTTTGGCTGCTCTCATTGCCTCTTCTTGCATGGGAGCATAAACGCAAGTATACCGTTTGGTTGCATGTATGTGCTCCTCAAATGCAATGTGTTCGACTGTTTGGTTAAGTGTGCGCCGACGGCAACTCTCACCTTTTGTTCACATGGTGAACTTACCTCACATCATCACGCTTGAACAACTTTGTTATATGAGCGTTTAAATAAGAAAAAACTCACAACATGAAAGTTGTGTGGAACAATGAGATGAAGGTAGTGGTCAAATAAAATTTCAAAAGATAAATCGTGTGCGATGAATTTAATGAAATTCATCTAAAAGAATATGCACGCATGAACACGTTAGTACATAAGAACATTGAGATATAGATCTATTCATTTACGATCGTCTAAACAAAAAAAATTACAACACTAAAGTTGTTTGAAACGACTGGACGAAGCTACCCTCGAAGGAAATATCATTTATATATATTTTAACATCCCCGAAAACATTTTCCACCTACATAATTTATAGGTAATACCCGGTACTATCTGATACTCACCGTAACCCTTCAGGTCACCCCGAAACGCTTCCGGATCCTTTTGGAACTATTCCGAATATTCATGAAATAATTTTTCACAAACATATTCTCATGACCCTCGTCCTACTAACACTCAGCAGTTTGTGATTGCCTTAAACTTGTGACCCCGTAGATTCAGTAACTCATAGACATGAACGAAATTGTTTGTTCAATGACTGACAACAGGACCATGGACGTCCATATCGATCCCTATGAGCAAACGAATGATATTCGAGTGAACCTTTGGTTATCATGTGATGTTCCCTTTGCTTTGCTATATTCACAAAACCCGGAATGCATCGGTATCCTCCCGAGTCATAACCATGCTCACTATACCAAAATCCTCGTTACCGGTTTTGTACTTCTTTCTCGTTATTGTGTTCCGTCATCCCCGTGACAAAGTCACCTGTGTCTAGCCAGTTGATGATTGATGTTGTCACACCGAGAGGGCCCTAAAAATATCTCTCCATCGTTGGAGAGCAAATCCCACTCTTGAGCTATCCGGGCACTTGTCAAACTTTCCAATGAACCTGTAAGTTGTCTTTGTGATTACCGTGTTACAGGTGACGTTTGATCAACCCCAAAGCCCCCCGTACGATAAGAAGTGATCACGATACTCTCATGGTCTAAGAAGTAAAATCACACGTTAACACTCGGTGTTATTACAAATGATTACAAACGATATTAACTCAATTCATAACATACAAGATTGAGTCAATTCAATATGACCGTTCCAACGTCATAAGCTCAATGTTGTTTCAGGACTATCGTTACACTTAAAGATATCCTAAGATCCGAAAAACGTGATCACCAACAACACTTGAGCTAGTCCCAGAGCAAGAATATGAACCTTCTATTTTACCGTTTATCATTCCACAGATGCATATGAGTTTTCCACTGAATCGCATATTCCAGGATCATAGCAGTTATAGCATGAAATATAAACACTTAATTATGAATATAGAAATATAATAATACAATATAATTGCTTACATGGCATATTTCCAACAAAATCTAGTTCTGGAGGTCCCGACTTTAGTGTGGCAGATGAATGTGATGCTCCTTCATGGCACAAGGATGCAACCAAGGGAAAGCTTTCCACTTCGGTGCTGACGGTGACAATGCCAATGGGTGCCGCTCTCCTCTTGGGGATGTTGTCGCGGTTTCCCTTCCCCTGACATAGTTTTAGGTAAAAACCTTTGTCCGTTCCTTGGACGTGATGACGGCAACACTTTTCACCGTTTCTCTCTTAAGGGTGTGATAGTGGAACACAGGTGTCGTTGGTTGTGTTGTGGTGTAGTATTTAGGTCCTCTTGTATTCTTGCTCGGCCGCGTCGTTGTTCGACCTATGCCGTTTGTTTTTCTATGTTCTCCTTTAAAGGCTTCCTCATCACCATGTATCATCGTTCCAGCATGTACTTGTGGTTCATGTTTTACTTATAACTAGCAAACATGCACATGCGTTGCAATGGAAGGAAAAAAAATATCACGAGCTCATAGCCCAGCCGTCCTTCGTGTGTGCCCTTTTTTCTTCGTAACACAATTTTTTATTGTTCAATCGTTCGCAACATAAATTAGACTTTTTCACAATATAAATGTCTATGCTCAACAATGGCATGCCTAGATTATTTAAATTTTGAAAATGTTTTTTCTTGCCAAAGTGAAATTTAGAATTTAAATCTACTAGTTTTGTTACTTCCCTAAATACGAAGACTCTGTGACCTATACTCTATGTATGTATGTAAAGACCAAATGACATCCGTTTAAAAGAAGACCAAATGGTAAAATAAGTCCTTTCATGGAAACTAATTTCCATGCAAAAAATAAATAAATCCAAACACAAGAGAAATCATGCAAAAAGTTGGTTGCCTTCTCCTGCACGTTGGCCACAAGTTGTCTTTGCTTTGTGGCTTGCCCTTGTACATAGCCAAACAAGCGCCCCCACCTCCAGGCCGCGTCCGATAGGAATGGATGTTGTGTAAGCTGGCCGCCGTATTATTTTTCCTTGTTTATGGTGTGGCCTCATTATGCCCTCATTATGTTTATCTTTAGGCGCTTACATAATCCCACACCTAGCTTTTTATTTACAATAGGGCATGTTAATTGTCTACCCGCTGACGTATGTAGATTGGTGGATTTTTATGTACTACTACAGTGAGGTTGGAATTAACCAGCAGGAGCAATAATTTCACCTCCCTTTATTAGTTGGTATAGATATGAATTGATATAGATAGATAGATAGATAGATAGATAGATAGATAGATAGATATAGAGATAGAAATAGAGATAGAGATAGATATAGATATAGATATAGAAGCGAGGCAAAAATCTTTTTGGTGAGAGCCTGCAAGAATCTCCTGCGATCAACCATTATAATCGTGTAATGAAGAGAAGAGGATAATTCGAGGAGAAGAGGAAACATATACACCCGTGGCTCGTACACACACACACACCCAGAGTCAACCTAAACACACACACACACACACACAGAGTCCACGGTCAACAAGTCTGCCATATCTGGCTCTTTGCCACTTCGTTTCCCTCCCCTCCCCTCCCCCCTTTTCTGCTTTAAAACGGCCAGACCCCGTTCCACCGTAGCGCACAAACACAAGAGTCCTCACTCGCTCATTCTCTCCACCGAGGCCAAGGGAAGGGACGAACCGAACGGAACGGGGCGACGGCGATGGCGGCAGCGAACGGCGGCAAGGGGTTCGAGGTGCCGGAGCTGGACATCAAGTTCACCAAGCTCTTCATCAATGGCCAGTTCGTCGACGCGGCTTCCGGTACGCACAGCCTCCCTTTCTTTTCCCGCGGCGGTCGCGTAGGGGCGAGGGCGAGGGCGAGTCCAGCAGCAGCACCCCGACTCCCTCCGCCGGTCGTTATCTTAGGGGAGAAAGGTGAAAGAATTCTGTTAGCAGCGCTCCGATTTCCTCGCCGTTTTACCGGCCTCTCCGATCTGGAGCCCGAACACCCCTGTAATATCGGGGAATCGGTGACCTCCCTGGTCGCCGCCCCATCCGGGACGCTCGCACCGGCGCTAGATGGTCCCGACGCGGCAGCTCCGGAGCAGGGGAGGCAGAGCTGGGCGCCCGAGGCAGAGGAGGCCACCCGCGTAGACGAGCGCGTGCGCGCCTGCACCCTGGAGGGCGGCCGGCCGGCGGTAGGGAGTGCGAGCGCGTCGGAGAGGAGGCGCCCCGCCGCTCGCGGGAGGCGCGAGGCACTGCGTGCTGGGCTTGCTCTCTGTCTCTGCGCGAGATACTGAGAGAAAGCTCGAGATATGAAAGAGAGGCGGCAGCGGCACATGGCGAGGACGACGACGCGACGGTAGGCGTGGAGCAGGGCGGGCGAGCGGGCGGCAAGCGGGGAGGATGAGCAGCGTGTGGCCGAGCTCGCAGCGTAGATCTTCTTGGATGGATAGGTAGGTAAAAGACGTGCGCCCCCGGCCGACGAGAATGCAGCGGCGCCAAGACGGCGCAGAGGACGCTCGGCGGAGAAGCACCGTGACCGTGGTGACTGGTGAGGTAGGCACACGCGTACAGCGGCCAGGGACTAGTGTATGCATGATCAACGAGATTACGACAGATGGACGCCCGATCAATTCAGGGTATCGTCGAGCGTGTCCGATCCGACGAGTAACTTTCGTCATGCGTGTGCATGCCGGCCCCCCATCGATGCCGGCCCCATTTCTCCTCTGCGCCCGTCCTCATCTTTGTTGCTTGCGCTGTCCCGCCCTCGAGTCGATCGCTTGCTTTTTGTAACCATGTTGTTGCTCCGACGGAATTATTTGATGGTTACACCTACGGGCGTGACTCGAGCCATGTCACCGCATCTTTTTTATGGTGGGATTGGACTAACTTCGCCATCATTATCGTGGTATAAGACCACAAATACAAATTACCGGTGCTTTCACCCGACTGATAACGACGTGCATAATCAGTAAAAAATTTGTGCTAAAAAACTATTTTTCTATGCTTTGGCCCTCCCCGGCCTGCTTCAATGCCGCTCGGCCCCCCTTTTCTATTATTTCAGGCTCTGCATGTTGCAGTTGCATAATGGAATAGATAAATCATGTAGATAACCAGAACAGCACAAACAGAACGTTTCATTAAATGTTTAGATCATGTAGCATCGGAATGTCTTTTTTTTTTTCATGTATGTAGACTCCCAGCCAGCTCTGAAGTTGTGCCATTTCTATTCCATTACTTTAACCAATTTATGAGCAAGTGCAACACACATATCTTCCTATCTTAAATCAGTCGAATATGGCATTACGGAAGAGAACAAGAACACAAATAAGATGAAATATTTCATAGTGCAAAACAATTTTTCAAATTTCAAACAGAAAGAGGGAAGAACACATCTTAATGAATGCAGTGGTGTAAAACGTATGGGAGAGACAAGCAAATACCTTACATTAGAAACATTTCCAACAATTACGGTACCCGGAAGTGCTCTCTTGATCCCGAGCTCACATGCTCTCGAATGATCAGTAAAATCCAAAAAATAGTAAACAAATTAAAACAATTCTGAATTTTTTTTTGTGACAAACATTGATGAATGTTTTAACTGCGTGCAAATTTGTTTTTTGAAAGACATTTGTGGAGGTCCGGACAAAAAATACAAAACCGATGCTCCAAAATGCTTCCAACAATAGTCTATTTCGGAGCATCAATGTTTGTCACAAAAAAAAAACAGTTTTTTCTTCTGCTATTTTTTAGGATTTTACTGTGAGTTCGGGTTCAAAAACTCCATGTCCTGTCAGTACCGGCATTCTCCTTCAAACTTGGTCGAAGCTTCTACAGTTTCACCGTGTAAACTACCAGACACTCAATGGTCATATTAAACAGTAGCACTATTACACATACATAAATGTCAAACTACAAACTTTCCTTCTTGCAATTAACTATACGATGAAGATAAATAATTGACACCTTTAGCAATAACATACTCCCTCTGTAACATAATATATGACATCTCTGTAGTTTTTTTTTTTTTTGCATGGTTTCTGCAGTTCAACGGTAGTAGTATGTACTGACTATTAGTACTTTCTTAGCCTAGTACTCCCTCCGTTCCTAAATATAAGTCTTTGTAGAGATTCGACTATGGACTACATACGGAGCAAAATGAGTGAATCTACACTCTAAAATGCATCTATATACATCCGTATGTGCTTCATAGTGAAATCTCTATAAAGACTTATATTTAGGAACGGAGGGAGTACATGGAAGCTCTGCATTAGGATCACATAGTACATGCGGCCCCAAAGAATCTGCTTGTTTTTAATATTTGTTCGAGAAAAATAGGCCCGCCTTTAATTCAGTCTGTAGAATGCAGTTCAGTGATTCATCCAGCTGACCAATCATTAGCGATTTCATTTCCTTGCTTTTCTTGACTCTTTCATTTCATTAATTGAACACGTACGTTTATATGCATGTACAGGCAAGACGTTCGAGACGCGGGACCCACGCACCGGCGAGGTGATCGCCAGGATCGCCGAGGGAGACAAGGCCGACATCGACCTCGCCGTGAAGGCCGCCCGCGAGGCCTTCGACAACGGCCCATGGCCCAGAATGCCCGGCTGTGTACGTACAAAGGCCTCCGTAAACTCAATATGATTCGGCCCATCGACAGATATTTTGGGCCTATCTAACAACGTCTCTTTGTTTGGCGCGTGCGCAGGCAAGGGCCCGGATCATGCACAAGTTCGCGGACCTGGTCGACCAGCACGTCGAGGAGCTGGCGGCGCTGGACACGGTGGACGCCGGCAAGCTCTTCATGATGGGTAAGATGATGGACATCCCCGGAGGCGCCAACTTGCTCCGGTACTACGCCGGCGCCGCCGACAAGATCCACGGCGAGACGCTCAAGATGACGCGCCCGCTCCACGGCTACACGCTCAAGGAGCCCGTCGGCGTCGTGGGCCACATCGTGCCCTGGAACTACCCCACCACCATGTTCTTCTTCAAGGTCAGCCCCGCGCTCGCCGCCGGCTGCACCATGGTCGTCAAGCCCGCCGAGCAGACGCCCCTCTCCGCGCTCTTCTACGCCCACCTCGCCAAGGAGGCCGGCATCCCCGACGGCGTTCTCAACGTCGTGCCCGGATTTGGACCCACGGCCGGTGCCGCCATCGCCTCTCACATGGACGTCGACAAGATCAGCTTCACGGGATCCACGGAGGTCGGGCGGCTGGTCATGCAGGCTGCGGCCACGAGCAACCTAAAGCCCGTCTCACTGGAGCTGGGGGGCAAGTCCCCCGTCATCGTGTTTGACGACGCCGACGTTGACATAGCCGTCAACCTCGTTAACATGGCCACCTACATGAACAAGGTACTCCTGGTGCTCACCGTGTCATCTGGCTCAAGCAACAGGCTCGATCAAACTCTCATGCAATCACGGTTTCTGCTGCTACTGTCACATCACAGGGCGAGATCTGCGTCGCCGGCACACGCATATACGTGCAGGAAGGGATCTACGACGCCTTTGTGAAGAAATCGGTCGAGCTTGCCAAGAAATCGGTGGTCGGAGATCCTTTCAACCCAAACGTACATCAAGGCCCTCAGGTACTAATCCATCGACCTGCCGGCATCTGTATATATATGCTTTCCAGAGAAGAAAACTCTAACAAACACTTATAAAGGTTGACAAGGATCAATACGAGAAGGTGCTCAAGTACATCGACGTCGGTAAGAGCGAAGGCGCCACCCTCCTCACCGGAGGGAAGCCCTGCAGCGACAAGGGTTACTACATCGAGCCCACCATCTTCACCGACGTCACCGATGACATGTCGATTGCGCAAGAGGAAATCTTCGGCCCAGTCATGGCTCTCATGAAATTCAAGTAGGCGTTTACATTTCCTCTGCCTGAACATTTTCAACCTGACAGTTGAGTCGACACACGGGTGGAACTGATCTGACGGCCTGAAACTACTGGGTGTGCACTGTTTTTTTTTTACTTCAGGACGGTGGACGAGGTGATTCAGAAGGCCAACAGCACCCGGTATGGCCTGGCCGCCGGCGTGGTGACCAAGAACATCGACACCATGAACACCGTGTCGCGGTCCGTCAGGTCCGGGGTCGTCTGGGTTAACTGCTACTTCGCCTTCGACCCCGACGCCCCGTTCGGCGGCTGCAAGATGAGCGGCTTCGGCAAGGACATGGGCACGGATGCCCTCGAAAAGTACCTGCACACCAAGACTGTGGTCACTCCGCTCTACAACACACCCTGGCTGTGATCTGGACGGACATCCGATCACAAACAGCACAGGCGAAACAAAAGTGGGAAAGATTGCCTTTTTATATATCATTTATACACCTGAATGCTTTCAGCTTCCTTGTGCAGTTGTACTTATTACCAGTGGTCAATCTTCTTCGTGGTATTAATCTTTACAAGACGAAATAGTCCCAAATGTTCAGTAAAGATGCTGCAGTTAGACTGAAGTGGCGATACTGTCACTCTTTCACCCGCACAGACTTGATTACCAATAAAAGTTTCAAAAGTCCCTTTCAGTCGATCATCCAAAAAATGAAAAGTCTTGAGCGATAAACGTACTTGGACCGGGGATGAACCCTTAGAAATGTTGGTTGTTGAATCACAAGAATTTCACCACGGTGTCCAGGAAAGATTCCAACACCACAAAGAATCAAACAAACAAAAACAACATGCTGCAATATCATAAATTCGTCATATCCGAATAATTAGATCCGTGATGACACAAACCTCTATCTCCATCGCAGCGTCAAAAAAAGAAGAAGAATAACTTTATTTGAAAAATACCAAGATTCTCTCTAGACACTAACAAAAACACAAATCTCTTGAAGATCCAAGGCCCCCCACCTCTCAGCGCTTAGATGCCAGCCAGAGAGCGAGGGGCCTGAAGGGGGTGCTCCTATTTGGCGCAATGCATGTTGGAAACCAGCCAACGCGCACCC
>NC_041384.1:659304368-659319623 GCF_002162155.2 Triticum dicoccoides
ACCCTGTTTTTCATTTCGTTTTTTCTCCTTTTGTCCGCGAATTCAATAAATGCGTAGGATTTTGAAAATATTCGGGGAATAAAAAATGTTCATGATTTTTAAAAAACTGTTCGCATATTAAAAAATGGTCACGAATTTCAGAAAATGTCTGCCAACTCAAAAAAGTTCATAAATTTCTAAAACATCTTCACAGAAAAATTTTACGCAAATTTCATAAAAGTTCCCATTAAAAAAATCATCAATTCAAAAACTGCTAATTGGTTCAAATGTTCATGCATTTAAAAAATTGTTTATCAAAACAAAATAAATTCATGTATTTGAAGAAATGTTCGTCAATCCAAAAAATGTTTATGAGTTCCAAAAATATGTTCACCAATTCAAGAAAGCTTACGATTTTTGCAAAAGTACGCGAATTTGAAAAATGTTCACAATAAAAATAATGGATGATTTAAGAAAGATCTCACGAATTTTTAAAAATGTTCTTGATTTCTAAAAAAGTATTCAAAATCTTGAAATATGTTCGCATAATTAAAATAAAAGGGAACAAATATGAAATAAAGCATAACATAAGAAATGACAAAAGGACCAAAATAAAAAAGGAAATAAAAACTAAAAAGGAAAATTAGAAAGGAAAGAACGAAAATGAAAGAGCAGAAAAATAACCGAAAGGAAAAACAGATTTAAAAAACGTGCCCAAAACCGGAAAATATCTAAGTAGGCCAGTCGAATAGTTAAAGAATGTTACGGTTGCCATGCAGGAGCTCAAGCCCTCGCCCCCTTGGATGTTGTGCTTAGTGTTTGTTGTCTTCTCACAAAAACCTGAATGATATTATGCACTGCAACAAGGTAGTAAGTGTCACATATGTTGTTGCTTCTTGTTCTACGGTTGAATGTTGTTGTGTGCTCATCCCACTTATCGTCGCTCTACATTGCTTTGTTGCTCAAGTTGACATCCCCAATGAAATCACGATATACATGTAAACCAGGGTTCATGAGTTGGTGGTCGCTTGTTCTCTCGTAAGAGTGGTTGGGTAACACCCAAAAGTAAAAATTAAAAGAGAAAGAAAAAAAATACTAAAAAGAAAAGAATAATATGAGGCAGTAGCATGTGGCCTATCACGCACTTGGCCGACCCATTTCGGGAGGTGCCTAACGCAAGCGCAAGCTATGCCTCGGTATAAGCGCCATAGGCGTGCTCGATGACTGTAGCGAATCAGGAATCGGTCAGTGTAGATGGCCTTGCTCTAGAGCAATCCGACATTGTAGCAAACCGGCCAATGTGGTGAACGATTTTTTTAATATGTGATATTTTTTCCAGCTTTCACTTTTTTCGAAACTGCTGATTTTTCTTGAAAATGTAAATTCTATTCAAAATTTTGAACATTTTTTGAAACCATGAACCTTTTTTCCATTTGGAAACACTTCTCAAAATTTGAACATTTTTATAAACACGAACATTTTCCAAAATTTTGAAGATTTTCTGGAAACATGAATAGTTTTAAAGTTTACGATCATTTCCCAAAAACGCGAGCCATTCCTCCAATTTCAGGTTTTTTGTTCAAATTTCAATTTTTTAGAATATGATATTTTTAAATTTTCCACACAAATTTTAAACAGTGGGCATTTTTTGAACATATTTTTTAATAGAATAAGAAAAGGAAAAAAGAAACAGAAAAATTGAATAAGAGAAATGAAACCTGAAAACAAGTAAAGAAGAGAAACAGTTTATGCCCTTCTAGAAGGTTCCCCGTACTGGTAAAAACTAGCTTGGAACCTTCTAGATGGTTCCCAAAACCGAAACGTTTCCTACACCAAAATGAGCCGGCCCACTTGCTCGCTAGTACGATAGTCAGTGTGCATATTGAAAATTCACCGAAAATGAGCGCAATACCCGGGATTCAATCCCGGGACCATTGACATATTGGGTGTGCTCATCAGTGACTACTAAGCACTGCGACATTTAATGAACTAACATTATCGGCAATACAAATATTTTCCAAAAATTATCAAACAATTTATTTAAATTCAGACAATTTTTAGGCAAACGCTAACAATTTCTGAAAAATGTGAACAACTATTGCTTTTTTTCTTTCTAAAATTCCATTAAGTTTCTGAATTTCCAAACACATCCTGAAAACCGTGATCAAATTTTGAATCTGAAAAAATTCGTTATTCTGAACAATTTTTGATAAATTGAACATTTTGAAATCAATAAAAAAATATTTAAATTCTGAACATTTTCTATAAAATCTGATTTTTCTAAATGTAAGTAATTTTTGAAAGGCAAGAAAAAAGAGTCCGAATTTTATAGAAAATGTGAACAATATTTGAACACGTGAACAAATAAAAAATTTCTGAATGACTAATTTTTTTGAGAAACATGAATAAAATACATAAATTGCAAAAAATGAAAAAAATTTCAAAATTCCTAAATTTTCTGAAATAAGTGATTTTTTTAAAACATGAAATAATATTGGAAGTCCAAATTTTTAAAAGAAAATATGAACAATTATTGAAAACATGAACACATTTCAAATTTTGAACAATATTTGGAAACGTGAACAAAATTTTAAAAATATGGAAAAAATTGAAACTCTGAAAATTTTGAAAACACATGAACAAAATTTGAATACAAAATATGTTTTGAAAAAAGTTAAGAGTTTTGATAGTCTGAATTTTTTTTGAAAAATTTGAAGTTTAAAAAAAGAAAAAGAAACAGAAAAAATAAAAAGGAAAGAAAAAGAAAAACCAAGAAAACTAGAAGAAGAAACCACCCGGAAAAAACCTGATTAATGAATCTTCTAGAAGGCTCCAAAACCTGTAGAAATACTGTACAGAAAAGAAAAACTTCGCTAGTAAATGGGGCGGCCCACTGCATCGTTCGCTCCCGCATTCCTGTGCGAAGCGTCGACATTACGACGTAGAGAGCGGCGTATAGGGTTTTCCGTTCGACATATTAAGCGGGGAACTGGAAATTCTTGCGGGAGTTATGTCTCGCTTATTGTGAGGCGTACCTCCGGCTCGCCTCTGGTGCGACGCTACTGTGCTGACCTCTATTTTTTTCTTTGTGGTTTCATTTATCGGTTTTCTTCTGCTTTTTTTGGTTTCTTTATTTCTTTATTTGATTTTTTCTTCAGTTTTTCCAACACATGTCTACATTTTAATACACATTATAAATTTTTCATATATATCAGCGACATTTTTTTATGCACCTTTAACATTATACAATGATTAACATTGTTTCGACTATGTGTTTTGGTGTGTACTGTTTTTCATACCAATTGTATACTTTTTATACACATCTAAAATATTTCTTATATACCTATAACATTTTTCATATACATGATTAGTATTTTTTTTCAAATACATGTTTTGGATTATCATTTTGAATACGTGTTAAACATTTTTAAATACACTTTGAAACATTTTTTAAAATTACAAAGCAATTCTTAAAATATGCAAACATAGATTCATGATAAATCTATACACAATGCACAACCACTGATTCTAGGATATAGGGGAAGTTCCTCACTCATTTCCTACCACGTTCATTTGCATTAAAACGTACGTTTTTCAAATACCACAATTCTTAGGGGAAGCCTTAGGGCATCTCTAACGGCAACCCACAGATTTACTCCCGCATCCATCCATGGATAGGGGGATCAGTGTGCGGACACGGATGCGGGAAGACGCCAACACATGTCTACATTTCAATACTCGTTGTAAATTTTCCATATATATCAGCAACATTTTTATACACCTTTAATATTATACAATGATTAATATTGTTTCTACTATGTGTTTTGATGTCTATTTTTTCATACCAATTGTATATTTTCGGTATACATCTAAAACATTTTTATGTATGTATAACATTTTTTAAATACATGGTTAGCATTTTTAAGTAGATGTTTTGGATTATCATTTTGAATACGTGTTAAAAAGATTCAAATACAGTTTGAAACATTTTAAAAATTATACAAAACAATTTTTAAAATATGCAAACATATATTCACGATAAATCTACATGCAATGCACAACCACTGATTCTAGGATATAGGGGAAGTTCCTCACTCATTCCCTACCATGTGCATTTGCATTAAAACGTAAGTTGTTCAAATACCGCAAGTCTTAGGGAAGCCTTAGTATCTATATCGTTGAATCAAAATGCTCAAGTTTTGTTTATTCATGTTTAAGCTTTAACTAGTTTTGTCATCAATAAAAAAGGGGGAGATTGTAAGTGCATCTAGTGCCCTCTTGTGGGTTTTCAATGATTAATGGAAAAAATGGTTAAGATACTAATGTGTCGAAGCTAAACAGAATCCTATTACTCTCGAAGACTATGCATCTTCCAGACGGTTAGGCATCGTTCAGAACATCTAATTTGTGGACTTGTTGTAGAACAATTTTGTGAAGGTCCGGAGATCACCTCAAGATCTACCACAAGTTTTTGGGCGGGTTCTGTTGAACTTAGCTAAAAAAGAATAAGGTGAAGACTTTTGTGTCTTCTGAGCTGCAACTCAGCCACTCCAACCGAGACGTAGAGTTATGCCAACAACTTGAACTAGGGTAAACAAACCACGTGTCTTCATCAAGTAAACCGGTTCCAATTTGTTCATCCTCCCTTTACATTGTGTACTTTGCGTCTCTCAAGAAATTGGTTCCTCCCTTCTTTGAAGACTTTGCCGAATATATGTTTCTGCTGCATGTCATCACGTTTTGTTGTGTATTCAGCCTTTGCATTCTGAAGTGTGTTTGCTTGTTCGTAAGGCTAGTTTACTTGTACTACTATCGCATTATCATGCTATCTAGGGTACTTCTTTCCTCTGATTTAGATGTACTAGTTGCATGTTTACTTAAATTAGTACGATATTTGCTTAGTATTTCTTTAGACTACATTGTGTTGTTTCTGGCTAGTCTATTTTTCTTTGATGAACTTGCTTTTTCAAAACAATTTTTTGTGTTAAAATCACTCATGCACCCGCTCTATTTTTTGGGAATCCCCTCTAGTTAATATTCTAACCCTACAGTTGCGCTTGGTGGGCCGCTTGGTGAGTCGTGAGTGACACGATTGAGATCCTTGTGATCCTAGAACCATTTGGTTCAAAGCCTCCATCTACGTGGAGTAGGATATCAACAATTATCCGAATCACTTGAAAAACATCATCGAGGCCCTTATTCACATTTCATTAACTCAACTTTTTTTTACTTTTTTGCAATTTACTTTATTCCGCTGCCATACTGTTCTAACTTGCTTGTTTAGTTCTAAGGATTAAGTGGATGTAGTTTTTCTAAAACATGACAACCCCTTAAAGTTTGGTGAAGAATTTTTCATAGGACCATGAATCCCCTCTCTATCCTAACCCAAACTCTCCTACTTATATTTAAAATAAAAGAATAATGTTCATGTGTCACTCATTTATCCGTCCGAGCTTTGGTATGTTAACCCCTCCCCATTTTGATTCCCCCACCGGGTTTTTAAATTATCTCAACCTCACCCATGTCTTATTGGCTTACCAAATATAATTATAGTCTCTTTCCTAAGGCAATAAGTGTTGACCCAGTCGGAAGCAAAAGTCTATTTTTTCTGGTAGCAATCATACCTATTTGAATATCTATGCTCCCTCTAAAAAAATTATATGTACGACCCGTCGCAGTGGATAGGCAATAAGCCAATATATAGTTTGAAAACATACTAACCCTGAACGATGCCATAATTTAGAGTCTCATGTGATGTCTAAATTGAATTTGTTTGCATCGTTACAGTTAGAAAATTAGAGTTACCATGTCATAATTTAGAGCCCCCCCCCCCAAGGAGATTTTATGAACTCATGATGAAAATCAAGGAGATACAAAACACAAGAAGTATACACCGGACATCTGCATATCTAAGATGCACGAGCCAATACCAGCACACACACACACACGATCACGCCGACACATAGCAAAGTCTTAGAAGACCAACGCTATGTCGACGAATGAAAATGAAAAAGAAAGGGCAAAATAGCAACATTGATCCTCATCGACTGATAACCCACAAGTATAGGGGATCGCAACAGTTTTCGAGGGTAGAGTATTCAAGCCAAATTTGTTGATTCGACACAAGGGGAGCCAAAGAATATTCACAAGTATTAGCAGTTGAGTTGTCAATTCAACCACACCTGGAAATTTAATATCTGCAGCAAAGTGTTTAGTAGCAAAGTAATATGATAGTAGTGATAACGGTAACAAAAGGCAACGGTAGTAAAAGCAATGTTTTTGGTATTTTGTAGTGATGATAGCAATAGCAACGGAAAAGTAAATAAGCGGAGAACAATATATGGAAAGCTCGTAGGCAATGGATCAGTGATGGAGAATTATGCCGGATGCGGTTCATCATATAACAGTCATAACCTAGGGTGACACAGAACTAGCTCCAGTTCATTGATATAATGTAGGAATGTATTTCGAATATAGTCATACGTGCTTATGGAAAAGAACTTGCATGACATCTTTTGTCCTACCCTCCCGTGGCAGCGGGGTCCTTACGGAAACTAAGGGATATTAAGGCCTCCTTTTAATAGAGAACCAGAACAAAGCTTTAACACATAGTGAATACATGAACTCCTCAAACTACGGTCATCACCGGTAAGTATCCCAATTATTGTCACTTCGGAGTTAACGGATCATAACACATAATAGGTGACTATAGACTTGCAAGATAGGATCGAGAACACTCATATATTGATGAAAACATAATAGGTTCAGATCTGAAATCATGGCACTCAGGCCCTAGTGACAAGCATTAAGCATAGCAAAGTCATAGCAACATCAATCTCAGAACATAGTGGACACTAGGGATTAAACCCTAACAAAACTAACTCAATTACATGATAGATCCCATCCAACCCATCACCGTCCAGCAAGCCTACGATGGAATTACTCACGCACGGTGGTGAGCATGCATCTAGAGTATTAAGTTAAAAACAGAGTAACGCCTTAAGCAAGATGACATGATGTAGAGGGATAGTTTCATGCAATATGATAAAAAAATCCCATCTTGTTATCCTCGATGGCAACGATACAATACGTGCCTTGCTGCCCCTTCTGTCACTGGGTAAGGACACCGCAAGATCGAACCCAAAGCTAAGCACTTCTCCCATGGCAAGAACAACCAATCTAGTAGGCCAAACCAAACTGATAATTCAAAGAGACTTTCAAAGATAACCAATCATACATAAAAGAATTCAGAAAAGATTCAAATATTATTCATAGATAGACTTGATCATAAACCCACAATTCATCGGTCTCAACAAACACACCGCAAAAAGAAGATTACATCGAATAGATCTCCACGAGAGAGGGGGAGAACATTGTATTGAGATCCAAAAAGAGAGAAGAAGCCATCTAGCTACTAGCTATGGACCCATAGGTCTGAAGTAAACTACTCACACTTCATCGGAGAGGCTTGGATGATGATGTAGAAGCCCTCTGTGATCGATGCCCCCTCCGGCGGAGCTCCGGAACAGGCCCCAAGATGGGATCTCGTGGATACAGAAAGTTGCGGCGGTGGAATTAGGTTTTTGGCTCCGTCCCCGATCGTTTGGGGGTACGTGGATATATATAGGAGGAAGAAGTACGTCGGTGGAGCTTCGAGGGGCCCACGAGGCAGGGGGCGCGCCCTAGGGGGGGCGCCCTCCACTCTCGTGACCGCCTCGTGGCTTTCTTGACGGAGGGTCCAAGTCTCCTGGGTCTTATCTGATGAGAAAATCACGTTTCCGAAGGTTTCATTCTGTTTGGACTCCGTTTGATATTCCTTTCCTTCAAAACCCTAAAACAGGCAAAAAACAACAATTCTGGGTTGTGCCTCCTGTTAATAGGTTAGTCCCAAAAATAATATAAAAGTGGATAATAAAGCCCAATAATGTCTAAAACAGTAGATAATATAGCATGGAGCAATCAAAAATTATAGATACGTTGGAGACGTATCAAGCACCTCAGTAGAGAAAGCCGAAAACTGACTGTCATGATACGGCGAGAGATGGTCAGCTATTCGAGAGGTTGTAAAATCTTTAAGGATTTCTCCCGCATAATGCCATAACCAATGCAGCGTGCGATGGATCGGTTCTTCTTCCGATCAGGTGCCTATAGGGCCCCTCATGCGGTCTTCCGAACACCAGGGGCTGCGCCTACCTTCCTAATGCTCCTATGGCTAAGTGAGAATGATAAAGCCCTATAGTCCGATTGCCTGGTTCGCTGTGTTGAACACCTCCTTCAAGGGACCCAAAACTGGGGTAAAGAGTGATCAGGTTTATCCCGACCCCCCCTATTTCTTACGAGGGGGCAGAAGCCAACGACTGGCCAACTCTCAGATTTAATATATAAAACGGCCGCGCAGGAGGGTAAACTTTTATAATAGGCAATAAATAATAGAAATGACCTTGTTCACGCATTACAAAGGACAACATGACTATATTCATGGAAATATAATGTCCTTGGTGCATTGCTCTGCCGCAAGGCAGGATCCTTTCAGGACACTTTCATAATACAATTCGGGCTTGCTGTGCTCCTTTCCCTCTGGCGGTCCCTCGGTCATCAGCTTCTCAGCATCCATCTTCCCCCAGTGCACCTTTGCGCGGGCAAAGGCCATTCATGCACCTTCTATACAGACCGATCGCTTGATGACGTCAAGTCGAGGGCAGACACTAACAAGTCGCTTCACGAGCCCGAAGTAGCTACCTGAAATCGCCTCGGTGGGCCATAGCCGGATAATCAAATCCTTCATGGCTAGTTTGGCCGCCTTATGCAGTTCGATCAGCTGTTTCAGTTGATCGGTAAAAGGCACCGGATAATTCGGTGCCAGATACTGAGGCCAGAAGAGCTTATCCATAGTATTCCCCTCTTCGGCTCGGTAGAATTGGGCGGCATCCGATATGCTGTGAGGAAGTTCCGCAAATACCCCTGGAGAAATCCGAACTTAAAATTATAAAGCATAATTTTCTCCTCAAATACTTGCTTTACATGGAAGAAGGCCTTACCCGCCATGATCTCCCTCGCCTCTTGGATCTCCTGCAGGGCGCCTTGGGCATCGCACACGGCCTGATGAGCCCTGGTGAGTTAGGATTCTTTCTCCGTTAAACTCTGCTCCAGGGTCTCGCATTTTTTCATGGCCTCTTGGAGCTCTCGCTTAGCTTCCACAACCTTGGCCTCGTGCTTCTCATGAAGAGCCTGCTCCGCGGCTGCCTTTTCCTCGGCCTCGGTAACAACCTTCTTCAGAGCCTCGACTTCGGTCATCACCCCTGACAAAAATCATGACACATATTCTATCATACTGAAAATTCATTCGCACTGAAAGCAAACATGATTTGTTCATACCTTGTTGATCTTCCAACTGCCTTTTCATCAGGCCAAGCTCCGCTTCGGCCCGCTCCAGACTTTGATTCAGTCCGGAAACCTCCGCGGTATGAGAGGCAGTAGCCGCTACAGACGCCTGCTTACAAAAGAAGAGAGATAGATGTCATCAAATGAGTCTTCCTGCGAAAAATATATTTGATCCTCTGTCCGGTTCTTTCGTTCACCGGACAGTGTATCAGGGACTACTATCCATACTATGACACTCTTCGAAACCGTATAAAACATACCTCAAAACCTCTTATAAGATCGATGCAGGCTTCATTCAGTCCATTTTCAGCGGACTGGATCTTCTCAATCACCGCACCCATAAGAGCACGATGTTCACCGACGATGGAGGCGCTCTTCAGCGTTGCCAATAAAGCACCCGGCGCATGTGGTTGGGCAGAGGTTGCCGGTGGAACAGGGACGCCCTCTCTAGCCGGGGAAGGCCGCCTGCTTGATTCCGGAGCCGTATGGGTCTCTGAAACTGTGTCCGGCTGGGGGCCGAATTTAAGATGGTCCCCGCCGTCGACTCCTGTGGGGATTTTCTCCCCCATGTCTCTGGCCCCTGAAGTTTGACCTCCAGGCGCCGCATTCACGATTTTCTCCGCCCCTCCTTGGACGGAGTCCCTCTGGGACGAAGCCTCGGTGTTGATCACATATTTGGGGGGAGGGGCCTTCGGAGGCATCCCGCTTTCCATAGCATCCGAGCTTAGAAAGTCCTCTGACGAGGATTGTTTGGAACGGTACCCCGTCGGACTACAGAAAATATGGCTCAGGTTAAAATATTATGCCATGATGGGTCCAGACACATGAACGTGTTCGGATTTTATACACTTACGAGTTCACTAGGGGTTGGGCCCTAGGATCCCACGCCGGACTGCTATCGGTGACGGCAGTGGACTCTTTCGGAAGAAGAGTTTTTCCCCTTTTAAGCGACTCGGCCTCCAAGTGTACGGAGGCCGTCCTCTTCTTTCTTCCTCCCGCTAGGGATTCGTCTTCCTCCTCCTCCTCGTCCTCTTCGGAGGCGGGTCGGGCACGGTGACGAAGGCCGCCCTGGGTCTTTTTGGCCTCCTTTTCAGTCTTCTTCTCCGGCACCTTGTAAGGCGTCGGGTCCAACATCTTTGTCAGAAGTGGGCCGGCCGGTTCTTCGGGCAGTGGGGCCGGACACTGGATCCGCCCCGCCTTCTTCGTCCAGCCCTAGGAGAGTTGTGTAAAACACATTAAGCATTTCCCTTGAGTTATGCGAATAAAACGTATGGCAACTTACCGAGCTTGCAGGGCAGGACAGTTGGTACCCGCGGTCCTCGGCTGAGTCCGGCCATGATTTGTCGGGCTTAAAAAGCACCTTCCAGATGTCTTCGTGCGAGGAGCCAAAGAGCTCTCGCAGGGTCTGGTGCTTGGCCGGATCGAATTCCCATAGATTGCAAGTCCGGTGTTGACAAGGTAGGATCCGACGGACTAACATCACATGGACTACATTGACAAGTTCAATATTCTTGTCTTCCATATCCTTGACGTGTGTCTGGAGCGCCAACAGTTCGTCGGATGAAGACCAGTCCAGGCCCTTCTTGAGCCAGGACGTGAGCCGCAGAGGGGCTCCGAATCGGAACTCGGGAGCAGCGGCCCACTTCGTGCCGCGCGGCTCAGTAATGTAAAACCACTCTTGTTGCCACTCCATGACAAAATCATTGAAGGCACCTGTTGGCCATGTGACGTTGGGTATCTTGCTCACCATAGCGCCCCCGCACTCAGCGTGCTCACCGCCCACTACCTTGGGCTTCACATTAAAGATCTTCAGCCATAGGCCGAAGTGTGGCGGGATATGGAGAAAAGCCTCGCACATGACAATGAATGTTGAGATGTTGAGGAAGGAATTGGGGGATAGATCATGAAAATCGATCCCGTAATAATACATGATGCCGCGAACAAATGGGTGGAGGGGAAACCCTAGCCCGCGGATAAAGTGAGGGAGGAATACGACCCTTTCATGGGGTTCCGGGGTAGGGACGATCTGTCCCGCCGTCGGGAGATGGTGGTCGATTTTCCGGGCTAGATACCCGGCCTCCCAAAGTTTCTTGATGTCCTTCCGGATGGTAGAGGCCATCCACTTGCTTCCCGCTCCGGACATATTTGGAGTGGTTCTTCGGAGAAAATGCGAACTTGGGCGCTGGAGCTCGAGTGCGCAAGAATGGATGGGCAGGAGAGAAGAAGACGTGGGTAAAAAGGTGGAACCCTTACCCCTTTATAAGGGCGGAAGAAACTGCGTGCCTCCCCACTTGCCTGGTAAAACTCGCTTATTCCCCAAGCGACGTGATCAATGGCGCGGTTGGGTTACCCTCACCCGTATTGATGAGGATCCCGGGATAAGGGGACACAATCTCTGCTTCGACGAGACATGCCAAGAAAACCGCCTCGCAATATGTGCAGTAGCCGGTTGAGAAAAATGGTTCGAATAATAACCGGGTGTAACGCCCTCGATGCGGCTATATCTCCCACGTGTCGAAGCACGACTTAGAGGCATAACCGCATTGAAAGCAATGTCACAAGTGAGGTAATCTTCGCAAACAACCCATGTAATACAATAAGGGAAAAGATACATAGTTGGCTTACAATCGCCACTTCACACAATTACATGAATAAAGCATTACATCAACCAGATACACACAAGGTCCGACTACGGAACCAAAATAAAAGAAGAACCCCAAAAGCGACAAGGTCCCCCGATCAACCCCAACTGGGCTCCACTACTGATCAACTAGAACAAAACAACACAAGGACAAGATCTTCATCGAGCTCCTCCTGAGCTTGGTTGCGTCATCTGCACAGTTCAATGGCACCTGCAAGCTGGTTTTGGAAGTATCTGTGAGCCACGGGGACTCAGCAATCTCGCACCCTCGCAATCAAGACTATTTAAGCTTATGGGTAAGGTAAAAGGTATGAGATGGAGCTGCAGCAAGCGACTAGCATATATGGTGGCTAACATACGCAAAAGAGAGCGAGAAGAGAAGGCGAAGCACGATCGAGAAACTATGATCAAGAAGTGATCCTAGAACAACCTACGTCAAGCATAACTCCAACACCGTGTTCACTTCCCGGACCCCGCCGAGAAGAGACCATCACGGTTACACACGCGGTTGATGCATTTTAATTAAGGTCAACTTCAGGTTTTCTACAACCGGACATTAACAAATTCCCATCTGCCCATAACCGCGGGCACGGCTTTCGAAAGTTCAAATCCCTGTAGGGGTGTCCCAACTTAGCCCATGACAAGCTCTCACGGTCAACGAAGGAATAGACCTCCTAGCGGGAAGACCCGATCAGACTCGGAATCCCGGTTACAAGACATTTCGACAAGGTAAAACTAAACCAGCAACACCGCCCGAATGTGCCAACAAATCCTGATAGGAGCTGCACATATCTCTTTCTCAGGGCACATCGGATTGTCCAAACTTCCGGTAGGCCAGCCCAGAGTTGCCCCTGGCCACCAGCGGCTGACAAGTTGGACCAACACTCAGAGGAGCACTGGCCCGGGGGTTTAAAATAATGATGACCCTTGGGCGCGCGACCCCCAAGGGAAAGAAAAGGCTAGGTGGCGAATGATAAAACTAATGTTGGGCATTGCTGGAAGAGTTTTACTCAAGGCGAACTGTCAAGGGGTTCCCATTATTACCCAACCGCGTAAGGAACGCAAAATCTGGGAACATAACACCGATATGACGGAAACTAGGGCGGCAAGAGTGGAACAAAACACCAGGCATAAGGCCGAGCCTTCCACCCTTTACCAAGTATATAGATGCATTAATTAAATAAGATATATAGTGATATCCCAACAAGTAAACATGTTCCAACAGGGAACAACAACTCCATGTTCCAACAAGGAACATACTTCAATCTTCACCTACAACTAACAATGCTATAAGAGGGGCTGAGCAAAGCGGTAACATATCCAAACAACGTTTGCTAGGGCAAGGTGGGTTAGAGGCTTGGTTCAACAATATGGGAGGCATGATAAGCAAGTGGTAGGTATCGCAGCATAGGCATAGCAAAAGAGCGAGCAACTAGCAAGCAAAGATAGAAGTGATTTCGAGGGTATGATTATCTTGCCTGAAATCCCGCAAGGAAGAAGAACGAGTCCATGAAGAAGACAAACGGACGTAGTCGAACGGTTCCTCACAAACACGACATTACCGGAACCAACCCGAAGAAGCAAACACCGGAAAGAAGCACACAACATAGTAAACAACCAACACATGAACATGATATGATATGTGGGATGCGGTATGCGATGCATATGCATGATTTGACAAGAGATGAATGAACCTGGCCTCAACTTGGAAATCCAAGTGTGCCACTGGAAAGGTGAGATGAAATCGCTTGAAAACGATATAAAGAACGCCGGAATCGGAGTTACGGTTTGGGAATGGCAAGCAATTCAAATATGGCACCGGTCTGTGTTTTACAGCAAGTAGCCAACTAGATGCAACAAGATGGACATGCTACAGCACTCAAACATGGCATCAAAATACATGGCAGGGATCCATTCATGATGCTTAACAAAAGACTAGCACTGAGCTACGGCCAATTCATCCATTAACAGGTTCAAACAAGCATGGCAAAAGTGCAATTGGTAAACAGGTTTCAGACTTAGTGAAATTAACACAAGCCTGGAATTTCAGATCAGGTAGCACACTTTGGAGCATGAAAACTATATGCTACAGGAACTTAAAATGGCAAGGTAAAGCATGGCATGAAGCTACTCAAAGAGCTTAACAAAAGTCCCTTAGTGACCTTGAGCCAAAAGGGATCAGACAATACAATTGCAAGCATGTGAACATGGCAAAAACACAATCAGATCACAGACTTAGTGAAAAACTGAAGCATGCAAAACAGATATCAAGTAGGCATGTTTACGAGCTCGATGCACTCACTACAGAGCATGACATGACAAACTAAGCATACACCCATCAAGAATACACAAAATACAAGCTAGACATGGCAAGAACAATAACATAGCATGCACAGATCGACTACAAAATCCTCGGCAAAATTGCTAACAAGTAGACAATCTGCCCAGATTCACGAAATAGCAAAAGTAGAGCTCGATTGACTCAAGCTAGAGTGCTCCATAATTGCAAACAAAGACATGAATGGATAGAGCACTACAAGATTAACAAATCATCCTTACTGATCATCCTCAAAAGAGGCATGGATCACTAGGAAACAACATGAACATATGGCATATTGAGATAAACAGATCAAGGACTTAGTGGAAATGCTAAGTCCCTGAAATCAGCATTAACGAATGCTCCACTTTGCAAGCCTTTTCTAGTCACCACACACATCACAAAAATACATGGATTGCACCTCTGGAAAGATGACAAGGCATAGAACAAAACATATGTAGAGCTCATGGGCATATCATGCACACAATAATCATGGCAAAAATGACAAATATCTAATTGGAGCAGCAAATCTGGCAACTATCTTAAATAGCACTCTTCCAACAGCATTTCGGGCATCAAGATGAACTCAAATAAAAATGATGCAATGAGATGAAATGATGTATTCTCTGAGACGAACATTTAGATATGTTATATGCATGAATCGGAGCTACGGGTGCAAAGTTACGACATAATGAACATGGGCATTTGAATCTGGACGGCGCGGATCCGGGACGGAGGACGCCGTTTGGTTGGAGGGATGGGTGGATCTCATCCACCCTCCTCGGATCCGACCGGAGCGGGGCTCCGGCGAGCTCGACACCGGCGAGGAGGAGCTCCGGCGGCGGAGCTCGGCGAGCCCGGGCAGCGAGGCGCGGATCCGGATGGCGGCGCGGGGTGGCGGAGCGCTCCGGCGATGCGCCGGCGACGGAGGTGGCCG
>NC_041384.1:659320100-659332288 GCF_002162155.2 Triticum dicoccoides
GCTCGGGCGGGACGACCCGCGGGGGAGCGGCGACGAGATCTGGGCCCGCGCGGGCCCCGGATGGGCTCCGCGGGCCGCGGCGGCGGTGGGAGGAGAGAGAGGACGGCGGCGGTGAGGTGGCAGCGCGTGGTTGGCTAGGGAGGCCGGCGCGGACATGTCCGGTGTGGGAGAAATTTGTCCGGTGGTGCGAGGTAGGAGGAGCTAGGGTTCATCCGTGAAATTTTGGGGAAGATGACATATATATAGGTAGATGGAGCTAGGAGAGTCCAAATGAGGTGCAGTTTTCGGCCACGCGATCGTGATCGAACGACCGAGATGATGGAGAGGGTTTAGGTGGGTTTTGGGCCAAAATGGAGGGGTGTTGGGCTGCAACACACACGAGGCCTTTTCGGTCCCTCGGTTAACCGTTGGAGTATCAAACGAAGTCCAAATGGTACGAAACTTGACAGGCGGTCTACCGGTAGTAAACCAAGGCCGCTTGACAAGTCTCGGTCCAATCTGGAAATGTTTAATCCTCACACACGAGAAGAAGGTAAAATGACCACCGGAGGAGAACGGAGCGCCGGAATGCAAAACGGACAACGGGGAAAATGCTCGGATGCATGAGACGAACACGTATGCACATGAAATGCACATGATGACATGATATGCAATGCATGACATGCAAGCAATGACAAGGCAATAACAGCGAATAACTAGACGACACCTGGCACATCGGTCTCGGGGCGTTACACCGAGGCCATGGCATGATGTCACGTTATGAAAAGTTGTCAGCAGATTAGATTTTTGGAAATATTATACTCTCTACGGTGATATGTGAAATTTGTTTTGCAGAGCCAGACACTATCCTTGTGTTCAAAATCTTCTATGGAGTATTCGAAGGAGGAACCCGCCTTGCAATGCCGAAGACAATCTGCGCGCCGGACTCATCGTCATTGAAGCCTGGTTCAGGGGCTACTGAGGGAGTCCTGGATTAGGGGGTCCTCGGACAGCCGGACTATATCCCTTGGTCGGACTGTTGGACTATGAAGATACAAGATTGAAGACTTCGTCCCGTGTTCGGATGGGACTCTCCTTTGCGTGGAAGGCAAGCTTGACAATTCGGATATATAGATCTCCTCCCTTGTAACCGACTCTGTGTAACCCTATGTGACGCCCCGATTCAATCGTACACTAATCATGCACGCAAATGTGTACGATCAAGATCAGGGACTCACGGGAAGATATCACAACACAACTCTAAAAACATAAATAAGTCATACAAGCATCATAATACAAGCCAGGGGCCTCGAGGGCTCGAATACAAGTGCTCGATCATAGACGAGTCAACGGAAGCAACAATATCTGAGTACAGACATAAGTAGACAAGTAGCCATAGATGGCTAACACAACCTGGGATACAGATCGAAAGAGGCGCAGGCCTCCTGCCTGGGATCCTCCTAACTACTCCTGGTCGTCATCAGCGGGCTGCACGTAGTAGTAGGCACCTCCAGTGTAGTAGGAGTCCTCGTCGAAGGTGGCGTCTGGATCTTGGGCTCCAACGTCTGGTTGCGGCATCCGAGAAGAAGAGGAAAACGAGGGAAAGAGGGAGCAAAGCAACCGTGAGTACTCATCCAAAGTACTCGCAAGCAAGGAGCTACACTACATATGCATGGGTACATGTGTAAGGAGGCCATATCAGTGGACTGAACTGCAGAATGCCAGAATAAGAGGGGGATAGCTATTCCTATTGAAGACTACGCTTCTGGCAGCCTCCGTCTTGCAGCATGTAGAAGAGAGTAGATTGAAGTCCTCCAAATGCATCTCCAAGTAGCATCTCCAAGTAACATCTCCAGTAGCATCGCATAGCATAATCCTACCCGGCGATCCTCTCCTCGTCGCCCTGTTAGAGAGCGATCACCGGGTTGTATCTGGCACTTGGAAGGGTGTGTTTTATTAAGTATCCGGTTCTAGTTGTCATAAGGTCGAGGTACAACTCCAAGTCGTCCTGTTACCGAAGATCACGGCTATTCGAATAGATTAACTTCCCTGCAGGGGTGCACCAACTTACCCAACACGCTTGATCCCATTTGGCCGGACACACTTTCCCGGGTCATGCCCGGCCGCGAAAGATCAACACGTCGCAGCCCCACCTAGGCACAATAGAGAGGTCAGCACGCCGGTCTAAATCCTATGCGCGCAGGGGTCTGGGCCCATCGCCCATTGCACACCTGCATGTTGCGTACGCGGCCGGAAGCAGAACTAGCCCCCTTAATACAAGAGCAGGCTTACGTTCCAATCCGGCGCGCGCTGCTCAGTCGCTGACGTCTAGAAGGCTTCGACTGATACCACGACGCCGGGATACCCATAACTACTCCCGCGTAGATGGTTAGTGTGTATAGGCCAGTAGCCAGACTCAGATCAAATACCAAGATCTCGTTAAGCGTGTTATTATGAAGCAATCGCGAACGCCGACCAGGGCCAGGCCCACCTGTCTCCCAGGTGGTCTCAACCTGCCCTGTCGCTCCGCCACAAAGATCCACACAGAGGGCCGTCAGGACAAAGGTCCTTTCAGCCCCCAATCCGTGAATCACTCGCGGGTACTCCTCGAGCCGACCCGACTTTAGTCACCATCTGTATAGTATGTAAGTATGTATAATATATACCCGTGATCACCTCCCGAGTGATCATGGCCCAATAGTATAGCAAGGCAGACTGACAAGAATGTAGGGCCAATGATGATAAACTATCATCCTATACTAAGCATTTAGGATTGCGGGTAAGGTATCAATGACTGTAGCAACAATGACAGGCTATGCATCAGAATAGGATTAACGGAAAGCAGTAACATGCTGCACTACTCTAATGCAAGCAGTATAGAGGAGAATAGGCGATATCTGGTGATCAAGGGGGGGCTTGCCTGGTTGCTCTGGCAAGAGAGAGGGGTCGTCAACTCCGTAGTCAAACTAGGCAGCAACAGCGTCGGTCTCGTAGTCTACCGAAGAGAAGAGGGGGAAGAAACAATAAATACAGTGCAAACATAAGCAAGACGATGCAAGACATGACAAAGAGCGGTGCTAGGTGTGTCCTAACGCAGTATGAGGTGATGCCGGCGAAGGGGGAAAACATCCGGGAAAGTATTCCCGGTGTTCCGTGTTTTTGGGCAGAGGAGCCGGAGGGGGAAAGTTGCGAGTTTGATATGTTAGGGGTGTGTGGTGGACGAAAGGGCTGCGTATCCGGATTCGTCTCGTCGTTCTGAGCAACTTTCATGTTGAAAATATTTTAATCCGAGTTACGGATTAAAAGATATGATTTTTTAAAGATTTTATTAATTTCTGAAATTTAATTAATTATTTAATTAATTCGAAAAACAGATTAATGACATCAGCATGATGTCATGCTGACATCAGCAGTCAACAGAGTTGACTTGGTCAACCTGACGTGTGGGTCCACCTGTCATTGAGTGCTAATTAACCTATCAGATGAATTAACTAACCTAAGTGATTAGGTTAATCAAGTTTAATTAGTTCAACTAAACAAGATTAGTTAAGTTAATTATTTAGTTAATTAATTAATTTTAATATTAATTATTTACTCATTATATATTATTATTATCTATTTATATATTTATATTTTTTTTTAATTCTTAATTCTTTTTTTAATTCATTTTTGGGTGTGGGGCCCCTTAGTCAGTGGCTCATCCGAGCCACCAGGGCTAACGGGCGCGGGCCAAACGGGGCGGGTGGAACCGCCCGAACGAGGTGACGCCCAGGGCGGGCGCGCGGCGTGCGCTAGTGGCCGTGGCCGGAGCGCGGGGGCTCGCCGGGATCCGCCGGCAGGAGGAGCCGGTCAAGGAGGCGCGCTAGGGAGGATGCGGTGGGGCACACGCGGTAGCTGGTGTGACCCGACGAGCGGAGCTCGCAGACGCAGGACAAGGCCATGGTGGCCGGAGCGGGCGGGGCACGGTGACGCGCCGTGAGCAGAGAGAGGGAGGAGGCCGGTGGGGTTCCTCACCCGCGTTGCAGGGAAGGCCCGATGCAGGGCGAACGCGACGGCGGGGAGCGGTGGAGTCGAGGAGGCATTCCGGCGGGGTCCGACGACGGCGCGTGGCGATGCGGGGCCGGCATCGAGCACGTGGGCGGCGGGGAGGAGATGAGGAGGCGGCCGGCGAAGCGGCATTCCAGGCGGCGTGGGGCGGCGTGGCAACGGACGAGGGCGGGATGGAGGCGACGGGTGGCGGCGTCGGGCGGGGGTCCGTCGAGGAGAAGGCGAGGGGGTGGCGGTGCTCGGCGCAGCTGGGTGGTGAGGATGAGGCGACGGGGTCCGAGCGCCGTGGGGAGGTTCGTCCCCCCGATCCCGATCTAGATCGGGGAAGGGAAGAGGGGCGTGGGGTCGTGGGGAGGGGGAGAGAGGAGTGGGGGTGTGGGTGGTTAGGGTTTGCGGGGGGGGTGAGGGGATAAGGTGTGGCCGGTTGGGCCAGGGGGGAGCTGGGCCGGCCTGGTAGGTCGTGGCCCAGTTGGGCCGGTGGCCTGCTGGGCCGGAGCCCCAAGGGTTTCTTTTCCTTCTTTTTTTTGTTTGTTTTTCTCTTTTGTATTTTCTTTCTTTTATTTATTTTCTCTTATGTTTTAATTCAAGTTAAAATATTTATGCATTTTATAAAACCGTGTCCTCTACACCATAATTATCTATGTAATATTTAGTATAAACCGAAGATTTTTATTTTAATGTTTGAAAACTTTTATTGTTTGACTTAAATTCAAAATTTGAATTTGAATCAGTTTCGTACTAACGCGAGATTAGCAACAGTAATTGTGGTGATGTGGCATCATTAACAGAGGTTTACTGTAGCTTAAGTATCCGGACGTCACAATTCTCCTCCACTACAAGAAATCTCGTCCCGAGATTTAAGAGGGGGACTAGGGGGTAAGGTCTGGTTACGAAATTCTAACGAACCCACTCGGTCTTGGTTGCTCTTCTCGAAGCGGTTGATTCATTACATTGATGTCTTCATTTTTCTGCTTCAGGTCAATGAGATGAAAAGTCGGCATCCTTTCTTCGGGATCTCCATCGTCCTACGAACGCGACCAAGGGGAAAAACTCTGGAAGAACGCATCTCCACAAAGTTGGGCATCTAACGATGAACTCAATGGGAAATACACAAGGTACCCCACGAGTTGTATTTCAATGAATTCGTTGAGTGCAATATATGATGGTACCAAAGTTTCAAACGGGTAGGCAAACATTCGATGACTAGACAGAAGCTAGATTGGGGGTTTGAACAACGAGAATAACATGGTGTTTGATTCCACGATGAATAATGGTATAGCATTCAGCTCATGAATCACATACGAAGCCAGGTGCAAAGGATACATTAGAATCCGGATTATAAAGGAGAGTCAGGTTTCGATCCAGTGGATCTGTGGGTTATGGGCCCACATGTGGGTTGAAAGTAGGAAAGGTGGTGACATCTTGCACAGCCGCGACAGGGATGCATGTCAGTGGATAGCTTTTCAGCTATGTCAGCAACAATGTCGGTACCAAGGACGAGGAACAAAGAGAAAACATTTTCCTGCTCGTTGAATGAGGCGAACCAATTGGCAAAGTTCTCACCCATAGGTGGTTACCAGAATGTCATCAACAATAGTAACAGGGTCTTACAGACAGAGTGGTACCACAAGGTGCTTACCTAAGCAGGGAATTATTTCTGCTCAGTTAAGTCAGATTACAGGAAAGGTTAAACAAAAGAATGGAAAGGAAAACATGATTATCAGATTAAACAGACCAATGAAAAGAAAAATTGTGACTACACACAATTATTAGGAGTATATCCTTCTCATGGGCAAGCAGAACATGGCATACAGGGTAGGAGAGCAAGTACCCGACCATTCAGATAAAGAGGCAAGGATTAATCAAGATGTTACCCATACAATGGTGTTTGGATAACTGACCAAGAAACATTTAGCATCGCGCCTCCAATGTTCTTGTTGATGAGCGGGGTATCATAGTCATGCTTCGAGGTAGCAATGATATGGTGTTTAAATCAAGGGTCTAACTTTGGATACACAAATGATCCATCAGGAGCAACTTATAAAATAAGTTTTACAGTTTCCTCCAGGAAGAATGGTTATCCTTGCAAAATAAATTATAATGATAGGTCCTCCAGCCGGGGGGTGCTAGGCATGACATCATATTATCGGGTCATCAAAGGACCAACATCATAACTCCTGGAAAGTTGTCCCAACCATCATATCTGACCGAGATTCAGATCCGGTTGGTGTCATGATACCTCAGACCAGGATGTCCGAGAAGAAAAGGTGCAACACAAATAGACGGAAAGACATTTCAAGATTCTCAGGAAATGAACTATGGAAGCAAGTTCCGAAACCAGAGTTCATCATTAAACCAACGAGAGGATGAGGAAGTGGCTGACGGACTCAGCGATAATTCAACGAGGTATCCAAAAAGATGCATCTCCTCAATTATGTGGATAAGGAGATAGCATTTGTCCGATCAAATGATATGATGAAGCATGCTCGAGGACAACATACACAATTAAACATTGGTTGAAAGGTGCGCCCGAAATATGGGTTGGGCTGCACGACCAATGTCAGAATGGTGATTCAATAATCAATAGTCTAAGAATGAACGGTTGACCATTAACTTCAAAGCAATAGGGTTGCTAGAAGTACAGAATCCAAACAGCATAGTTCACTTGTTGGTACCCCGGTTGGAATCAACCTAGGACCAAGAAAGAATGGTGATGGTGAGAAGTATCACTATACCAAGAATTTCTTAAGAGGTGGAGCAATCCTCACCACATCCTTGATATTAAAAGATGGTAATACTCCAAGGTAAGGAAGAACAAATTTTGGATAGTAGGGATCTCAAGGTATAACTCAAAACACGAACAATTTTGTGTTGAACGGAAGGCAAATAAGTGGTCAAAGGTAACACAAATCATCAGGGGCAAGGATGGTATTTCTCATCATGAACTCAATTGATATCCTGGAAGAGCTCATAAGGTTGATGATAATCACGACACATTTGTCGAGAGATTTCATGAAGATGTAATCAATCAGTGACGACATCAAGTCAAAGGAATAATGAAGCGGATGGTTATTAGAACCATGGGTAGGACACAAACTTAAAATCAAGCTTGTTGTTCAGGGCGAACTGATATGACGAGGAAGATCGACGTAAGTTTAGCTCATCATCGAAAATTGTGCTCCGAAAAGGAGGACCAGGTAGCACGGTTTAAAATTTAGCCGATCATGCTAGGAAGGACTTAAAGGATTAATAAAATCGTAAGCAACGAAAATTACTTAGGGTTATCGAACCAAAATGTGGAATCGTTGTTCTCGATTGACGACAACCCAGAACCCGAGAAAATTGGAATCTGTGAGAAATAATAGTTGATGAAGAACCCATAATAAGTTATGCAGCCCCATGATATTCTTGAGATACCAAGGGGGTAATACTCGACAACAAATCAAAGTAGAGGTTGGACTGGGGTATTACTCTGTAGAAGACAAGTGCTTAAACTTGCACGAGAAATGGTATTTAAAGGAGATCATGGTCGGAACCACGATTGCAAAAGGCCAGATCCTAGATATAAGATGTACTTATACCAAGGGAATAATTAATTTAAGAGAAGCTTTAATGATAAGATCTACATCATGTCCATGGGCATGAACACAAAGTTCAAGGTCGACTCCCACTTCCATAATGCATAACCTTCCATTCACTTCTCGTTCTCAAAGAAGTTGTATGGTAGAAAATTATCTGCTAAACACTAGAAGGGTTGACTTGTCAAAACCTTCCGGTTCATACGGTTTTTAAGGAAGGTATAGGTTCAACCCAATGGGGCTTCTTAGAAACATATACCACAAGTTTCAAGAGTAAATATCACAAGCTTGAAAGCAGAGCAATGTTGAGAAGGTAGATGATACAATTTACCAAAGGCATTATGTATCCAAGGGAAGGCTCACAAGGTTATTGAATATGAAGGACAATGTCGGATAAAATATATTAAAGGATCTGTCGATCCATAGCAGAGCTGATGTGAGCATCGGCACACAATCAAAGGAAGTAACAATGCAAGGGCATTGGATATAGAAACAACTAACTAATCCAGAGCTCAAAGGCAAAGGAATTATGATTTCCAAATTAAGGGAACAGAAGCAATGTTCTGATTAGGGGTGGATAAGTTGAATAGCCTTAGGGGTACTATCGACGACATTTGGATTGGTTGAGAACCAACTCTTGTTTAAAATGACATCTGAGCCGGAAAGATAATTTAAAAGGATCAACTGATGATTGCGTGCATTCGCACTCATGTTGAATCAAAAGGATCAAAATGACGATGCCTAAGGATACTAACGAATATTGCCAGACATATGGAAAGCATCCATCATGCAAGTAGACAAGTATGACAGAGCAATAAGCTACTAAGGATTTTTGGGGGATCGAATAGTATTTTAAAGACCATTGTGAAACACATGAACAATTGGGGGATGAGCGGATACTCGATAAGTGCGAGAATCAACCGTAGGGGTATTCAGGTGACAAAGAACAGCAAGGCAGTAAGCTCAAAGGATTATCGAAACAACGACGAGTTTTTCGGGGTATCTTGTAATAGCAAGACCAACTGGGGACGAAGGTAGGAATAACAACTGCAAGTAGTTATCCATAAGGGTTTACGGTGGAAGGGGAATTGCAATCGCGATGAACACAAGTTCTCGAGTTAACAGCAGAGAGTATCTTCAGGGTCTTCTAGTGCAGCCGACGATCATCAGTAATAAGGGGCTCTCCTGGTGAAAGTGATAACGAGATCCTAATGTTGGATTTAGCAAAGTTCATTTAACCCGAATAGAAGAGAGATTAGAGTCCCAGAGTAAGATCGAGGAGTAAAAGATCCTAATACCACCCAATGGCGACGTGGGCCCATGGGCCACACAGCCAAGTTAGTAAAAGTTTTGTAAAGTCTAGACTCGACTTCGGCCAAGGAGTGTGGAAGGGGAATTCCTACAGGCAGTCGGCTTTGATACCAACTTGTGACGCCCCGATTCAATCGTACACTAATCATGCACGCAAATGTGTACGATCAAGATCAGGGACTCACGGGAAGATATCACAACACAACTCTAAAAACATAAATAAGTCATACAAGCATCATAATACAAGCCAGGGGCCTCGAGGGCTCGAATACAAGTGGTCGATCATAGACGAGTCAGCGGAAGCAACAATATCTGAGTACAGACATAAGTAGACAAGTAGCCATAAATGGCTAACACAACCTGGGATACAGATCGAAAGAGGCGCAGGCCTCCTGCCTGGGATCCTCCTAACTACTCCTGGTCGTCATCAGCGGGCTGCACGTAGTAGTAGGCACCTCCAGTGTAGTAGGACTCCTCGTCGAAGGTGGCGTCTGGATCCTGGGCTCCAACGTCTGGTTGCGGCATCCGAGAAGAAGAGGAAAACGAGGGAAATAGGGAGCAAAGCAACCGTGAGTACTCATCCAAAGTACTCGCAAGCAAGGAGCTACACTACATATGCATGGGTACATGTGTAAGGAGGCCATATCAGTGGACTGAACTGCAGAATGCCAGAATAAGAGGGGGATAGCTATTCCTATTGAAGACTACGCTTCTGGCAGCCTCCGTCTTGCAGCATGTAGAAGAGAGTAGATTGAAGTCCTCCAAGTAGCATCTCCAAGTAGCATCTCCAAGTAGCATCTCCAAGTAACATCTCCAGTAGCATCGCATAACATAATCCTACCCGGCGATCCTCTCCTCGTCGCCCTGTTAGAGAGCGATCACCGGGTTGTATCTGGCACTTGGAAGGGTGTGTTTTATTAAGTATCCGGTTCTAGTTGTCATAAGGTCGAGGTACAACTCCAAGTCGTCCTGTTACCGAAGATCACGGCTATTCGAATAGATTAACTTCCCTGCAGGGGTGCACCAACTTACCCAACACGCTTGATCCCATTTGGCCGGACACACTTTCCCGGGTCATGCCCGGCCGCGAAAGATCAACACATCGCAGCCCCACCTAGGCACAACAGAGAGGTCAGCACGCCGGTCTAAATCCTATGCGCGCAGGGGTCTGGGCCCATCGCCCATTGCACACCTGCACGTTGCGTACGCGGCCGGAAGCAGAACTAGCCCCCTTAATACAAGAGCAGGCTTACGTTCTAATCCGGCGCGCGCCGCTCAGTCGCTGACGTCTAGAAGGCTTTGGCTGATACCACGACGCCGGGATACCCATAACTACTCCCGCGTAGATGGTTAGTGCGTATAGGCCAGTAGCCAGACTCAGATCAAATACCAAGATCTCGTTAAGCGTGTTATTATGAAGCAATCGCGAACGCCGACCAGGGCCAGGCCCACCTGTCTCCCAGGTGGTCTCAACCTGCCCTGTCGCTCCGCCACAAAGATCCACACAGAGGGCCGTCGGGACAAAGGTCCTTTCAGCCCCCAATCCGTGAATCACTCGCGGGTACTCCTCGAGCCGACCCGACTTTAGTCACCATCTGTATAGTATGTAAGTATGTATAATATATACCCGTGATCACCTCCCGAGTGATCACGGCCCAATAGTATAGCAAGGCAGACTGACAAGAATGTAGGGCCAATGATGATAAACTAGCATCCTATACTAAGCATTTAGGATTGCGGGTAAGGTATCAATGACTGTAGCAACAATGACAGGCTATGCATCAGAATAGGATTAACGGAAAGCAGTAACATGCTGCACTACTCTAATGCAAGCAGTATAGAGGAGAATAGGCGATATCTGGTGATCAAGGGGGGGGGCTTGCCTGGTTGCTCTGGCAAGAGAGAGGGGTCGTCAACTCCGTAGTCGAACTGGGCAGCAACAGCGTCGGTCTCGTAGTCTACCGAAGAGAAGAGGGGGAAGAAACAATAAATACAGTGCAAACATAAGCAAGACGACGCAAGACATGACAAAGAGCGGTGCTAGGTGTGTCCTAACGCAGTATGAGCTGATGCCAGCGAAGGGGGAAAACATCCGGGAAAGTATTCCCGGTGTTCCGTGTTTTCGGGCAGAGGAGCCGGAGGGGGAAAGTTGCGAGTTTGATATGTTAGGGGTGTGTGGCGGACGAAAGGGCTGCGTATCCGGATTCGTCTCGTCGTTCTGAGCAACTTTCATGTTGAAAATATTTTAATCCGAGTTACGGATTAAAAGATATGATTTTTTAAAATTTTATTAATTTTTGAAATTTAATTAATTATTTAATTAATTCGAAAAACAGATTAATGACATCAGCATGATGTCATGCTGACATCAGCAGTCAACAGAGTTGACTTGGTCAACCTGACGTGTGGGTCCACCTGTCATTGAGTGCTAATTAACCTATCAGATTAATTAACTAACCTAAGTGATTAGGTTAATCAAGTTTAATTAGTCCAACTAAACAAGATTAGTTAAGTTAATTATTTAGTTAATTAATTAATTTTAATATTAATTATTTACTCATTATATATTATTATTATCTATTTATATATATATATATTTAATTCTTAATTCTTTTTTTTAATTCGTTTTGGGTGTGGGGCCCCTTAGTCAGTGGCTCATCCGAGCCACCAGGGCTAACGGGCGCGGGCCAAACGGGGCGGGTGGAACCGCCCGAACGAGGTGACGCCCAGGGCAGGCGCGCGGCGTGCGCCAGTGGCCGTGGCCGGAGCGCGGGGGCTCGCCGGGATCCGCCGGCAGGAGGAGCTGGTCGAGGAGGCGCGCTAGGGAGGATGCGGTGGGGGCACACGCGGTAGCTGGTGCGACCCGACGAGCGGAGCTCGCAGACGCAGGACAGGGCCATGGTGGCCGGAGCGGGCGGGGCACGGTGACGCGCCGTGAGCAGAGAGAGGGAGGAGGCCGGCGGGGTTCCTCACCCGCGTTGCAGGGAAGGCCCGATGCAGGGCGAACGCGACGGCGGGGAGCGGTGGAGTCGAGGAGGCGTTCCGGCGGGGTCCGACGACAGCGCGTGGCGATGCGGGGCCGGGGTCGAGCACGTCGGGCGGCGGGGAGGAGATGAGGAGGCGGCCGGCGAAGCGGCATTCCAGGCGGCGTGGGGCGGCGTGGCGACGGACGAGGGCGAGATGGAGGCGACGGGTGGCGGCGTCGGGCGGGGGTCCGTCGAGGAGAAGGCGAGGGGGTGGCGGTGCTCGGCGCCGCTGGGTGGTGAGGACGAG
>NC_041384.1:659332489-659346059 GCF_002162155.2 Triticum dicoccoides
GGGATAAGGTGTGGCCGGTTGGGCCAGGGGGGAGCTGGGCCGGCCTGGTAGGTCGTGGCCCAGTTGGGCCGGTGGCCTGCTGGGCCGGAGCCCCGGGGGTTTCTTTTCCTTCTTTTTTTGTTTGTTTTTCTCTTTTGTATTTTCTTTCTTTTATTTATTTTCTCTTATGTTTTAATTCAAGTTAAAATATTTATGCATTTTATAAAACTGTGTCCTCTACACCATAATTATCTATGTAATATTTAGTACAAACCGAAGATTTTTATTTTAATGTTTGAAAACTTTTATTGTTTGACTTAAATTCAAAATTTGAATTTGAAACAGTTTCGAACTAACGCGAGATTAGCAATAGTAATTGTGGTGATGTGGCATCATTAACAGAGGTTTACTGTAGCTTAAGTATCCGGACGTCACACCCTAGCCCCCTTCGGTGTCTATATAAACCGGAGGGTTTGGTCCGTAGGACAACAACAATCATACCGTAGGCTAGCTTCTAGGGTTTAGCCTCTTCGATCTCGTGGTAGATCAACTCTTGTAATACTCATATCATGAAGATCAATCAAGCATGAAGTAGGGTATTACCTCCATCGAGAGGGCCTGAACCTGGGTAAACGGTGTGTCCCGCCTCCTGTTACCATCCGCCTTAGACGCACAGTTTCGGACCCCCTACCCGAGATCCGCCGGTTTTAACACCGACAACCGTCAGTCGTGCGCGCTTTGCCTCCGGCGTCCTTCGGCGGCGGCCGGGAGGGGGAAGAGAGGAGGAGGAGACATGATCGATGGTCAACGCCCATGTCTCCAACGAAGGCGAGGCGGGGGCCTCAGGAGGTTTCAAGGACATGTGTTGTCTTTGAAAAATGTCGCTCGAATGTGAGCTCTAGTCATAATTTAGAGTCTTATGTGTTGTTGCAATGGTTTACTGTAATTTTCTCTAAATGTACGATGTAATCATTTTTACACCATGCTAACCTTCAACGATCAGTGCGACCTTGCCTAAAATTGCACCACTCATAGTTTACTCATCGTCATCATCATTATCTTCTTCTTCGACATGTTATTTTGTTTCATCTCCTCTCGACCTCCGCGAGTCCATTATATGCATGTATTTGAATATGATACCTACGGATAAATCTCCATCTCCCAAGATACCAGACGAATGGGCATAAAAAATACGTCATCCCTCGCGAAAACAAAAAGGCACGTTAACTGTCTTCGCTTGCAACTTCCTCTCCATTTTCAGAGGGTGGCTTCTCTTCTTCCTTGGATTGTTTTTCACGCCCTGGCTAGCTCCGTGAGTCCGATGTGTATGTACATACGTGCACATACATTATCCCCGTTGATGGAAACACGAATCTCCATTTCCCAAGATAACGAATGCACATAGAAATAATACCACCAATAGATCCTGAAGTGGTTTAATATACACACACATACATACGCATTTCGCCGCATCCGATCTGTTTGGCGCAGACGAGCGCCACCAAACACAGAAACACCCCTCCATCCATGCATCAATACCGGACAAAACCACGTACGCACGCACACAGAAACGGGCCGCTCATGATTGCCTTATCCTCCACGGACGCACCTCATCAGGACCTCTTTATTCAGAAATTTAAAGACACCCAACACAAAAAGAAGAAAGGGAAGAAGAAAACAAGCGCATCCCGGCCCACATCCGGTCGCCGGGGCGCATCAGAGAGCCCAGAGACGCCGCAACCGCAAATCCCCACCGCGGCCAGCAGGGCACGTAGGCTCGATAAACCAGCGTTGTTTATGATGAAATTCCCTCTAGGTGGCCTAGTTTATGATATCCACCCGTCGGAACCGAGCGCACCATAACGTCATGTCCCTCCACCTCCACGGCGACGCCAGCCTGACCCCCTCCCCGGGGCCGGGACAGGAGGCGTACGTACGCACAGACTGGCGAGTTCCGTTTGAGCCCAGGCTGAGGAATCCGCCGGGATTCATCGGGAATCAGCCGGCGTGCGATGATATACTGGTCAAACACCGCCACCGTCGCCGAGTATAGGCGGGGTTTTTTTTTTTGAGGGGGTATAGGCGGGGTTTAAACTATTCTGGCTGGCCACACCCATCTACTAGGTCAACGTTTTTCAAAGTGCACTCATTTGGGCCAGTTCCGTCCGTGGAAATTTCTTTCGACACTGGAGTATTCGAATTTTTGATATTATATAGGCCACTGTGTGCGAGTGTAATCACAATAAGGACCATCTCGGAGTGGAACTGTCAAAAAAGACCCCGTCCTGTGGCGGCAAGTGCGGCAAGCGACACGTGGCGCTTGCTGCCACAGGCTATGGCAGCAACACTGTTCATCGTCTCCCCGCGCATATTGTGCACCGTCCCCGTGGAATGGCGATGTTGACGGCACAGGCTGTTGCGGCAAGTGTCATGCCGCACTTGCCATCGCGGGGCAGGTTGTTTCTGCCAATTTCACGCAGGTGGCCCTTCTATAATTACACTTGTGCAGGTGGTTAAAAATGCCAAAAAAATGATGTATTTATGAAGAATTATAAAGAAAATATATTCACATCGAAATGATACTAAGTACACTTAGCATATCAATCAACGTAATGTCAAAAATTAGTCGAGACATACACATAGCCAACATTGAATAACACACACATGACCATCAATTTCAACCACTATCGTTGGTAACACTGTACTATGAGAAATCTCTCCAACAGTGATGCCCAAGGGAAGAAAACAAAACGACATGTGAAATTTATCATCGCTAGATCCAACCACAAAGGTTAGGAGATGGGTATTCCCCGAAAAGTGGAATTTAGGGCTCCTTTGATTCAAAGGAACTCTATAGGATTTTTGGAGGATTTGAATCGTTTAGAATTTTTTCTAAAGAATCATATGTACTAAATTTCATAGAAAATCTTACTTTTTTTTGTTTTTTCTTGTGGCATCAAATAACTTCTTTATTTTATTTTTCGTTTGCCTAGGCAATTGGTTTGGTCTTGTATGATTTTGCTATTTGATTCTTTGCATGTGTTAGCGTTGATATTGATTGTGTTCTATTTTTTTTCCAAAACTGATGTTGTAAAAAGAAGAATGCGTGGTCATTGTGTTTGTATTGTTTGATGCTCCATTTTGAGTCGATGAAATCCACCCCTCATAAAAAAGGATTTCATATTTCTCCAAATAGGGCATCAACTTCATTTTGAGTTAGTAAAATCCATCCTTTATAAATAAGGATTTCATATTTCTCCAAACAGGGTACCAACTACTAATTGCATGCACACTACCTCACTTTGCGTCGGAGTAAAAATATCCAACCATAAGAGCAACTCTAGCAAAGTCGCCATATGTATCGTCAGTCACCATATGGGATATGAAGCGAGCTTCATTCGAATATGGGATGTGGTCATTGTGCACAAACACAGAGCCGCTACAACATCCATATATGTTTTCCTTTTTATTTTCTTCTGTTTTTTTGTTACATCTACTAAAAAAATCCACGTACACACTTTCAGGGATTAAAACACTAATTTTTGAGATAACATCACATCACAAGTGATTACATAGGGGTAGAAAAGTCGATTGGCAACAAAATTATCACTAAACTGGTGACTATACGCCTTGGGAAACACTAGTTGCTCCTCACCACAATGACGGTGAATGCAGTGCACAGGACACATGCATATGTAATGAGACGAGTCGTTCTCCATGCACAACGGTGGGACAGTATGGCGACCTCGTCATTATCGCGTGAAGGATGGCAATTTTACACGTGGGTCTAGGCGCAATTTTATATCCACAGGTAGTATCCATACCCTACTCGTCAAGTCATGGATAGGGCATGGGTATAGCCTCTTACCCATAGAGATACCCATACCCTTTCAATTTATACTTACATATGAACCTTACCCATGCTTCACACGTGTACCAACATTAAAGTTGTATCGTGAGCTTGTGAACCTATGTTAAAATTGTCATCAATTGTCATTTTGAATTGAGATAATTGTCATGTACTCACCTATCTGTTATTGAGTTGAGGTCATTGTACTTTTGTCAAATGTGCTATTACAGATGAATGTAAGACTGTGAATAACTTCTGTACTATTTGATCTACCCGTTGGGTATCCAATGAGTATGGGTACCCATCTGTTATGGGTACGGGTAAAGTTTCATACCCATGGGAATGAGTATGGGTAGAATTTTTTACCCATTGACTACACGGGTATGGGTATGGTATTACTCTACTCGTCGCATACCCCTACCCATTGCCATCCTTAATTTCGTCCCCGTTCATCGTCATCGAGATCCAGGATGGCTTTTTTAACAAGGGAAGATCCAGTATGGCGTGATTCGACTAGGTGAATGTCACCATGTCCTTGTCGAATGCGCGCCATCTGATGCACTCCTTCTTCACCCCCAAGTCCGCATATTTCTCCTTGTAATTGAGCCACATGATGTAGTCGCTCTCCGCCGCAACGCCTTCCCGACGTCGATATGCTTGAAGATTTGACCGAGACGGACAACCGAGGCGTGGGCGGCATAGCACGCATCCCATGCCTCCTTAGCAGGGAGGCAACACGGAGTACATGAGGCCATATATGAGCTGCGTAGACGAGACCTCGCCTGCTCATACGGGATCATACCCCAAATAATGGAATGTCTTGTGATATTCCAATCTAGGCACTCATCGAGGGCAGGATCCTCCTGCGCACGTCTAGCACATATATGTGATCCTCCTCCTCAGCGATGTGTGCGGCCTCCTGCTCCACTTCTCCCTGTCCTTCAAGAAGGGGCACCCATTCCGACTTTAGGGGAAGCGCATGGCGACAGAAAGGGAGAAAGTCGCTACGGGCAGCTGTGTTGGAAGGAAGTGAAGGTTGTAAGCTTTTCAACCATGGCGACGGTCTTTTTATAGCCGCATAAGGCAAACGCCGAAAAAATATAGCAGATTGCGGGGAGTAGGCACATGATAGCTGCCATTAATTGGCATGCTTCCTGATATGCATGTCTGGCCGTGTGCGCCATTGGCACACGAAGTAGATGGCCGCTCGAAAGGCTGGAAGGAAGGTAGACTTTCCTTCCAAGTGAGCGTCTGGTGGGTATATATGGAGCTTCCTCCAAAAATGGCAACTCTCGAGGCCATATGACTAGAGTAAGTACTTACCCTTTTTAGGCCAAAATAGTCCATATGCCGCTCATTATTGCTATGAGGCCAATAAGGCGGCTCTGCTAGAATTGCTCTATAACACTCCTTGTTTCTCTCCTAATTTCTAGGTCTAGTCAGTGTCATTCAAAAACTATGCAATGCATGACTAACTAGGAAAGTTTGCTTGTTAGGAGGACAACACACAACGAATAAGGGTATGTTCATGCATGTACAGAAGGGTTACAGCCTTTATACAGGTTTAACAGCACGGACCATGCATTCTTCAGCGTCACATCTGACCGATAGCTACTTTAGTATCATCATCCCTAACTAGGGCTACAGCAGTACACGGAAGCACGGATCATAGAACGAGAGATCGATTTGATCATCATCAACGGGTATACTTGAGCTAGCTAACTGAGTCTTCAATGGTGGATCGGACGGCGAGCCTGCTCATTTCAGATGCTCACCGCCATCTGGTTCATGGAGGCGGCCTCCTGGCGAGATCGCCGGACGCCGTGGGGGGGCTTCTCCTTGCAGCCGCCGTCTTCTCCGCCCGCCTTCACGTCGGACGCCCCGCCTTTCTCTGGACTGGCATTCTTGTGCTTGGCTAGATCCTGTTGCGCTCTCACCTTCACGCCGCGTATCAGCTGGTGTTTACACAGAAAGGCTGAGATTAGCTGATGTATACACAATTAATTCAAACGCACAAGTACAAAGATAGTTCTGCTATACTTAATTAGATATCCAAAGACAAACAGTCCTATATACTCCATCCCTCACAGAATACAAGACATAGACATCTGACTTTTCAGTCTCCAACGCTTGATTTTGACCTCATAACATGCATAAAGAATATATATTGAGATATGCATGACATAAAACTCCTTTTCTAAAAAAATGCATGACATAAAACTAGTACTCCCTCCGTCCCAAATTAAGTGACTCAACAAAGTTGAGTTAAGTGACACAACTTCGTAACTCAACTTCTACAAAGTTGAGTCACTTAATTTGGGACGGAGGGAGTAATATTTTGCAAGATGAATGCGATGTTATTACTATTAATATATGCACAATATCCATATACTTACGCACATATATACAAGAGATCAAATTTTAAAATGTTGACCTCATAGTACATAATAATCCGCCTTATATTTTGGGATGGAAGAGTATATATTGTGATAATCATATACCAACGCTATCAAAATGACAGCTACTGATCAACTGGTCAGTTTGCAACATGCATACTATGGATGTAAACAGATCATTTCATGGAAATGAATTGACGGGAAGGGTATGAACATTACATATTTGCCCGACTTGACATCAGAGTAAAGCACGATGAAATCACCCTCCTGCAGCTCATTCGACCGAACAAAGTCACCTACAAGTTCAAGCACAAGAAACGTTTTGTGAACACAAGGGAAGCTAGCTATATATTTGGTTTCAAAATTGTATCAGGCAGGTTTGGTTCTCTTCTCTCACCAGTGTTCTCTAGAAGATACATTCTGCTCTTGTTGTTGGGCCAAAATCTGCATGCATGAAAATCAAGATCGATCATTGTACCAGCAATTTGTTATCATACAGAATTCAACTAGCTAGTTTTTTTCTCCTTACTTTGACAGCTCTAGCTAACTAGCAACATATGATACACTTTGGAAGAAGAAGAAGAAGAAGAAGAAGAAGAAGAAGAAGAAGAAGAAGAAGGAAGAAGAAGATGGAAAAATAGGAAGTATGGTATCAGAATAATCTACTGTGTAGAGTGATGCTAACAAGGAGTGAACCAAGAGACGATGCGAAAACAAAATTTCTGCATGCCCGTTCACGTATATATATAGAGAGAGCGGCGCACTACGAATGCATGCTACTATTTGGCTCCCGGATTTCCATCATATGTATTCATATGACCCACTTGCCCAATTGGGAAAGGAACGTGCGTGTCCCACACAGTGATGCAGTGATCATGTCATTTACTAGATGTGGCCTACAGATAATTAAAAAAAGATAAAAGTGAACTAATGAAAGCATGCATGTTTAATATTATTATTAAATTTTATCCCAAAATCGATCGATGGGAGTACTACTTACCGGTACCGCATGCTCCACACCTGAGATGTGCCGATGTCCTCAATGGGGATCGAGATGCCGTCCCCCGTCTTGAGCTCCGGCAGGTGAGTCTCCGCTTCCTTCTGAAACCATCCATGGAAGAAGAGACGCGTTTTAGTCGCAACCGATCGATCAGCTAGCAGAAAGACAGGAACATCCATGGATAGATACACTTGCAATCCGAGAAATCAAGAAGAAATCAACACAAAGATTGCAGAAAGAAAGGAAGATCCATTCATAGCTAGGTCATACAGGTGCAATCCAAAGATGGATCTTGTCTAATCAAAGAGGAATCAAGGAGAAATTAAAATTTGCAAGTGGATGCATGCATATATATAGCTGAAAATTGCAAGTGGATGCATGCATATATATAGCTGAAAATTGCAAGTGGTGCATGGGTGGATGGAGGAAGAAGACCGCGATAGGGAGGTGACTGCCTCACTTTGGGGAGCACGATGCGGCCGAGGGTTCCGACGTCGCTCTGCTTGAGCACCTTCTGCAGCAGGAACCGCAGGTTCTTGTCTCCTGCCGCCGGCGCCGCCGCCGGCGTCCTCGCACCCTGCGCGCATGCACAGAACCTCGTTGAGAACTTGAGATGCATTTCACCGTGCAGGTAAACACACGCACGCATGCGGGGAGGGTATCCTATCGCTGGACAGCGATGTGCGTCTCTTACGAAGTACGCACACTTATTTGGGGAGCAATGGCTTGTGATTCTATGCGGGATGGCGATCGATGGATGGATGGCAAGAGGTGTTCGTGCATGCATGCACCTGCTGCCGCTGCTTGTCGGAAGCCGCCGCCTGCCCCGGGCGCTGCGGCGTGGCGGCGCCGCCGGAGGGCGGCCTCGCTGCTGCGTCCGGCGAGGGTTTTTGCTGCTTCTGCCTTGAGGAATTGGACTTCGTCGACAGCGGATTCGGGACCTGGACCATGAGCTGGCCATGGGGCTGGCTCTGGACGGCTTGTTGCGTCCAGAGGCCTCCCCAGCCAGACGACGGCGGCGTGACCGGCGCCGAGTGCGCCGCGCGGGGGGATGGCTCTTGAGGGAAGCCGCCGGTTTGGATCTGGCTCAGATTCAGCTGCTGGCTCCGCTGCTGCTGCAGGCACGACAGGCGCCGCTGCCTCGCCATCCTCTTCTTCCGGGCCTCCCTGGTCGCCGCCGGCTCCATCCGCTGCGGGAACTGCCCGGCGAATCCGGGGGCCGCGAACGGCTGCGGCACGGCCCCCGGCGGCGGCATCGGGTATGTTTGAGTGCCTGCGGATGTGGCCCCAGCTGGGACGAACGCCGCGTACTGCAGCGGCCAGGCCCCGGCGTGCATGTCGGGCGCCGCCGGCGGGGAGAACGGCTGGCTGCTCACGCCCACGCTGCTCGTGCTGCAGCCCTGCTGGAACGGGTAGATCGCCTCGCCGCCGTAGGATCCAGTTGGCGAGAAGGCCTGGTAGGGAATCCAAGATGTGGCAGCGGCGGCACCCGTCTCCGCGGGGAATTCGTAGCCGGGGTTTGCGCCGGGGCTAGGGAGCTGGCCTCCTGCCGGCAGCGCCTCCTGATCCATGGCGCCGACGCGGGGGCGCTTCTTCTGCAGGTGGTGGTTCTGCACCCAGGTGAGGATGAGCTTGAGCAGCTGCATGGTGCCCTGGCGCCCCCCACCGAGGCGCGCGGCCGCGGCCTCGATGGTGGATCGACGGAGGCGGATGCTGCGGAGGTCCTCGGCCGAGATGCAGTCGCGGTTGTTCTTGAGCCACTCCATGAAGAAGCGCGGCAGGTCGTCCGCCGCGCTCCCCGTGCCGCCGCCACCCATGAAGGCATCCTCTCCTCCACCAGCAGCCGCATGCGACGCCGTTCTCCCGGCCGTGCCGTGGCCCGCCGGAGGTTGCAACTGCTGCTGCTCGGAGATGACGTCCTCCAGCATCATCCCGACGTCGGGGAAGAGCGGCTCGTCGTCCCAAGGGACGTCCTCGTTGATGGATGCGAAGTCGAGCAGGTGGTCGATGTCGGAGAGGTCGTCCATCCCGTCCCCGGCCGCGGCAGGCTCGGACGGCTCGCCGCGCGCACTCTCGCCCCCGCGCCCGCCTGCCCCCACGGCGCGGGTGAAGGCGCTGGAGGAGTTGGAAGACGACGAGGAGGAGAAGGTGGAGCTCGACGGCGAGGAGAGGCAAGGGAAGTCCGGGAGGGCCGGGAAGGTATCGTGCGCGAACATGAAGTCGTCCTCTCCCTGCCGGATCTCCACCGCGGGGCCCTTCCCGCGGTGGGGCCCGCCGCGCCTCGGCGCGTCCCCCTGCGAGTGCCGCGGCGGCGACGAGCCGGCGGAGGCGTCCATGCAAAGGGAGGCAGCGAGAGCGAGAGGGCGAGAAGGAGATGTGATGTGTGTGTGCGGCCAAAGCGTTTGTCGCCCTGTGTGTAGGTGCGGCCGGGGGTTGGGGGTGGGGGTAGGGGGTGGGTGCAGTTACTCTCTGAAGATGAACAGGGCAAGCAGGAGGTGGAAGGGAGAGAGTGCGGCTCCGCGCCCCACGTGGCGCCCGCGGAGGGCTGTGGGAAGCGCTCCACCGCCCACGCCAGCCTCTCCCCGGCATCTGCCCTTTCCATCCCCCGCTCGCTCCCGGCCCCTCCCCCTGCCCGTGGGCCCCACCACGGCCCCGGGACCCAGCTTCAGCGAGAGGGCTTCGACCACCGCTAGTGGGGTGACGCACTGCATGGTCCTGCTCGATGACAGCGGGGCCGCGTGACGCGAGCCCACATGTCAGTTACGACCTCTCTACCCGGGTGGGAGACTTTTGTTTCGGCGCGTGATAATGTTGACCGCCCCGTGGCCCGTGGGGGCCATCCGCGATGCGTCCGTGGACGGGGCCCGGGTGCGCGTAGCGGCTCCGCCTCGTAGGATGTCTGTGTCGCGGGAGCGCCGACTGGGCGCTGCGCGCTGGGTCCCTTTCGCGCCGTCCGATGGAGCCAGCCCCCAGATCCGACGGACGCACGCTTCCCAAGCGACACCAGGGGCTGTCTCGGAACTAGGGGTGGCGCGTCCCGGCGCACGCGCCGAGGCCTACACGGACGGGCGCGCCCGACGTGGACGAGGGACACATGTGGTTGGGATGACGTGGTGCCGAATGATTGGTCGTGGAGGTGGCGTGTATGGAGCCACGGGCCCATGCCGCGGCCAGCTCGACGGCAGCCGGGAGATACATGTACCTGGTGTGGGCGTTGCGTGTGGATGGAGCGTTTGCCTTGTCCTACTCGTAGGAGGTTGTTGCGGCCATAGTCAACAATATTTCGTGGCGTTTCTCAACTCTTTCTGGAAATGCTTGCGCAGTGCAATTGATATACGTATATCTGTTTCCATCACATGAATGGCACCGTGACGAAGTACTACTGAAACTGATAGAGTATTGCGTCGCTGCAGCTTTGGCGCTTTGCGCTAGCTGTTTCATTTCTTTTTCTTCCTCTCTCAGTTTGAGACGGTCGCCTTGTACTCCCTCAATTCTTAAATAATAAGTCTTTTTAAAGATTGTAATATGGACTATATACAAAGCAAAATGAGTGAATCTATACTCTAAACTACATCTATATACATCCGTATATAGTTCACATTGAAATCTTTAAAAAGAACTTAAAAGTATTTAAGAACGAAGGGAATATATGTGTTTTCAGCGAGAATAGACATACGGAGTATGCAATGATGATGATGAGATATATAGCGTGGCTATGTGAAATATTTTGTAGGTAGGCAATCTAGTGTATCACATTTTACATTGGCACTGAATTAGCTGTGCCTGGATGTTTTGGCTACATGATATGGATCTTATTATCGACCTTTGCGTGTGTGTTTTGAAATGTGGCAGTGACCGCATTGATCAAGAAGATTGTATGCGTATGTATGGTAGACATTTAGGATAGGTAACCGATGTATTGACCTAGGAGCGACAAATATCCTCAAAAAAATTGTTATATCGTGATGTGACCCCTCAGCCATTTCAACATTTAAGATCTCCCATGTTGAAATGTTAGGTTGCTCATTTCTCTCCAAGTAGATGATCATGGGTAACACATATCTTATACTCCCACCCGTTCACTTTTATAAGTCGTTTCAGACAAGTGAAATTGAGCTGTTTTGGACAATGTCTGAAACGTCTACAAAGTCTTATAAAAGTGAACAGAGGGAGTATTATATTTGCGTCTTTTTGAAAAAAATCATATTTATGTCCTACCTGTGGTTTACGGTTCTAAAGAGGAGGAACAATGATGTGCATCTCTATCTTGATTGTCCGTTACATAATGTACCGTAGACACATTCATTGGCAGTAAGTATGCATTGTAAGTCCTTACCTCTACTGAATTTACGGATGATAGCACGGAAACAGTCATTGACAAAAAATCTACAAGGAAATATTACACATACCTTATACATATTTTACATACCTATATCATATTTACGTCGCATCCATGGTTTATGGTTCTAAAAAGGAGGAAGAATGACGTGTATCTCTATCTTGATTGTCCGTTACATGATGTAATATAGAACACATTCATTAGCAGTAAGTGTGCAGTGTAAGTCCTTATTTCTACCGACTTTACGAATGATAGCACGGTAACGATCATTGACGATAACTGCATAGCTATATTGTGAAACTTTACGGATGATAACACGGAAACGGTCATTGACAAAAAATCTACAAGGAAATATTACACATACCTTATATCATATTTTACATACCATATATCATATTTACGTCACATCCATGGTTTATGGTTCTAAAAAGGAGGAAGAATGATGTGTATCTCTATCTTGATTGTCCGTTACATGATGTAATATAGAACACATTCATTAGCAATAAGTGTGCAGTGTAAGTCCTTATTTCTACCGACTTTACAGATGATAGCACGGAAATGGTCATTGACGATAACTGCATAGATATATTGTGAAACTTTATGGATGATAGCACGGAAAAGTCATTGGCAAAAATTGCATGTATATATTACGAAAGCATATATCTTTTGGCAATTGATCGATTTGATATCTAACTCGTGAGTGCTAATAGTCCACGTGAAGTTTTCCTTGTTGTGCAATATGTTGATGTCAGATGTTATATCACACATTCACACTCGTGTTTCAAATTGATAAATAGTATTTGCTTTTTTTTCATTGCCTGTGAATCAACCATGTCAATGAGATTTTGCAACACTATATGAACCTTTTATTACTTTATTATTTGCTTGTGCACATGATTTAATTGATAACTAGATGATATCATGCATGATTATTTTTTTGGGGGGGGGGGTGTCTTTGCTATATATTTCAATGAAAAATGAAAATACAAATGATTTCTTGTGTTTAATAAATCATAAGAAAAATGTTGGTGTAACATATGACAAACAAATGGAAGCAAAATATTTTTAGTAACAATCGCATGACATTGTTAATGATAGATACTAGGGTCTGTAATTTCCTTATCTCCCGACAACTTATTGTTAGGATGTGCATGAAGACAAGTTATACAACCGAGCTACTATTTCACATTTAAACCCGTTTTTTATCAACTAAAAGCTAAACCCGTTGATAGTGTATTTGTTGCCACCTAGTAGGTTTTAATGATATATGACAACTTGATTAAAGATACTTAAGATACAGTGAACCTCTACTAATGATGCCACGTCACCTCAATTACCGTTGCTGATCTCGCGTTAGATTGAAACCGATTCGAATCCAAATTAAAAAATCAGGCAAACAACAAAAGTTTTCAAACAATGAAACTAAAATGTTCGTGTCGTGCCAGAAAATGCATAGGTGATTGTGGTGGTGAAACCAAACTTTTATGAAATGCTTAACTGCACTAAAATGATTTAAATAGTAGCAAACCTAATTATTTCAATGCCTTTACTAATTAATAAAATATCAAACTAAATTATTTGGGAATTAGACTTTTTGTGACAGTGGACTAAATTGAAATACTAGATTAGATGCCTAGTTTATATTTTACAAAAACTAAAACAATAAGAAACAAAGATAAAACAGAATAAAAGAAAAGCAAAAAAGGAAAAACAAAACTAACAAAAAGAAAAGGAAATGAGAAGACCCCCCAGCTCCCCATGGGCCTCGGCCCATCCCACACGGCCCAACCGGCCCACCCCATGCTGCCCCCCTGGCCTATTAGGCCACCCCACACACCCGAACCCTAACCACCAGACCCCCCACTTCCTCGCACGCACCCACGCTCCTCTCCTCTCCCCCTGATTTGGGATCTGGATCGGGCCACGTCCCGACCCCGCCGCTCGCCCCGACACTGCACCCTCTCCGGCGCCCCGACGCCAAACGCCCGCCTCTCCGTTACCTGTCG
>NC_041384.1:659346594-659354149 GCF_002162155.2 Triticum dicoccoides
CCATCGACCGCACGACGCGAGCCCCGCTCGTTCGCCCGCGGCCTGTCGGCGTCGCCCGCTCGCATCGCCCGCGTTAACCTTCCCCGCTCGTCGCTGCACCTGCTGCTGCAGATGCTGCGTCCCACCGCGTCGACCGGCCTCATCCTCTCCTCCCCCCCACGCATGCGCACACGGCCGCGGCCTCCTCCCCGCGCCGCGCCTGGAACGGCGCCCCGGCGCGCCCATTCTCCCCTGCCGCCTGAACCGTGCCGCCTCCACTCCGTCGCGCCGCACCACCCAGTCACCCTGCCTCTTGCCTCGGCTCCGCCGCGCTAGGACGCGCCGGCGTCGCCCTCGCCTGATGCCAGATTGCCGCGCCCACTGGTCGCAGCCAGCTTTGCCACGCCCCGCGCGCCCCTGGGCGAGCACCGTAACGGGCGCCCATGCGCCCATATCCATTGCTCGTTTGCCCGCACCGCTGCCCGTTTGCCCGTGTCCGCTATGGCCTCTAGGCCCAATGACATATGGGCCCCGCCCACAGAACGTTTTGAAAAAAAGGAATTAAAATAATATATATAATAATTAATTAATTAATTGATTGATTAATTAACTTAATTAATTCTGATTAAAATTAACTAATTAGGATTAATTAATCTAATGGCTAATTAGGCTAATTAACTACTGTTAATTATCTAACAGAGTATGATAGTGGGGCCCACCCCTAATTAATACTAATTAGGTTAATTATAATGTTTAATTAAAATGTGTCACTGACCAGTGGGACCCACTGGTCAGGTTGACCAGTCAACCCTGTTGACTGCTGACATCAGCATGACATCATGCTGATGTCATAAATCCAATTTTGAATTAATTTAAATAATTAATTAAATTCCATAAACTAATAAAATCTTTAGAAAATCATATCTTTTAAACCGTAGCTCGGATGGAAAAACTTTGTACATGAAAGTTGCTCAGAACGACGAGACGAACCCGGGTACGCAGCCCGTTCGTCCGCCACGCATCCCTAGCATAGCAAACATGCAACTTTCCTCCTTCGGTTCATCTGTCCGAAAACGCAAAACACCGGGAATACTTTCCCGGATGTTTCCCCCCCTCCATCGCTATCACCTCATACCGTGTTAGGGCACCCCTAGCATCGCTACTTGCCATGTCATGCATCGTCATGCATTTGTTTGCATCATATTTATTGTTTCTCCCCCCTCTTCTCTCGCTAGACACCGAGACCGACGCCGCTGCTACCCAGTACGACTACGGTGTTGACGACCACTCTCTCTTGCCAGAGCAACTAGGCAAGCCCCCCCTTTGATCACCAGATATCGCCTACTCTTCTCTCTACTGCTTGCATTAGAGTAGTGTAGCATGTTACTGCTTTCCGTTAATCCTATTCCGATGCATAGCCTGTCATTGTTGCTCCAACTGTTGATACCTTACCTGCAATCCTAAGTGTTTAGTATAGGATGCTAGTTTACCATCGGTGGCCCTACATTCTTGTCTGTCTGCCATGCTATACTATCGAGCCATGATCACTTGGGAGGTGATCACGGGTATATACTTATACATAATATATGATACTTGTGGTGATTAAAGTCGGGTAGGCTCGTAGGAGTACCCGCGAGTGATTCCGATGTTGGGGGCTGAAGGGGCAGGTGGCTCCATCCCGGTAGAGGTGGGCCTGAGTTCCCGAAGGCCCCCGATTATTACTTTGTGGCGGAGCGACAGGGCAGGTTGAGACCACCTAGGAGAGAGGTGGGCCTGGCCCTGGTTGGCGTCCGTGGTTATTTCAAAATAACACGCTTAACGAGATCTTGGTATTTGATCTGAGTCTGGCTACTGGCCTATACGCACTAACCATCTACGCGGGGACAGGTATGGGCACTCGACGTCGTGGTATCAGCCGAAGCCTTCGTGACGTCAGCGACTGAGCGACGTGCGCCGGGTTGGACCGCGTAACGCAACTTCCTTCGTAATGGAGGTTGCTAGGTCTGCTCACCGGCCGCGTACGCAACATGCAGGTGTGCAATGGGCTATGGGCCCAGACCCCTACGCCATAGGATTTAGATAGGCGTGCTGACCTCTCTGTTGTGCCTAGGTAGGGCTGCGACATGTTGATCTTCCGAGGCCGGGCATGACCCAGGAAAGTGTGTCCGACCAAATGGGATCGAGCGTGTTGGGTTATGTGGTGCACCCCTGCAGGGAAGTTAATCTATTCGAATAGCCGTGATCTTCGGTAACAGGATGACTTGGAGTTGTACCTTGACCTTATGACAACTAGAACCGGATACTTAATAAAACACACCCTTCCAAGTGCCAGATACAACCGGTGATCGCTCTCTCACAGGGCGACAAGGGGAGGATCACCGGTTAGGATTATGCTACACGATGCTACTTGGTGAACTTACCATCTACTCTCTTCTCCTGCTGCAAGATGGAGGTTACCAGAAGCGTAGTCTTCGATAGGACTAGCTATCCCCCTCTTATTTCGGCATTCTGCAGTTCAGTCCACATATGATACCCTTATTCCATTTGATACCAATGCATACATATGTAGTGTAGCTCCTTGCTTGCGAGTACTTTGGATGAGTACTCACGGTTGCTTTGCTTCCCCTTTTCCCCTTTCCTATACCCGATTGCTGCGACCAAACGTTGGAGCCCAGGAGCCAGACGCCACCGTCGATGATGACTACTACTACTACTCGGGAGGTGCCTACTACTACGTGCATCCCGTTGACGGCGACCAGGAGTAGTTTAGGAGGATCCCAGGTAGGAGGCCTGCGCCTCTTTCGATCTGTATCCCAGCTTGTGCTAGCCTTCTTAAGGCGGACTTGTTTAACTTATGTCTGTTGTTGCTTCCGCTGACTCGTCTATGATCGAGCTCTTGTATTCGAGCCCTCGAGGCCCCTGGCTTGTAATATGATGCTTATATGACTTATTTTATTTGTAGAGTTGTGTTGTGATATCTTCCCGTGAGTCCCTGATCTTGATCGTACACATTTGCGTGTATGATTAGTGTACGATTGAATCGGGGGCGTCACAAGTTGGTATCAGAGCCGACTGCCTGTAGGAATCCCCCTTCCACACTCCTTGGCCGAAGTTGAGTCTAGACATTACAAAAAAAACTTTTACTAACATGGTTGTGTGCCTTACGGGCCCACGTCGCCATCTGGATGGTATTAGAATCTTTTACTCCTCGATCCTTACCCTGGGACTCTGATCTCTCTTCTATTCGGGTTAAATGATTTTGCTAAAATCTAACTCTAGGTTCTCATTACCACTTCCTGCCGGAGAACCCTTTCATTACGGATGGTCGACTGCTTTAACAGAAGATTCTGACAATACTCTCCGATATTTTCTCGAGACCTTGTGCCTGTTGCTTTTGCAATTCCCTACTACCGAAAAATCCCTATGGATAAATACTTACACCTGTCGTTCTTACTTTTATTCCTGGTTGGTCTTGTTATTACAAGATACCCCGTAGTACTCATCGTTGTTTCGATAATCCTTTGGGCTTACTGCCTTGTTGTTCTTTGTCACCTGAATACCCCTACGGATAATTCTGCACTTATCGAGTATCCGATCATCCCCCAGTTGTTCATGTGTTTCACAATGGTCATCGAAATACTATTCGATCCTCCAAAAATCCTTAGTAGCTTATTGCTCTGCAATACTTGTCTGCTTGCATGATGGATGCTTTCCATATGTCTGGCAATATTCGTTAGTATCCTTATGCACCGTCATTTTGATCCCTTTGATTCAACATGAGTGCAAATGCACGCAATCATCAGTTGATCCTTTTAAATTATCTTTCCGGCTCAGACGTCATTTTAAACATGAGCTGGTTCTCAACAGATCCAATTGTCGTCGATTGTACCCCTAAAGCTATTCAACTTATCCATCCCTAATCAGAACATCGCTTCTGATCCCTTGATTTGAAAATCATAATTCCTTTGCATTTGAGCTTTGGATTAGTCAGTTGTTTCCATAATCCAATGCCTTTGCATTGTTACTTCCTCTGGTTGTGTGCCGATGCTCATGTCAGCTCTGTTATGGACCGGCAGATCCTTTAATGGATTTTATCCGGCATCGTCCTTCATATTCAATAACCTTGTGAGCCTTCACTCAGATACATAATGGCTTTGGTAAATTGTATCATGTACTTTCTCAACCTTTCTCTACTTTCGAGCTTGTGATATTTACCCTTGAAACTTGTGGTATATGTTTCTAAGAAGCCCCTATGGGTTGAACATATGCCTTCTCTAAACTGTGTGAACTCGAAAGTTTTCACGAGTCATACACTTCTGGTATTTTGCCAGATGAAATTTCAACACTACAACTTCTTCAAAAGTGAGAAGTGAATGAAAGGTTATGCATTGGAGAAGTTGGAGTCGACCTTGAACTTTGTGTTCATGCCCATGGACACGATGTAGATCTTATCGTTAAAGCTTCTCTTAAATTAAATTATTCCTTTGGTATAAGTTCATCTTATATCTGGGATCTGTCCTTTTGCAATCGTGGTTCCGACCATGTTCTCCTTTAAATACCATTTCGCGTGCAAGTTTAAGTGCTTGTCTTCTGTGCAGCAATACCCCAGTCCAACCTCTACTTTGATCTGTCATCGAGTATTACCCCCTCTGGTATCTCGAGATTATCACGGAACTGCATAACTTCTTATGAGTTCTTCTTCAAGTATCATTTGACTTTTGCTGCATCATCATTTGACTTGATGTCATCGCCAACCGATTACATCTTCATGAAATCTCTCGACAAATGTGTCGTGGTCATCATCAACGTCCTAAGCTCTTCCAAGTTATATATCGAATTCTTGATGAGAAATACCATCCTCGCCCCTCAATGGTTTGTGTTATCATCGACCACTTTATTGCCTTCCGTTCAACACAAACTTATTCATGTTTTGTGTTATACCTTGAGATCCTTGCTATCCAGCATTTGTTCTTCTTTACCTTGGAATATTACCACCTTTTATGTCAAGAATGTCGTGGTAATTTTACCACCTCTTGAGAATTCTTGATATAGTAATATTTCTTGCCTTTTGCGTTCATTTCTTGGTCTCCGTGTTGTTTCTAACCGGAATACCGGCAAATGGTCTGTGATGTGTAAATTCTAAACTTCTAGCAACCCTATTGCTTTGAAGTTATTGGTCTACAGTTTCATTCTAAGTCTATTTCTTATTGAATCATCATTCGAACATTGATCGTGCTACCTAGTCCAGATTCCTAGGTGCACCCTTCTATCATTGTTCAGTTGTGTATGTTCCCTCGAGCATACATCATTATATCATTTGATCCGACAAATGATATTTCCTTGTTCACATAATTGTGGAAATCAATCCTTTGGATATCTCGATGATTTGTTGCTGAGCCTATCAGCCACCTCCTCATCCTCTCCTTGGTTTACTGAAGAACTCTTGTTCCAGAGCTCACTTCCATAGATCATTTATGAGAATCTCACAATGTCATCTCGTCAAATCGTGTTGCACCTTTTCTTCTTAGGCATCCTGAGTCTGAAGTATCCTGACACCAATCAGATATGGATCCCGGTCAGATATGATGGTTAGGACTCATTTTCCAAGAGTTATAACGTTGGTCTTTATATGACCCGGTAAGGTGATGTCATGCCTAGCACACCTGGCTGGAGGGCCTGTTGTTATAGTTCTTCCTTTTAGCAAGATTATCCATTCTTCCACGAGGAAATTGTAAGGCTTATTCTACAAGTTGTTCCTGATGATTCCTTCGTGTATCCGAAGTGTAATCTTTGCTTGACGGCCATGTCAATGCTATCTCGAAGCATGTCTATGGTACTCTGATTTTCAACAAAAACGTTTGAAGCCCAATGCTAAATGTTTCCTGCTCGATTATCCAAACACCGCTGTATGGGTAATATCATGAAAATTCTCTCCCCTACCTAAAGAGTTTACTACATTATATCATGTCATGGATATCATGCTCTGCTCGTCCTTCCGAAGGTTATACCTTTGAAATATGTGTTTAAACACATTTCCCTTTCCATTGTTCTGTTTAATCTGATAATCATATTTTTCTTTCCATTTGTTGGGTTAACGTTTCTTGTGATCTATATGATCTAAGCAGTAATATTCTCCTGCTTAGGTAAACACCTCGGTTTACAACTCTGTTAGTGTGACCCTGTTACTATTGCTAACGACATCCTGGTAACCCCCGATGGACGAGAACTTTGCCTATTGGTCTGCCTCGTTCAACGAGTAGGAAAATGGTTCTCTTCATCCCTCGCCCTTGGTACCAACGTTGTTGCCAACATAACTGACAGGCTATCCTCTGCCATGCCTTGCTACCATGACCATGCAATATGTCGGCGTCCTTCCTACTTTTGGACCACATGGTGGGCCCATAACCCACAGTTCCACAGGATCGAAACCTGATTCTCCTGCACCCCCTGTTCCCAAGGTTGTTCCTCGCGTGTGGCCTCGTATGTAATTCACGAGCCACCTTCCGAGGGATCATCAAATATGTTACCGGACGCAATACTTATTCCTGATTGCTTTGAGCCCCTTTCACGCCCTATTTCAGGCATCGAACGGTTGCCTGCTCGCTCGAAACTTCCCATGAAACCTCATTACTTTGCTCTCGATATTTTCTTAAGTTTCAATTCGAGAGTTACTTTCTACCACCTTCCCCGATGTTATCGACCAGATAGTCAACCTTGTAGAGGTTCGTTCTCCCGAAATAACCCCCTTATTCTTTCGTAAGTACGATGGAACCCCCAAAGAAAGGATGTCGACTTCATCTTGATGACCTGAAGCAGAAAAATGAAGACATCAATATAATGGATTGACCACTCCGAGAGGAGCAACCAAGACCGAGAAGATTCGTTAGAATTTCGTAACCAAACCTTTCCCCCTTAGACCCCTCTTAAATCTCGGGATGAGATTTCTTGTAGTGGAGGAGAATTGTGACGTCCGGATAATTAAGCTACAGTGAACCTCTACTAATGACGCCACGTCACCTCAATTACCGTTGCTGATCTCGTGTTAGATTGAAACCGATTCGAATCCAAATTAAAAAATCAGGCAAACAACAAAAGTTTTAAAACAATGAAACTAAAATGTTCGTGTCGTACCAGAAAATGCATAGGTGATTGTGGTGGTGAAACCAAACTTTTATGAAATGCTTAACTGCACTAAAATGATTTAAATAGTAGCAAACCTAATTATTTCAATGCCTTTACTAATTAATCAAATATCAAACTAAATTATTTGGGGACTAGACTTTTTGTGACAGTGGACTAAATTGAAATACTAGATTAGATGCCTAGTATATATTTTACAAAAACTAAAACAATAGGAGACAGAGATAAAACAGAATAAAAGAAAAATAAGAAAGGAAAAACAAAACTAACAAAAAGAAAAGGAAATCAGAAGACCCCCCAGCTCCCCATGGGCCTCGGCCCATCCCACACGGCCCAACCGGCCCATCCCATGCTGCCCCCTGGCCTATTAGGCCACCCCACACACCCGAACCCTAACCACCAGACCCCCCATTTCCCCGCACACACCCACGCTCCT
>NC_041384.1:659354715-659424731 GCF_002162155.2 Triticum dicoccoides
CGACACTGCACCCTCTCCGGTGTCCCGACGCCAAACGCCCGCCTCTCCGTCACCTGCCGCACAGGCGTCCGCCCCCTCGACCCGAGCTAAATCGGGGGCTCGACCCCGCGGTGCCCCGAGCCTCGACGCCGCTTCCCGCCACCTCATCGCCATCGCCTCACCTCGCCCCCGACGCCTGTTCGCGCCGCCCGTCGCCGTTGGCCGCCGCCGCCCGGAGCGCTCCATCGCCGGCCTGCCTCCTCCACGCCGACGTCGTCCCCGGCATCCTCCCCGCGCCCCACTGCCCAGATCCCTACAGCCCCCGGTGAGGCCCCGGGCCTTCCCCCTCGCCATTCCCCGGTTCAGCTCGCCGTCGACCACATGACGCGAGCCCCGCTCGTTCGCCCGCGGCCTGCCGACGTCGCCCGCTCGCGCCGCCCGCGTTGACCTTCCCCGCTCATCGCTGCACCTGCTGCTGCAGATGTTGCGTCCCACCGCGCCGACCGGCCCCGTCCTCTCCTCCCCCCCGCGCACGCGCACACGGCCGCGGCCTCCTCCCCGCGCCGCGCCTGGAACGTCGCCCCGGCGCGCGCATTCTCCCCTGCCGCCTGAACCGTGCCACCTCGACTCCGTCGCGCCGCGCCACACAGTCACGCCGCCTCTTGCCTCGGCTCTGCCGCGCTAGGACGCGCCGGCGTCGCCCTCGCCTGATGCTGGATTGCCGCACCCGCTGGTCGTAGCCAGCTTCGCCACGCCCCGCGCGCCCCTGGGCGAGCACCGTAACGGGCGCCCATGCGCCCGCATCCATCGCTCGTTCGCCCGCACCGCTGCCCGTTTGCCTGGGTCCGCTATGGCCTCTAGGCCCAATGACATATGGGCCCCGCCCACAGAACGTTTTGAAAAAAAGGAATTAAAAATAATATATACAATAAATAAATAAATAATAATTAAATTAATTAACTAATTAATTACCTTAATTAATTCTGATTAAAATTAACTATTTAGGATCAATTAATATAATGGCTAATTAGGCTAATTAACTACTGTTAATTATCTAACAGAGTATGACAGTGGGGCCCACCCCTAATTAATACTAATTAGGTGAATTATAATGTTTAATTAAAATGTGTCACTGACCAGTGGGACCCACTGGTCAGGTTGACCAGTCAACCCTGTTGACTGCTAACATCAGCATGACATCATGCTGATGTCATAAATACAATTTTGAATTAATTTAAATAATTAATTAAATTCCAGAAATTAATAAAATCTTTAGAAAATCATATCTTTTAAACCGTAGCTCGGATGGGAAAACATTGTACGTGAAAGTTGCTCAGAACGACGAGACGAACCCGGATACGCAGCCCGTTCGTCCGCCACGCATCCCTGGCATAGCAAACACACAACTTTCCCCCTCCGGTTCATCTGTCCGAAAACGCAAAACACTGGGAATACTTTCCCGGATGTTTCCCCCGCTCCACCGGTATCACCTCATACCGCGTTAGGGCACCCCTAGCACCGCTACTTGCCATGTCATGCATCGTCATGCATTTGTTTGCATCATATTTATTGTTTCTCCCCCCTCTTCTCTCGCTAGACACCGAGACCATCGCTGCTGCTACCCAGTACGACTACGATGTTGACGACCACTCTCTCTTGCCAGAGCAACCAGGCAAGCCCCCCCTTTGATCACCAGATATCGCCTACTCTTCTCTCTACTGCTTGCATTAGAGTAGTGTAGCATGTTACTGCTTTCTATTAATCCTATTCCAATGCATAGCCTGTCATTGTTGCTCCAGTTGTTGATACCTTACCTGCAATCCTAAGTGTTTAGTATAGGATGCTAGTTTACCATCAGTGGCCCTACATTCTTGTCTGTCTGCCATGCTATACTATCGGGCCGTGATCACTTGGGAGGTGGTCACGGGTATATACTTATACATAATATATGATACTTGTGGTGATTAAAGTCGGGTCGGCTCATAGGAGTACCCGCGAGTGATTCCGATGTTGGGGCTGAAGGGGCAGGTGGCTCCATCCCGGTAGAGGTGGGCCTGAGTTCCCGAAGGCCCCGGACTGTTACTTTGTGGCGGAGCAACAGGGCAGGTTGAGACCACCTAGGAGAGAGGTGGGCCTGGCCCTGGTCGGCGTCCGTGGTTATTTCAGAATAACACACTTAACAAGATCTTGGTATTTGATCTGAGTCTGGCTACTGGCCTATACGCACTAACCATCTACATGGAGACAGTTATGGGCACTCGACGTTGTGGTATCAGTCGAAGCCTTCGTGACGTCAGCGACTGAGCGGCGCGCGCCGGGTTGGACCGCGTAACGCAACTTCCTTTGTAATGGAGGTTGCTAGGTCTGCTCACCGGCCGCGTACGCAATGTGCAGGTGTGCAATGGGCGATGGGCCCAGACCCCTGTGCCATAGGATTTAGACCGGCATGCTGACCTCTCTGTTGTGCCTAGGTAGGGCTGCGACGTGTTGATCTTCCGAGGCCGGGCATGACCCAGGAAAGTGTGTCCAGCCAAATGGGATCGAGCGTGTGGGTTATGTGGTGCACCCCTACAGGGAAGTTAATCTATTTGAATAGCCATGATCTTCGGTAACAGGACGACTTGGAGTTGTACCTTGACCTTATGACAACTAGAACTGGATACTTAATAAAACACACCCTTCCAAGTGCCAGATACAACCGGTGATCGCTCTCTCACAGGGCGACGAGGGGAGGATCATCAGTTAGGATTATGCTACACGATGCTACTTGGTGAACTTATCATCTACTCTCTTCTCCTGCTTCAAGATGGAGGTTACCAGAAGCGTAGTCTTCGATAGGACTAGCTATCCCCCTCTTATTCCGGCATTCTGCAGTTCAGTCCACATATGATACCCTTATTCCATTTGATACCAATGCATACATATGTAGTGTAGCTCCTTGCTTGCGGGTACTTTGGATGAGTACTCACGGTTGCTTTGCTTCCCCTTTTCCCCTTCCCTATAGCCGATTGCTGCGACCAGACGTTGGAGCCCAGGAGCCAGACGCCACTGTCGATGACGACTACTACTACTCGGGAGGTGCCTACTACTACGTGCAGCCCATTGACGGCGACCAGGAGTAGTTTAGGAGGATCCCGGGCAGGAGGCGTGTGCCTCTTTCGATCTGTATCCCAGTTTGTGCTAGCCTTCTTAAGGCGGACTTGTTTAACTTATGTCTGTACTCAGATATTGTTGCTTCCGCTGACTCGTCTATGATCGAGCTCTTGTATTCGAGCCCTCGAGGCCCCTGGCTTGTAATATGATGCTTTTATGAATTATTTTATTTGTAGAGTTGTGTTGTGATATCTTCCCTTAAGTCCCTGATCTTGATCGTACACATTTGCGTGTATGATTAGTGTACGATTGAATCGGGGGCGTCACATAACATTGGTTCAAGTATATTTGAAAACAATTCCCTAGAAGATGCAACTAGGAAGATGGTTCTTGACCCCCACTTCTTCAAGATCAAGTATTGGCAAGCTTATGGATGAGTTCTATAGCTTTTAGTGATCCAAGATCACACCGCATCCATATGTATGACGATACTATGAAAAAAGGGGGTCAAGGATGTGTGGCGTTGAGATTTCTTGTTGAGTGCTTAAAGATCAAACTCCAAAAATCATTCTAACGCCTCAATCATTTCCCTGCTATCTCTCTTTACATTGTTTGAAGCCACCAATACACATCCATTTGGAGCGTCATATACCATTCAGAGATACGGACATTTGAAACCTCCACCACAACTCCATTTGGAGCCACCAAAATACTGGTCAGAGTCTCCGAGCACACCATAATCGAAAATTTTGAACGATGTGTAGAGGTGTGTGTAGTTGTGCCAGTGCTGATAGGAGCCTCCAGATGAAACCTAGTCCAAACCTATGAGCTATATGAAAGTTGCCTCTTTGCATTTCTGTTGGAGCTTCCGAGTTGTACAAAAAATTAGCTGACATCTTTTTAGGTACATACTTATTCAACCAATTCACTCAAGAGCCACATTTCAAACATTCTCTCATGAAAGCGAACCTTTTTAAGTCTTGTGTTGTTTTCAAAGAGTATTCTACACAACATCCATGCCAAACCTTTGAACTTCCAATTGCTTTCAAGCCAGTCTTTCAAACATCCAACCTCTCAAATCCAAAGCTTCATCTTCTGAGATTTTGAGTGTATAGAAGTTTATATTTTGAAGCACAAGCAAGAGATTCATCACCAAACAACCTCCTTATCTTGTTACCTTTTGAGGGTATTGTTGGGAAACATTGCATGGAAAACAAAAAAATTCTACGCACACGGAAGATCTATCCATGGAGATGCATGGTAACGAGAGGGGAGAGTGTGTCTACGTACCCTCGTAGACCATAAGCGGAAGCGTTTGACAACGCGGTTGATGTAGTCGAACTTTCTTCGCGAACCAATCGATCGAGTACCGAATGTACAACACCTTCACGTTCAACACACGTTCAGCTCAGTGACGTCCATGCCTTCTTGATCCAGCAAGACGACAAGGTAGTAGATGAGTTCCGACAGCACGACGGCATGATGACGGTGACGGTGAAGTTATCTCCGCAGGGCTTCTCCTAAGCACTACGAAAATATGACCGAGGGTGTAAACTGTGGAGGGGGGGTGCCACACACGGTTAAGATGATGTTCTGGTGTGCTAGGCGCCCCCTCCTACATATATATAGGTGGGGGAGGAGGGAGCAGCCAGGAGGGCGCCCAAGTAGGCCAAATCCTACTTGGGGTCTCCTCCCAAGTGGCGCCCCCTGCCATGTATAGGTGCCCGGGAAAGGCAGGGGACGGAGGCACCCCCCATTTTCTTTTCTCCCATGAGAAGGGGAAGGCAGGAGGGGCTAGCCCTCCCCCCTTTCCTTCCCTAGGGATGATGGCCGGCCAGGGAGAGGGGCGGACCACCCCCCTATGGGCTGGTCTGTCTCCTCCTTGGCCCATTAAGCCCATACACCTACCTGGGGTGTCCGGAACCCCTTCCGGTGACCCGATGACTACCCGGTGCATCCCGAAACTCTTACGGTGTCTGAATACCATCGTCCTATATATCAATCTTTACCTCTCGACCATTTTGAGACTCCTCATCATGTCCGCGATCTCATCCGGGACTCCGAACAACATTTGGTCACCAAATCATATAACTCATATAACACTATATCGTCAATGAACGTTAAGCGTGCGGGCCCTATGGGTTCGAGAACTATGTAGACATGACCGAGACACCTATCCGGTCAATAACCAATAGCGGAACCTGGATGCCCATATTGGCAGCTACATATTCCATGAAGATCTTTATCGGTCGAACCGTTATGACAACATACGTAATTCCCTCTGTCCATCGGTATGTTACTTGCCCGAGATTCAATCGTCGGTATCTTCATACCTAGTTCAATCTCGTTACCAGCAAGTCTCTTTACTCGTTCCATCATACATCACCTCGTGACTAACTCCTTAGTCATTTCCTTGCAAGCTTATGATGTGTATTACCGAGAGGGACCAAAGATACCTCTCGATACTCGGAGTGACAAATCCTAATCTCGATCAATGCCAACTCGACAAACAACTTCGGGGATACCTATAGAGCATCTTTATGATCACCCAGTTACGTTGTGACATTTGATAGCACACAAGGTATTCCTTCGGTATCCGGGAGTTGCATAATCTCATAGTCGAAGGAATATGTATTTGATATGAAGAAAGCAATAGCAATAAACTGAAGATCAATATGCTAAGCTAACGGTGAAGGAAATATGCCCTAGAGGCAATAATAAAGTTATTATTTATTTCCTTATATCATGATAAATGTTTATTATTCATGCTAGAATTGTATTAACCAGAAACATGATACATGTGTGAATACATAGACAAACAAAGTGTCACTAGTATGCTTCTACTAGACTAGCTCGTTAATCAAATATGGTTATGTTTCCTAGCCATAGACATGAGTTGTCATTTGATTAACAGGATCACATCATTAGGAGAATTATGTGATTGACTTGACCCATTCTGTTAGCTTAGCACTTGATCGTTTAGTTTGTTGATATTGCTTTCTACATGACTTATACATGTTCCTATGACTATGAGATTATGCAGCTCCCGTTTACCGGAGGAACACTTTGTGTGCTACCAAACGTCACAACGTAACTGGATGATTATAAAGGTGCTCTACAGGTGTCACCAAAGGTACTTGTTGGGTTGGCGTACTTCGAGATTAGGATTTGTCACTCCGATTGTCGGAGAGGTATCTCTGGGCCCACTCGGTAATACACATCACTTAAGACTTGCAACCATTGTAACTAATGAGTTAGTCGCGGGATGATGTATTACGGAACGAGTAAAGAGACTTGCCAGTAACGAGATTGAACTAGGTATTGAGATACCGACGATCGAATCTCGGGCAAGTAACATACCGATGACAAAAGGAACAACATATGTTGTTATGCGGTTTGACCGATAAAGATATTCGTAGAATATGTAGGAGCCAATATGAGCATCCAGGTTCCGCCATTGGTTATTGACCGGAGACGTGTCTCGGTCATGTCTACATAGTTCTCGAACCCGTAGGGTCCGCACGCTTAAAACTCGATGACGGTTATACTATGAGTTTATGTGTATTGATGTGCCAAAGGTAGTTCGGAGTCCCGGATGTGATCACGGACATGACGAGGAGTCTCGAAATGGTCGATACATGAAGATTGATATATTGGACGACTATATTCAGACACTGGAATGGTTCCGGGGGTTATCGGATATATACCAGAGTACTGGGGGGTTACCGGAACCCCCCCGGGGGTATTGGGCCTCATGGGCCCAAAGTAGTGGAAGAGGAGAGGCGGCAGGAGGTGGCGTGTGTCCCCCCTTGCCCCAATCCGAATTGGGAAAGGGAAGGGGGCGGCGGCCCCCCTTCTCCTTTCTTCTCTCCACCTCCTCCTTCCCCCTTCTCCTAGTTGGAATAGGAAAGGGGGGCAAAACCTACCTGGAGTAGGATTGCCCCCCTTGGGTGCGCCTCCTCCCCTTGGCCGCCCCCCTCCTCCTCGCCCCTTTATATACGGAGGGGGGCACCCCATAGACACAACAATTGATCTCTTAGATCTTTTAGCCGTGTGCGGTGCCCCCCTCCACCATAATCCACCTCGGTCATATCGTAGCGGTGCTTAGGCGAAGCCCTGCGTTGGTAGAACATCATCATCGTCACCACGCCGTCGTGCTGACGGAACTCTCCCTCAAAGCTCGGCTGGATCGGAGTTCGAGGGACGTCATCGAGTTTAACGTGTGTAGAACTCGGAGGTGCCGTGCGTTCGGTGCTTGATCGGTCGGATCGTGAAGACGTACGGCTACATCAACCGCGTTGTGCTAATGCTTCCGCTCTCGGTCTACGAGGGTATGTGGACACACTCTCCCCTCTCGTTGCTATGCACCACCATGATCTTGCGTGTTCGTAGGAAAATTTTGAAATTACTACGTCCCCCAACAGTGGCATCCGAGCCAGGTTTTATGCGTTGATGTTATATGCACGAGTAGAACACAAGTGAGTTGTGGGAGATACAAGTCATACTGCTTACCATGCATGTCATACTTTGGTTCGGCGGTATTGTTGGATGAAGCGGCGCGGACCGACATTACACGTTCGCTTACGCGAGACTGGTTCGACCGACGTGCTTTGCACACAGGATGCTGGCGGGTGTCAGTTTCTCCAACTTTAGTTGAACCGAGTGTGGCTACGCCCGGTCCTTGAGAAGTTTAAAACAACACTAACTTGACAAACTATCGTTGTGGCTTTGATGCGTAGGTAAGAACGGTTCTTGCTCAGCCCGTAGCAGCCACGTAAAACTTGCAACAACAAAGTAGAGGACGTGTAACTTGTTTTTGCAGGGCATGTTGTGATGTGATATGGTCAAGGCATGATGCTATATTTTATTGTATGAGATGATCATGTTTTGTAATCGAGTTATCGGCAACTGGCAGGAGCCATATGGCTATCGCTTTATTGTATGCAATGTAATCGCCCTGTAATGCTTTACTTTATCACTAAGCGGTAGCGATAGTCGTAGAAGCATAAGTTGGCAAGACGACAATGATGCTATGATGGAGATCAAAGTGTCGCGTCGGTGACAATGGTGATCATGATGGTGCTTCGGAGATGAAGATCACAAGCACAAGATGATGATGGCCATATCATATCACTTATATTGATTGCATGTGATGTTTATCTTTTATGCATCTTATCTTGCTTTGATTGACGGTAGCATTATAAGATGATCTCTCACTAAATTATCAAGGTATAAGTGTTCTCCCTGAGTATGCACCGTTGTGAAAGTTCTTCGTGCTGAGACACCACGTGATGATCGGGTGTGATAGGCTCTACGTTCAAATACAATGGGTGCAAAACAGTTGCACACGCGGGATACTCAGGTTAAACTTGACGAGCCTAGCATATGCAGATATGGCCTCGGAACACTGAGACCGAAAGGTCGAGCGTGAATCATATAGTAGATATGATCAACATAGTGATGTTCACCATTGAAACTACTCCATCTCACATGATGATTGGACATGGTTTAGTTGATTTGGATCACGTGATCACTTAGAGGATTAGAGGGATGTCTATCTAAGTGGGAGTAATTAAGTAATATGATTAATTGAATTTAAATTTATCATGAACTTAGTACCTGATAGTTTTTTGCTTGTCTATGTTGATTGTAGATAGATGGCTCGTGCTGTTGTTCCATTGAATTTTAATGCGTTCCTTGAGAAAGCAAAGTTAAAAGATGATGGTAGCAATTACACTGACTAGGTCCGTAACTTGAGGATTATCCTCATTGCTGCACAAAAGAATTACGTCCTGGAAGCACCTCTGGGTGCCAGGCCTGCTGCAGATGCTGCTGACAACGTTAAGAATGTTTGGCAGAGTAAAGCTGATGACTACTCGATAGTTCAGTGTGCCATGCTTTACGGCTTCGAACTGGGACTTCAACGATGTTTTGAACGTCATGGAGCATATGAGATGTTCCAGGAGTTGAAGTTAATATTTCAAGCAAATGCCCGGATTGAGAGATATGAAGTCTCCAATAAGTTCTACGGCTGTAAGATGAAGGAGAATAGTTCTGTTAGTGAACATATACTCAAAATGTCTGGGTATCATAATCACTTGACTCAAGTGGGAGTTGATACGTCTCCAACGTATCTATAATTTTTTATTGCTCCATGCTATATTATCTACTGTTTTGGGCAATATTGGGCTTTATTTTCCACTTTTATATTATTTTTGGGACTAACCTATTAACCGGAGGCCCAGCCCAGAATTGCTGTTTTTTTGCCTATTTCAGTGTTTCGAAGAAACGAAATATCAAACGAAGTCCAAACGGAATAAAATCTTCGGGAACATGATTTTCTCACCGAACATGATCCAGGAGACTTGGACCCTGCTCCAAGGAACAAAAGAGGCGGTCACGAGGGTGGCCCCCCCTAGGGCGCGCCCCCTGCCTTGTGGGCCCCTTGTTGCTCCTCCGGCGTACTTCTTCCTCCTATATATACACACGTACCCCCAAACGATTAGAACAGGAGCCAAAAACCTAATTCCACCGCCGCAACTTTCTGTATCCACGAGATCCCATCTTGGGGCCTGTTCCGGAGCTCCGCCGGAAGAGGGTCGTCATCACGGAGGGCTTCTACATCATCCTAGCCCCTCCGATGAAGTGTGAGTAGTTTACCTCAGACCTTCGGGTCCATAGTTAGTAGCTAGATGGCTTCTTCTCTCTCTTTGAATCTCAATACAAAGTTCTCCCCCTCTCTTGTGGAGATCTATTCGATGTAATCTTCTTTTTGCGGTGTGTTTGTTGAGATCGATGAATTGTGGGTTTATGATCAAGTCTATCTATGAATAATATTTGAATCTTCTCTGAATTCTTTTATGTATGATTGGTTATCTTTGCAAGTCTCTTCGAATTATCCGTTTGGTTTGGCGAACTAGATTGGTAGTTCTTGCCATGGGAGAAGTGCTTAGCTTTGGGTTTGATCTTGCGGTGTCCTTTCCCAGTGACAGAAGGGGCAGCAAGGCACGTATTGCATCATTGCCATCGAGGATAACAAGATGGGGTTCATTTCATATTGCATGAATTTATCTCTCTACATCATGTCATCTTGCTTATGGCGTTACTCTGTTTTTAACTTAATACTCTAGATGCATGCTGGATAGCGGTCGATGAGTGGAGTAATAGTAGTAGATGCAGAATCGTTTTGATCTACTTGGCACGGACGTGATGCCTATATACATGATCGTGCCTAGATATTCTCATAACTATGCTCAATTCTGTCAATTGCTCAACAATAATTTTTTCACCCACCGTAGAATACTTATGCTCTTGAGAGAAGCCACTAGTGAAACCTATGCCCCCCGGGTCTATTCTCATCATATCAATCTCCATCACTTTAATCTTGCTTTGCTTTTTTACTTTGCCTTTACTTTTTTACTTTGCATCTTTATACCAAAAATACCAAAAATATTATATCTATCAGATCTCCCTCTCGTAAGTGACCGTGAAGGGATTGACAACCCCTAATCGCGTTGGTTGCGAGTAGCTATCGCTTTGTGCAGGTACGAGGGACTTGAGCGTGGCCTCCTACTGGATTGATACCTTGGTTCTCAAAAACTGAGGGAAATACTTACACTACTCTGCTGCATCATCCCTTCCTCTTCGGGGAAAACCAACGCAAGCTCAAGACATAGCAAGAAGGATTTCTGGCGCCGTTGCCGGGGAGTCTACGCAAAAAGTCAACATACCAAGTACCTATCACAATACCTATCTCTCGCATTACATTATTTGCCATTTGCCTCTCGTTTTCCTCTCCCCCCAATTCACCCTTGCCGTTTTATTCGCCTCTCTCTTTCTATCCTCCCTCTCTATTTGCCTCTTTTGCCTGTTTGCTTTTGCTTGGTCGTGTGTTAGATTGCTTGTTTGTCGCGATGGCTCAAGACAATACCAAATTGTGTGACTTCACCAATACCAATAATAATGATTTCCTTAGCACTCCGATTGCTCCTCTTACCGATGCTGAATCTTGTGAAATTAATACTGCTTTGTTGAATCTTGTTATGAAAGATCAATTCGCCGGCCTTCCTAGTGAAGATGCCGCTACTCATCTGAATAGCTTCGTTGATTTATGTGATATGCAAAAGAAAAAAGATGTCGATAATGATGTCATTAAATTGAAGCTATTTCCTTTTTCGCTTAGAGATCGTGCTAAAGCTTGGTTTTCGTCTTTGCCTAAGAATAGTATTGATTCATGGAACAAGTGCAAAGATGCTTTTATCTCTAAGTATTTTCCTCCCGCTAAGATCATCTCTCTTAGAAACGATATTATGAACTTTAAACAACTTGATCCTGAACATGTTGCACAAGCTTGGGAGAGAATGAAATTAATGATACGTAATTGCCCTACTCATGGTTTGAATTTGTGGATGATTATACAAAAATTTTATGCCAGATTTAATTTTGCTTCTAGAAATCTTTTAGATTCGGCCGCGGGAGGCACAGTTTAGGAGATGATACTAAACTCCTAGATAATATTATGGTTAATTATTCTCAATGGGATACTGAAAAATCTTCTAATAAAAAAGTGCATGCGATAGAAGAAATCAATGTGTTGAGTGGAAAGATGGATGAACTTATGAAATTATTTGCTACTAAGAGTGTTTCTTCTGATCCTAATGATATGCCTTTGTCTACTTTGATTGATAATAACAATGAACCTATGGATGTGAATTTTGTTGGTAGGAATAATTTTGGTAATAATTTTGGTACTAGTGTCTCCACTATTCCCAAGACTTTGTGTGATTTGCTAGATTTCCGTAATTTTGATGATTGCTCTCTAAACTTGCATCTTGCGGATTCCACTATTAAGAAACCTATGGGAAGGATTAATGATGTTCTTATTGTTGCAAATAGGAATTATGTGCCCGTAAATTTCATTGTTCTTGATATAGATTGCAATCCTTCTTGCCCTATTATTCTTGGTAGACCTTTCCTTAGAACGGTTGGTGCGATTATTGATATGAAGGAAGGGAATATTAGACTTCAATTTCCATTAAAAAAGGGCATGGAACACTTTCCAAGAAATAAAATAAAATTACCATATGAAACTATCATGAGAGCCACTTATGGATTGCCTACCAAAGATGGCAATACTTAGATCTATCCTTGCTTTTATGCCTAGCTAGGGGCGTTAAACGATAGCGCTTGTTGGGAGGCAACTCAATTTTATTTTTATTCCTTGCTTTTTGCTCCTGCTTAGTAATAAATAAATTATTTAGCCTCTGTTTTGGTTGTGTTTTTTTGTCTTTAATTAGTGTTTGTTTAAAGTAGAACTGTTGGGAAGACTTGGGGAAAGTCTTGTTGAACTTGCTGTAAAAACAGAAACTTTAGCGCTCACGAGAACTGCTGTCATTTTTATTTGGAGAGTGATATTCAGTTAATTCGTTTTGCAGATGATTAATAGATAAACTCCTCACGTCGAGAAATTTATTTTAGAATTTTTGGGGTTGCATATCTTGCGCTAGCTACAGATTACTACAGACTGTTCTGTTTTGACAGATTCTGTTTTTCGTGTGTTGTTTGCTTATTTTGATGAATCTATGGCTAGTAAAATAGTTTATAATCCATAGAGAAGTTGGAATACAGTAGGTTTAACACCAATATAAATAAAGAATGAGTTAATTACAGTACCTTGAAGTGGTCTTTTGTTTTCTTTCGCTAACGGAGCTCACAAGTTTTCTATTTTGAGTTTTGTGTTGTGAAGTTTTCAAGTTTTGGGTGAATTCTTTTGATGGATCATGGAACAAGGAGTGGCAAGAGCCTAAGCTTGGGGATGCCCATGGCACCCCCAAGATAATCCAAGGACACCAAGAAGTCAAAGCTTGGGGATGCCCATGGCACCCCCAAGATAATCCAAGGACACCAAGAAGTCAAAGCTTGGGGATGCCCCGGAAGGCATCCCCTCTTTCGTCCACTTCCATCGGTAATTTACTTGGAGCTATATTTTTATTCACCAACATGATATGTGTTTTGCTTGGAGCGTCTTGTATTATTTGTGTCTTTGTGTCTTAGTATTCCACAATCATCCTTGCTATACACACCTTTTGAGAGAGCCATACATGAATTAAAATTTGATAGAATACTCTATGTGCTTCACTTATATCTTTTGAGCTAAGTAGTTTTGCTCTGTGTGCTTCACTTATATCTTTTGAGTGTTATAATTTTGCTCTATGTGCTTCGCTTAGATCTTTTAGAGAACGGTGGTGGATTTGTTTTAAAGAAACTATTGATCTCTCATGCTTCACTTAAATTATTTTGAGAGTCTCTTAATAGCATGGTAATTTGCTTAATAATAATACGCTTGGTGTTCAAGATTTGTGAAACTTTCTTTTGAGTGTGTTGAATACTAAGAAAAGATTGAAGCATGATAATTATTTTGAGATATAGAGGTGATAATATTAAAGTCATGCTAGTTGAGTAGTTGTGAATTTAAAGAATACTTGTGTTAAAGTTTGTGATTCCCGTAGCATGCACGTATGGTGAACCGTTATGTGATGAAGTCGGAGCATGATTTATTTATTGATTGTATTCCTTATGAGTGATGTCTACTACACAACCTTCTTCTTGTAGACGTTGTTGGGACCCCAAGTGCAGAGGTTTGTAGGACAGTAGCAAATTTCCCTCAAGTGGATGACCTAAGGTTTATCAATCCGTAGGAGGCGTAGGATGAAGATGGTCTCTCTCAAGCAACCCTGCAACCAAATAACAAAGAGTCTCTTGTGTCCCCAACACACCCAATACAATGGTAAATTGTATAGGTGCACTAGTTCGGCAAAGAGATGGTGAAACAAGTGGTATATGGATAGTAGATAAAGGTATTTGTAATCTGAAATAATAAAAACAGCAAGGTAGCAAGTGATCGAAGTGAGCGTAAACGGTATTGCAATGATAGAAAACAAGGCCTAGGGTTCATACTTTCACTAGTGTAAGTTCCCTCAACAATACTAACATAATTGGATCATAAAACTATCCCTCAGCATGCAACAAAGAGTCACTCCAAAGTCACTAACAGCGGAGAACGAACGAAGAGATTATGGTAGGGTACGAAACCACCTCAAAGTTATTCTTTCCAATCAATCTGGTGGGCTATTCCTATAAGTGTCACAAACATCCCTAGAGTTCGTACTAGAATAACACCTTAAGACACAAATCAACCAAAACCCTAATGTCACCTAGATACTCCAATGTCACCTCAAGTATCCGTGGCTATGATTATACGATATGCATCACACAATCTTAGATTCATCTATTCAACCAACACATAGAACCTCAAAGAGTGCCCCAAAGTTCTACCGGAGAATCACGACGAAAACGTGTGCCAACCCCTATGCATAGGTTCCCAATGTCACGAAACCTGCAAGTTGATCACCTTAACATACATCAAGTGTTCTCAAGTCTTTAAAGACTCAATCCGATAAGATTACTTCAAGGGGAAAACTCAATTCATTACAAGAGAGAAGAGGGGGGGGGGAGAAACATCATAGGATACAAATATAATAGCAAAGCTCGCGATACATCAAGATCGTATCATCTCAAGAACACGAGAGAGAGAGAGAGATCAAACACATAGCTACTGGTACATACCCTCAGCCCCGAGGGAGAACTACTCCCTCCTCGGCATGGAGAGCACCAGGATGATGAAGATGGCCACCGGAGAAGGATTGCCCCCTCCGGCAGGGTGCCGAAACGGGTCTAGATTGGTTTTCGGTGGCTACGGAGGCTTCTGGCGGCGGAACTCCCGATCTATGTTGCGTTCTGGAAGTTTTAGGGTACGTGGATATATATGGGTGCAGGGAGGACGTCGGAGGAGCCACAGGGGCCCCATGAGACAGGGGGGCGCGCCCCCCACCCTCGTGAGCACCTCGTGTCTCCCCTGATGTAGGGTCCAAGTCCATCAGGTGTGTTTCCTTCCAAAAATAACTTCTCCAGTCGATTTCATTCCATTTCGACTCCGTCTGATATTCCTTTTCTTCAAAACAATGAAATAGGCATAAAACAGCAAATCTGGGCTGGGCCTTCGGTTAATAGGTTAGTCCCAAAAATAATATAAAAGTGGATAATAAAGCCCAATATTGCCCAAAACAGTAGATAATATAGCATGGAGCAATCAAATATTATAGATACGTTGGTGACGTATCAAGCATCCCCAAGCTTAATTCCTGCTCGTCCTCGAGTAGGTAAATGATAAGAAGATAATTTTTGATGTGGAATGCTAGTTGGCATAATTTCAATGTAATTCTTCCTACTTGTGATATGAATATTCAGATCCGAAAGATTCAAGACAAAAGTTCATATTGACATAAAAATAATAATACTTCAAGCATACTAACTAAGCAATCATGTCTTCTCAAAATAACATGGCCAAAGAAAGTTATCCCTACAAAATCATATAGTCTGGCTATGCTCCATCTTCCCCACAAAAAATATTTAAATCATGCACAACCCCGATGACAAGCCAAGCAATTGTTTCATACTTTTGATGTTCTCAAACTTTTTCAATCTTCACGCAATACATGAGCGTGAGTCATGGATATAGCACTATAGGTGGAATAGAATGGTGGTTGTGGAGAAGACAAAAAGAGAGAAGATAGTCTCACATCAACTAGGCGTATCAACACGCTATGGAGATGCCCATCAATAGATATCAATGTGAGTGAGTAGGGATTGCCATGCAACGAATGCACTAGAGCTATAAGTGTATGAAAGCTCAACAAAAGAAACTAGTGGGTGTGCATCCAACTTGCTTGCTCACGAAGACCTAGGGCATTTTTAGGAAGCCCATCATTGGAATATACAAGCCAAGTTCTATAATGAAAGATTCCCACTAGTATATGAAAGTGACAACATAGCAGACTCTCTATCATGAAGATCATGGTGCTACTTTGAAGCACAAGTGTGGTAAAAGGATAGTAGCATTGCCCCTTCTCTCTTTTTCTCTCATTTTTTTTTATTTTTTATTTGGGCCTTCTCCTTTTTATGGCCTCTTTTTTTATATGGGCTTCTTTGGCCTATTTTTTTTCGTCCAGAGTCTCATCCCGACTTGTGGGGGAATCATAGTCTCCATCATCCTTTCCTCACTGGGACAATGCTCTATAATGATGATCATCACACTTTTATTTTTCTTACAACTCAAGAATTACAACTCGATACTTAGAACAAGATATGACTCTATATGAATGCCTCCGGTGGTGTACTGGGACGTGCAATGATGCATGAGTGACATGTATGAAAGAATTATGAATGGTGGCCTTGCCACAAATACGATGTCAACTACATGATCATGCAAAGCAATATGACAATGATGAAGCGTGTCATAATAATGGAATGGTGGAAAGTTGCATGGCAATATATCTTGGAATGGCTATGGAAATGCCATAATAGGTAGGTATGGTGGCTGTTTTGAGGAAGGTATATGGTGGGTTTATGGTACCGGCGAAAGTTGCGCGGTACTAGAGAGGCTAGCAATGGTGGAAGGGTGAGAGTGCGTATAATCCATGGACTCAACATTAGTCATAAAGAACTCACATACTTATTGCAAAAATCTATTAGTTATCGAAACAAAGTACTATGCGCATGCTCCTAGGGGGATAGATTGGTAGGAAAATACCATCGCTCGTCCCCGACCGCCACTCATAAGGAAGGCAATCAATAAATAAATCATGCTCCGACTTCATCACATAACGGTTCACCATATGTGCATGCTACGGGAATCACAAACTTCAACACAAGTATTTCTCAAATTCACAACTACTCAACTAGCATGACTCTAATATTACCATCCTCATATCTCAAAACAATTATCAAGTATCAAACTTCTCATAATATTCAACACACTCATAAGAGAATTTTATTATTCTTGAATACCTAGCATATTAGGATTTTAAGCAAATTACCATGATATTTAAGACTCTCAAAATAATATAAGTGAATCATGAGGGTTCATCTATTTCTTCAAAATAAAACTACCACCATGCTCTAAAATATATAAGTGAAGCACTAGAGCAAATGGCAAACTACTCCGAAAGATATAAGTGAAGATCAATGAGTAGTCGAATAATTATGCAACTATGTGAAGACTCTCTAACATTTAATAATTTCAGATCTTGGTACTATATTCAAACAGCAAGCAAAGCAAAATAAAATGACATCTAAGAATATCAAACATCATGTGAAGAAGCAAAAACTTAGGATCAACCGATACTAACCGATAATTATTGAAGAAGAAAGGTGGGATGCCAACCGGGGCATCCCCAAGCTTAGATGCTTGAGACTTCTTGAAATATTATCTTGGGGTGCCTTGGAATTCCCCAAGCTTGAGCTTTTATGTCTCCTTAATTCCTCTCATATCACGGTCTCCCTAAATCTCAAAAGCTTCATCCACACAAAACTCAACAAGGACTCGTGAGATAAGTTAGTATAAACCATTGCCAAAACCTTATCATACTCTACTGTAGAAAATCACTAAAATTATTATTCAACATTGCATACTAAATGCCTCTGCATATTTAATAGTCCTATCCTCAAATAGAATCATTAAAGAAGCAAACATATGCAAACAATGCAAACATAACAGCAATCTGCCTAAACAGGATAGTCTGTAAAGAATGCTGCAACATCCATACTTACCTAGCTCCAAAAATTATGAAATAAAATTAACACTGTAGTAAATTTATCATATATTAATATGCAAAAGTTTTCAACATTTTATCACATTCTTACTTTTCTAGGGAATTATTGCAACAGCGGTAAACTTTCTGTTTTCAAACAGCAACATGTATACTTGTAACATAGGCATAGTAAAGGCTATCAATGCCATTTTTATTGAAATAAAAGATGCAAAACATTGTTATAAATAACAGCAAGCAAATCCTAACAAAATAAATTGACGCTCCAATCAAAACACATATCATGTGGCGAATAAAAATATAGCTCCAAGTAAAGTTACCGATGAACGAAGACGAAAGAGGGGATGCCTTCTGGGGCACCACCAAGCTTAGGCTCTTGGTTGTCCTTGAATATTACCTTGGGGTGCCTTGGTCATCCCCAAGCTTAGGATCTTGCCACTCCTTATTCCATAGTCCATCGAATCCTTACCCAAAACTTGAAAACTTCACAACACAAAACTTAACAGAAAACTCGTAAGCTCCGTTAGTATAAGAAAATAAATCACCACTTCAAGGTACCGTAATGAACTCATTATTTGTTTATATTGGTGTTAAACCTACTGTATTCCAACTTATCTATGGTTTATAAACTATTTTACTAGCCATATATTCATCAAAATAAGCAAATAACACACGAAAAACAGAATCTATCAAAAACAGAACAGTCTGTAGTAATCTGGATCAAACGTATACTTATGGAACTCATAAAATTCTCAAATAAATTGCTGGACCTGAGGAATTTATCTATTAATCATCTGCAAAAATAATTAACTAAATAGCACTCTCCAAATAAAAATGGCAGCAATTCTCATGAGCGCTAAAGTTTCTGTTTTTTACAGCATGATCAACAAGACTTTCCCCAAGTCTTCCCAAAGGTTCTACTTGGCACAAACACTAACTAAAAGCATAAAACCACATCTAAACAGAGGCTAGATGAATTATTTATTACTAAACAGGAACAAAAAGTAAGGAACAAAAATAAAGTTGGGTTGCCTCCCAACAAGCGCTATCGTTTAATGCCCCTAGCTAGGCATGATGATTTCAATGATGCTCACATAAAGGATGAGAATTGAAACATAAAGAGAGCATCATGAAGAATATGACTAGCACATTTAAGTCTAACATACTTCCTATGCATAGGGATTTTGTGAACAAACAACTTGTGGGAACAATAATTAACTAGCATAGGAAAGTAAAGCAAGCAAAACTTCAAGATTTTAAGCACATAGAGAGGAAACTTGATATTATTGCAACTCCTACAAGCATATATTCCTCCCTCATAATAATTTTCAGTAGCATCATGAATGAATTCAACAATATAACCAACACCTAAAACATTCTTTTCATGATCTACAAGCATAGAAAATTTACTACTCTCCGCATAAGCAAAATTCTTCTCATGAATAATAGTGGGAGCAAACTCAACAAAATAACTATCATGTGATTGAAAATTAAGATTGAAAGGATCGATATGGTTAACTAGAGGGGGGGGGGTGAATAGGAAACTACCAATTTTTAACTTTTCTTTATCAAATTAAACTTTGCATCAAAGTAGGTTGTCTAGATGTGCAACTAGGTGAGCAACCTATATGATGCAATACCAACAAGCAAGCAAGCAAGCAAGAGAAGTAACACTAAAGAGCTTGCACAAGTAAAGGTAAGAGATAACCAAGAGTGGATCCGTTGAAGACGAGGATGTGTTACCGAAGTTCCTTCCCTTTGAGGGGAAGTACGTCTCCATTGGAGCGATGTGGAGGCACGATGCTCCCCAAGAAGCCACTAGGGCCACCGTATTCTCCTCACGCCCTCACACAATGCGAGATGCCGTGATTCCACTATTCGTGCCCTTGAAGGCAGCGACCTAACCTTTACAAGCAAGGTTGGGGCAATCTCCACAACTTAATCGGAGGCTCCCAACAAAACCACGAAGCTTCACCACAATGGACTATGGCTCCGTGGTGACCTCAACCGTCTAGGGTGCTCAAACACCCAAGAGTAACGAGATCCGCTAGGGATGAGTGGGGGAATCGAAAATCCCTTGGTGGAAGTGTAGATCGGGGCCTTCTCAACCACTCCCGAGCAAATCAACAAGTTTGATTGGCTAGAGAGATAGATCGGGTGAAAATGGAGCTTGGAGCATTTAATGGAGCTTGAGCAATAAATGGAGCTTTGGGGGAGGAAGAGGTAGGTCAAAGAGAAGAAGGGGACTCCCTTTTATAGTGGGGGCAACAATCCAACCGTTGCCCCTCACCAACCAGCCCCGCACAGGGCGGTACTACCGCTGAGAGGGGGCGGTACTACCGCCAGGTCAGCGGTACTGCCATGCCAGCCAGCGGCACTACCGCGCAGAGGAGACTAGTAGGGAATAGGACCCAACGCGGTACTACCGCGGTGGTAGGGGCGGTACTACCGCTCCTGGAATGGTACTACCGCCTCTACAACCGCAACTAGTGCCGCAAAACCCGACACTAGAAAAATACCCCTCGAGTCGAGGCGGTAGGAGCCACACAGCCCAGCGGTACTACGGCAGCGGGGTCACGGGTGGTACTACCGCCGTGGAGCAGTACTGCCGCTTGTGACCCTTTGGCCGTACTACCGCTGGGGCACAGAAGAGAGAGAGAGAGAGAATCTCTCCAAAGAGGCTGAGGACGAGGCGGAGGTGCTAGGCACCCCAGCGGTACTACTGCTATGGAGCCACGGGCGGTACTACCGCTGTGGAGCGGTACTGCCGCTTGTGGCTCCTCAGCGGTACTACCGCTGGGTTGCGTGGCACTACCGCTTGGACCCAGACAGGACAAGGAAGAGAGGAGAGATCTCTACAATGGAATGGAAAAGCTCGGAGGGTGAGAAGCTGATGTGTACGTGTTGATTCCACCCATGCAATACCCCAGCGGACCCCCTCTTGATAGTACGGTGCCCTCTACGCAACTAGTCCACCAAGAAAGAAACGAAAGGGCTACACCGTCTTGAAATACACTCCGAGGGGAAGAAAACGTCTCATGCCAGGGGAGAATCTATGAGTTATTCAAAGCACAAGATTAGTCCGCAAACATGTTGTCATCAATCACCAAAACTACCTTGAGAGAGATATGCCGTAACAATCTCCCCCTTTTTAGTGGATTGATGACAACTAGGGATTTGCGCAAGGAAAAGAAATAAAAGAAGAAAACTCTGAACTACAAAATATAGACGGGCTCCCCCAGAATGTGTGCACCTAGATAGTGGAGCATTCGGAGCAAGACACACACATTCGGATCAACACTCCCCCTATATTTTATAGTCCAACAATACTAAGCACAAGATATATGAGAGAAGAGAATAAAACAGGACAAGCATGCATCTCATAATAAACTACAGTACTGAATAGACATAAGTAATAAGGTAGCGATAGGGAGCATATGTCTCACACCATATGTCTAGAACTTAGGTCTCACAGGCACCAAACAAAACCAAATAAAGACACTAAGAGAACACACAAGAAACCACGAGACGACTCAAAGCACGACAATAACACAAATCCCTACACTCTATCCCCCTTTGGCAGCGAGACACCAAAAAGGGCAAAGAGTGACGCTACGACTCCAGGTGATGGGAAGAAGATCTCAAACATCACATCTCTGCATCTTCATCGTGGGTCGAAAACTGCTCGGCATTGGAGTCGGTCCAAGGGCAATGCTGATGAATCCATTCCTCCTCTTCAGTGATCTGACCCTCAGACCCACTGGCAACTGTCGCTCCCATCTGACGCATGAGCTCCTTGTGGCGCGTCCTGGCATGCTTCTCCACCACATGAGTCATGTACTGGCCATGAGACTCCATGCAGAAAAGCTTCTTCATCTTGCATTTAAGCTTCTGTGCCCACGACGGTTATGTACTAGAGGGCCCAAAGTCCTCCTCATGATCATCAGTAGCAGCCCCACCCTCGGTGCCCATGGCAGCAGCAGCAGACGGATCCCCCATGGCAGCAGCAGCAGATGGATCCCCTGTGTGAGGCGCTGGGGTGGCCCAATTGTCCTTCTTCCTTAGACGTTTGATCTCATGAGAAACCAAGTCTCCAGTTTCTAGCAATATTCTGGGATAAGTCTGTGCCCAGGCCCTCTCAATGAGCCTCATGATGAATGGACCATATATAGGGCACTTGCGCTCAGACACAACAGAGAGAAGTTCAGACCACATGACATGAGAAATATCCAGGCTCTCTCCAGTGCTTGCTTCCTTCTCATGCTGACAGAAAAGGAGCATGTCCACGAGGTAAGAGTGGACCATATCCAGATTCCCGATCCGAGGGAAGAGAGTCTCACGGAAGATGCGATGAAGAATGTACAGATACGAAGATAGCTCATAGGTCTTCTTCTCAGTTACTGGGTGAACTTTCATAGTGCAGTAGGGCCAAAGGGCTTGCTTGTGGGTGGACGTAGGATTGCGGTGAGGGAGGAAACCGACAGGAGTCTCAAGCCCGTGATCCACCACATCAAGTAACTCCATGAAAGCCTTCCACTTGACGGAAAGAAGCTTGCCATTGGTCATCCATGTCAGAGTCCTGTCGACATCCGTCCCAAGATGGACGGTGGCATAGAATTGAGCCACCAAATCCGCATCGAAATCCTTGTTGAATTGCATGATCCTGAGAATGTTCAGCTGAGTGCACGTCTGAAGGGCTTCGCCAAAGTGCTCCGAGTCCTTCTCCATAGCATCAGTGTCAATGGAGCGAACATCAACAAAGAGATTCTTCTTGGCCTTGATCACATCAAAGTATATGGCAAACTGAAAACGGTTCTAGAACGGGCGGTTGACCAAAGTGGGTTCTTGGTCCACCGCATAGGGGTTGCGGCGCCGCTTCTCCCAAAACTCCTTGTTGGTCATCTCAGTCACAGTCTTCCCTTTTGGCTTGTTGGTGGATCTCTTCGTTTGCTGAGGAGGTGGGAACACTTGCGGATGCACTTGCTGGAGGCGGTTGGGTGCTCGAGGAGCCACCGGCTGGCTCAGAGGTGCGGTAGCGTTTTGATGTTGCACACCCGGGGTTGATACGGCGAGCTTGATGCTCAGAATGGTCATCACCTGGAGCCAAACACAAGAACACGCAAAACAACCAGAAAGAACGAGCATAAGCCAACAAACACAACAAAAATAATCAAGGTAAGGTAGGAATTTGATGGAATTTGGCATGCAGCGGTAGTACCGTGACATGCCCGCGGTAGTACCGCCCAAGCGGTAGTACCGCTCGAGGTCAAGCGGTAGTACCGCTCCAACGAGAGCGGTAGTACTACTCGAGGTGGAGAAACAACAGTTTCCTACAGCACGAGGCGGAGAAACAGCGGTTTCCTACTACCGTGGTCAGATCCGACACTACCAGCCTGCCAAATTCAAAAATATTCCTACCAAACTCTAATCGAGATAGTATAGTTGCCTTCTCCAACCAACTCAAGCCTAGATTTAGCCAAAAATCTAGAGATGCAACCACCATTGCCCCTAAGAAACAAGATTTGAAAATGAGACAAAAGGAAAGAAGGAACAGGGGCAATACCGGCATCCATGGCAAGAGAACGGGGTGGGGATCGACTCCACCAAAGGAAATGGAGAGGGACGCCCCGGAGAAGGAGATCCGCCGGAGCCCTCCCGCGGCGAGTGGAGGCTGGAGAGAGGAAGGGGAAAGAGGGGGCGAAGTGAATGGGTATGGGGGAGAAGAAACCTCGCCCTGCCCCGATATAACCCCCTGGTCCCGTCCCTCAGCGGTAGTACCGTGCTGGGGGGCGGTAGTACCGCTTATGAGCGGTAGTACCGCGCACCACCAGCGGTAGTACCGCCCAGCACGCCATGGCAACCAAACAAACAAGGCTTTTGCTCGAAGGAAAGACAAAAACGGCAAGAAAAAGAGCACACCAGCAAACGACCAAGACACACCTCTCAAAAGAGGGCGGTGGCCGAGGCCACCTATGTTTGAGTCAAAAGGTATGGCACCGCGAAGATTTTAACCTTGGGCCCATGACCAAAACTCATCTTTGAAGCACAAGTACCATCAACAATGTCTAAAGTGAAAGACTTGATCAATTTATGCATAATGGGGGGAGGGAGAGTTCATTGAGAGAACAACACTCCCCCTATGTCCATGCCTACACCTAAACTAGACAACAAAATGAGCATGGTGGGGTGTGCAAGGTTTCAAGCCACATTGCTCGAGTCAATGATATTTAGCTCATGCCTTAACTCGTGAAATCTTGCTTCATCCAAGGGCTTCGTGAAAATATCTGCAAGGTTGTCATGAGTGTTGACATAGTTGAGCTCGATCTCTCCTCGCCTAATGTGATCCCGGATGAAGTGATACCGAATCTCAATATGCTTCGTCTTGAAGTGTTTCACCGGGTTGAGAGAGATCTTGATGGCACTTTCATTGTCACACCAAAGAGGCACTTTGTCACAAGTGACACCGTAATCCTTTAAAGTTTGCCTCATCCATAGGAGTTGTGCACAACAACTACCAGCGGCAACATACTCCGCCTCAGTGGACGAGAGAGACACACAACTTTGCTTTTTGGAAGACCAACTTACCAAAGAGCAACCAAGGAATTGGCACCCTCCGGAAGTGGACTTCCTATCCACTTTGTCTCCCGCCCAATCGGAATCCGAGTACCCTACAAGCTTGAAGTTTGATCCTCTTGGGTACCATAAGCCAAAGTTTGGGGTTGAGCCAAATATCGAAAGATTCGTTTGACCGCCACATAGTGACTTTCCTTAGGTGCGGCTTGAAACCGTGCACAAATTTCCACACTCAACATGATGTCCGGTCTAGATGCACAAAGGTAAAGCAAGGATCCAATCATGGAACGATATACATTTTGATCCACCACTTTACCATTGGGATCTAAGTCAAGTTGGCACTTGGTGGGCATTGGAGTGGAAGCCGGCTTGACGTCACTTAGCTTGAATCTCTTGAGCATGTCTTGAGTGTATTTGGATTGAGTGATGAAGGTTCCTTCTCTTCTTTGCTTCACTTCGAACCCTAGAAAGAACTTCACCTCTCCCATGGAGAACATCTCGAACTTTGAGGTCATGAGAGCGGCAAATTCCTCATTAAAAGCTTTGTTAGGAGAACCAAAGATAATATCATCAACGTATAATTAGCATACAAACAACTCCCCTTTGACCTTCTTAGTAAAAAGAGTGGGGTCGATTAGCCCAACTTCAAAACCACGGTCTTGTAACAACTCGGTTAGGTGGTCATACCACACACGTGGGGCTTGTTTAAGGCCATAGAGTGCCTTATCAAGTTGATACACATGATCGGGAAAGTAGGGATCCTCGAACCCGGGGGGTTGCTTGACGTAAACCAACTCATTAATAGGACCATTAAGAAAAGCACTCTTCACATCCATTTGTTGTAACTTAAAGTTATGATGAGAAGCATATGCAATCAATATGCGAATGGATTCAAGACGAGCAAGGGGAGCAAAGGTTTCATCGTAGTCGATACCCTCGACTTGGGAGTAGCCTTGTGCTACCAAACGAGCCTTGTTGCGAATGATAATCCCATGGGCATCTTGCTTGTTCTTAAATATCCACTTGGTTCCTATGACATTGTGATTCCCGGTCGGTCTTGGCACCAATCTCCACACTTTGTTGTGCTCGAAGTTGTTGAGTTCTTCATGCATGGCATTGAGCCAATCCGGATCTTCTAGCGCTTCATAGACCTTTTGGGGTTCAACACAAGAGACAAACACATGATGTTCACAATAGTTTGCTAATTGTCTATGAGTGCTTACCCCCTTTATTAAGCTTCCAAGCACATTTGTAATGAGATGATCCTTGGTGGAGAGCTTGGAAGCAATCTTGGCGGCACGACGCTCCAATTCCTCCTCGGGGGTGAGACGAGGAGCGGTCACTTGATCATCTTGAGCGTTGTCTTGAGCTTGTTCTTGATCTCGAAGAAGCTCTTGATCTTGAACTTGCTCGGAGGAGAGAACTTGACCTTGGGCATCACTTGATGTGTCAACACCGTCTTGAGCGTGATCTTGCCCTTGGTCATGTTCTTGAGGATGAGGGCCTTCATGTTGTACTTCGGAAGCGTGTGGGCCTTGGGTTGGTGATGGCTCCACTTGAGTGGAGCTTTGTCCTTCTCCTTCAGCCACAAGGGGTTCCTCAATGGGTAGGATAAAGCCAACACCCATTCTTCTTATGGCTTGGGGAGGAATTTCATCACCTACATCACAAGTGCCACTTTGCTCCACTTGGGAGCCGTTATTCTCATCAAACTCCACGTTACACGTCTCCTCAATAAGTCCTGTGGATTTATTGAGGACACGGTAAGCATGAGATTTTGTAGCATAACCAACGAATATGCCCTCATAAGCTCTAGCCTCAAATTTAGACAACCGAACACCTTTCTTGAGAATGAAACACTTACACCCGAATACCTGGAAGTACTTGAGATTGGGCTTGTTACCGGTGAGTATCTCATATGGAGTCTTGTTCAAGCCCTTGCGGAGGTAGAGCCGATTGGATGCATGACACGCGGTGTTGATGGCTTCGGCCCAAAAGTTGTACGGAGACTTGAACTCTGCCATCATGGTCCTTGCCGCATCCATCAACGTCCGGTTCTTCCTGTCCGCAACTCCGTTTTGTTGAGGGGTGTATGGTGCGGAATATTGATGCTTGATTCCCTCATCACTAAGAAATTCATCCAAGGTGTAGTTCTTGAACTCGGTGCCGTTGTCACTTCTTATTGTCAAGATCTTTGCATTGTGTTGACGTTGTGCTTCATTTGCAAAGTCAATGACGGTTTGTTGGGTCTCGCTCTTCCTCTTGAAGAAATACACCCACGTGTACCTTGAGTAGTCATCCACAATCACCAAGCAATACTTCCTACCTCCAAGACTATCGAAGGATGGAGGCCCAAAGAGATCCATGTGAAGGAGCTCCAAAGGCCTCTTCGAATAAATGATAGTCGTGGGAGGGTGAGCCTTCTCATGTAGCTTTCCTTCGATACAGGCACTGCAAGAACGATCTTTAGCAAAACTAACATTTGTTAGTCCATGAACATGGTCCCCCTTGAGAAGACTTTGCAAAGATCTCATATTGACATGGGCTAAACGGCGATGCCAAAGCCATCCCACATCGACTTTAGCCATTAGGCATGTCGCGGTCTTAGTGGGTCGCTCCGAAAAGTTAATCACATATAGACCGTTCTCGACATGCCCAACAAAGGCTACTTTAAGAGTCTTGCTCCACAAGAGGGCCACAGTATCGATATCAAAGAAAGTGGCAAAGCCCATGATTGCAAGTTGACGAACAGAAAGTAAATTGTATGCAAGGGACTCAACAAGCATGACCTTCTCGATCGTGAGATCATGAAAGATGACCACCTTGCCAAGTCCCAATACCTTAGAAGATGAGGCGTCACCCCACTCGACATTGGTGGGCATAGATGGAACCTTGTGCACGTCCACCACCAAGTCCTTGCTTCCGGTCATATGATTTGTAGCTCCGCTATCGAGCAACCATGATCCCCCACCGGAAGCAAACACCTACAAGAGATCAATGCTTGGTTTTAGGTACCCATTTTGTAATGGGTCCTTTGATGTTAGTAACAAGGGTTTTTGGAACCCAAATAGACCATTCAATGTATTCATGAGGAGAACCAACAAATTTGGCATAAACATGCCCATCACTAGCATGGCATAACACATAAGAAGGATTAAAATCGCCGGCTTTGTTGGGAGGGGTGACATTGCCCTTCTTGACATTGTTCTTCTTCTTCTCCTCGGAGGCACTCTCTCCCTCCTTCACAAAGGTTTGCATGAGATGAGGAGGTCGTTTGGTCTTGTCATTCTTCTTCTTGTTCTTGGAGTCGGGCACGTACCCAACCCCTTCCTTGGCCACAACTCCCTTTTGGTTGATCAAGAGATTGTTGAGGTTCTTCTTGCCTTGTATGCAAGTCGCAAGACCTCTCTCAAGTTGCCCCTTTAGCTTAGCGTTCTCCTCAACGAGATGCACATGCTCACAACACGGGTTAGTAGCATTTGCATTATCAATTAACATCATACGAGGGAAAGTGGCTTTTTCCTTGGTTAGCTTTACTTGAAGTTGATCATGAGACTCTTTGAGGCTAGCATGAGCACCCTTCAAGAACTTGTGACCCTTGTCAAGTAGATCAAACTCCTCTTTGAGTCTAGCAAGATCAACCTCAAGTTTGGCCTTCTCGGAGTTTAGCACATGAGAAACTATGAGGACGCGATCATAATCTTTCTTTAACTTAGCATGATCAACGTTGTGTGACTCCTCAAGAGCCAAACGAAGACCACGCTCTTCCTCAAGAGCATTGGAAAGATCTGAAATCTCATCGGCATAGTCACGGCTATGCCCTTCCATCTTAGTGATGGTGTCTTCGTGAGCCTCGATCATGTCATTGGTTTCACCAAGTTGTTCCAAGAGAGCAACAAAGTGCTTCTTGGATTTTCCCTTGAGATTACCCATAAAGGCCTCAAACTCCTTAGCCTCCACATTAGCTCCCTCAAGTTCATTAATGCTATCCGTCAGAGAAGGATGATTAATGATGGTAGTTTTGATATTGGGGGTTACCTTGTTGGTGGCTTTAGCCATGAGGCACTTGGCGGTGATGCTCTCATTGGGTGAGTCGAAGAGAGACACCCGTGAAGTCATCGCAATGGCAACAGAGGCCATGGCAACCGACTCATCATCTTCATCATCGTCATCATCCTCATTGTACTCTTATTGTACAACCAATGCCTTGGGAGGAGTCTTCTTGGTGAAGTTGTTCTTGTTGGGGAACGACTTGGCCTTGTCTTTTCGGATGAGCTTGCCACCATTGTCTTCCCTCTTCTCATAGGGGCATTCCGCAACAAAATGACTCACGTTGCCGCAATTGTAGGAAGTCCTTACACGTTGCTTGCCCCTCGTGCCACTCGAGTTGTTTTTGCTAAACTTTGGCCTCGAGTTTTTCTTGCTCCAAAATTGCCTTGAAGCAAGTGCCATGTGTTCGTGATATGCATACTTCATATCTTCGGGGTTGCTCTCCTCTTCTTCCTCTTCTTATTCTTCAACGGTGATCTTGGCCTTCAATGCAAGGTTAGGCTTCTTTTCCCATTGAAAACGGAGCACCGCGTTGTCGGCGGTCTTGTCCAAAATGTTCATGGCCACAAACTCATCCAACACTTCGCTTCAGGTCAAAGTGTGGAAGTCCGGTCTTTGACGAATGACGGAGGACATGGCCTTGTGGTAGGGCATCATTGCCTTGAGGAATTTGCGCTTGATCCACTTGTCATCCGTGTCCTTGCTCCCGTGATCTCGTAGTGAGACTGCGAGTTTGGTTACTCTCCGATAAAGCTCATGAGGTTCTTCATCTTCTTTCATAGCAAACTCATCGGCCTCATCTTGCACCACTTCATAGTTGGAGCGTTGAATGCTTGCGCTTCCCCGGTAGAGAGAGACAACACAATGCCATGCATATTTGGCCAAGGCGAAGGGACGAAGATGAGGTAGGTCTTCGGGTGGAATTGCATCTTGAATGATAAAGAGAGCATTCTCATTGAATTGATTATCCACGGCTTCTTGAGGAGTGAAGTTGCTTGGATCATGCGGATAAAAACCTTCTTCAATGATTCTCCAAAGGTTAGGGTTCACATGATTTAAATGACGTTTAAAGCGGTAAACCCAAGAATCAAAGTCCTCATTTTTCACAATCTTAGGGGGAGGACCGGCATGATTCAAATGAGTAGAAGGAACCGGTCCACCATAAACAAGTGGTGGTTCCACACGAGCAAAGATGTCGGTGCCATTTTTACCAGTAGAAGATGGAGCCTTTTCACTACTAGCTTCCCCCTTGTCGGGGATAGCATCCGTCACCTTATTGGTGGGATCACCCACTTTCAACGGTGCGGTGGAAAGTTTAAGCCCCTCAAGAAATTTAGTAAACATGCTTTCAACCTCGGTCGTCATGGAGGTCTTCAATGTCTCTAAGGCCACATTGAATTCCTCATGAGAGACCGAGGTTCCCCCATCGCCTGTGGGCGAGATCGGATTCACACCGGAGTGTTCCTCCACACCGTCTACGGTATCAACCATACTCTTTGGACGGTAAAGTCCTTAATAAAGAGACGAGGCTCTGATACCAATTGAAAGGATCGATATGGTTGACTAGAGGGGGGGGGGTGAATAGGCAACTACCAATTTTTAACTTTTCATTATCAAATTAAACTTTGCATCAAAGTAGGTTGTCTAGATGTGCAACTAGGTGAGCAACCTATATGATGCAATATCAACAAGCAAGCAAGCAAGAGAAGTAACACTAAAGAGCTTGCACAAGTAAAGGTAAGAGATAACCAAGAGTGGATCCGGTGAAGACGAGGATGTGTTACCGAAGTTCCTTCCCTTTGATGGGAAGTACGTCTCCGTTGGAGCGATGTGGAGGCATGATGCTCCCCAAGAAGACACTAGGGCCACCGTATTCTCCTCACGCCCTCACACAATGCGAGATGCCGTGATTCCACTATTGGTGCCCTTGAAGGCGGCGACCGAACCTTTACAAGCAAGGTTGGGGCAATCTCCACAACTTAATTGGAGGCTCCCAACAAAACCACGAAGCTTCACCACAATGGACTATGGCTCCGTGGTGACCTCAACCATCTAGGGTGCTCAAACACCCAAGAGTAACAAGATCCGCTAGGGATGAGTGGGGGAATCGAAAATCCCTTCGTGGAAGTGTAGATCGGGGCCTTCTCAACCACTCCCGAGCAAATCAACAAGTTTGATTGGCTAGAGAGATAGATCAGGCGAAAATGGAGCTTGGAGCATTTAATGGAGCTTGAGCAATAAATGGAGCTTTGGGGGAGGAAGAGGTAGGTCAAAGAGAAGAAGGGGACTCCCTTTTATAGTGGGGGCAACAATCCAACTGTTGCCCCTCACCAACCAGCCCCGCACAGGGCGGTACTACCGCTGAGAGGGGGCGGTACTACCGCCAGGTCAGCGGTACTGCCGCGCCAGCCAGCGGCACTGCCGTGCAGAGGAGACTAGTAGGGAATAGGACCCAACGCGGTACTACCGCTCCTGGAACGGTACTACCGCCTCTACAACCGTAACTAGTGCCGCAAAACCCGACACGAGAAAAATACCCCTCGAGTCGAGGCGGTAGGAGCCACACAACCCAGCGGTACTATGACAGTGGGGTCACGGGCGGTACTACCGCCATGGAGCGGTGCTGCCGCTTGTGACCCTTTGGCCGTACTACCACTGGTAGTGCGGTACTACCGCTGGGGCATAGAAGAGAGAGAGAGAGAGTCTCTCCAAAGAGGCTGAGGACGAGGCGGAGGTGCCAGGCACCCCAGCGGTACTACTGCTATGGAGCCACGGGCGGTACTACCGCTATGGAGCGGTACTGCCGCTTGTGGCTCCTCAGCGGTACTACCGCTGGGTTGCGCGGTACAACCGCTTGGACCCAGACAGGACAGGGAAGAGAGGAGAGATCTCTACAATGGAATGGAAAAACTCGGAGGGTGAGAGGCTGATGTGTACGTGTTGATTCCACCCATGCAATACTCAAGCGGACCCCCTCTTGATAGTACGGTGCCCTCTACGCAACTAGTCCACCGAGAAAGAAACGAAAGGGCTACACCGTCTTGAAATACACTCCGAGGGGAAGAAAACGTCTTGTGCCAGGGGAGAATCTGTGAATTATTCAAAGCACAAGATTAGTCCGCAAACATGTTGTCATCAATCACCAAAACTACCTTGAGAGAGATATGCCGTAACAAAGATCAAGATGACAAGTTTCATGATTATCATTATTCTTTAAAGCATACGTGTCATCACAATAATCATCATAGATAGGAGGCATGCTTTCATCATAGTAAATTTGCTTATCAAAGCTTGGGGGACAAAAAATATCATCTTCATCATACATAGCTTCCCCAAGCTTGTGGCTTTGCATATCATTAGCATCATGGATATTCAAGGAATTCATACTAACAACATTGCAATCATGCTCATCATTCAAATATTTAGTGCCAAACATTTTATAGATTTCTTCTTCTAGCACTTGAGCACAATTATCCTTTCCATCATACTCACGAAAGATATTAAAAAGATGAAGCGCATGAGACAAACTCAATTCCATTTTTTAGTTTTCTTTTATAAACTAAACTAGTGATAAAACAAAAAATGAAAAGACTCGATTGCAAGATCTAAAGATATACCTTCAAGCGCTAACCTCCCCGGAAATAGCGCCAGAAAAGAGCTTGATGTCTACTACACAACCTACTTCTTGTAGACGTTGTTGGGCCTCCAAGTGCAGAGGTTTGTAGGACAATAGCAAATTTCCCTCAAGTGGATGACCTAAGGTTTATCAATCCGTAGGAGGCGTAGGATGAAGATGGTCTCTCTCAAGCAACCCTGCAACCAAATAACAAAGAGTCTCTTGTGTCCCCAACACACCCAATACAATGGTAAATTGTATAGGTGCACTAGTTCGGCGAAGAGATGGTGAAACAAGTGGTATATGGATAGTAGATAAAGGTATTTGTAATCTGAAATAATAAAAACAGAAAGGTAGCAAGTGATAGAAGTGAGCATAAACGGTATTGCAATGATAGAAAACAAGGCCTAGGGTTCATACTTTCGCTAGTGTAAGTTCCCTCAACAATACTAACATAATTGGATCATAAAACTATCCCTCAACATGCAACAAAGAGTCACTCCAAAGTCACTAATAGCGGAGAACGAACGAAGAGATTATGATAGGGTACGAAACCACCTCAAAGTTATTCTTTCCAATCAATCCGGTCGGCTATTCCTATAAGTGTCACAAACAGCCCTAGAGTTCGTACTAGAATAACACCTTAAGACACAAATCAACCAAAACCCTAATGTCACCTAGATACTCCAATGTCACCTCAAGTATCCGTGGGTATGATTATACGATATGCATCACACAATCTCAGATTCATCTATTCAACCAACACATAGAACCTCAAAGAGTGCCCCAAAGTTCTACCGGAGAATCACGACGAAAACGTGTGCCAACCCCTATGCATAGGTTCCCAATGTCACGAAACTCGCAAGTTGATCACCTTAACATACATCAAGTGTTCTCAAGTCTTTAAAGACTCAATCCGATAAGATTACTTCAAGGGGAAAACTCAATTCATTACAAGAGAGAAGAGGGGGGGGGGAGAAACATCATATGATCCAAATATAATAGCAAAGCTCGCGATACATCAAGATCGTATCATCTCAAGAACACGAGAGAGAGAGAGAGATCAAACACATAGCTACTGGTACATACCCTCAGCCCCGAGGGAGAACTACTCCCTCCTCGTCATGGAGAGCACCGGGATGATGAAGATGGCCACCGGAGAAGGATTGCCCCCTCCGGCAGGGTGCCAGAACGGGTCTAGATTGGTTTTCGGTGGCTACGAAGGCTTCTGGCGGCGGAAGTTTTAGGGTACATGGATATATATGGGTGCAGGGAGGACGTCGGAGGAGCCACGGGGGCCCCACGAGACAGGGGGCGCGCCCTAGGGGGGCCCCCCACCCTTGTGAGCACCTCGTGTCTCCCCTGACGTAGGGTCCAACTCCATCAGGTGTGTTTCCTTCCAAAAATAACTTCTCCAGTTGATTTCGTTCCGTTTCGACTCCGTCTGATATTCCTTTTCTTCAAAACACTGAAATAGGCATAAAACAGCAAATCTGGGCTGGGCCTCCGGTTAATAGGTTAGTCCCAAAAATAATATAAAAGTGGATAATAAAGCCCAATATTGCCCAAAATAGTAGATAATATAGCATGGAGCAATAAAAAATTATAGACACGTTGGAGACGTATCAATGAGTGGCGGTTGGGGACTAGCGATGGTCTTTTCCTACCAATCTACCCCCTAGGAGCATGCACGTAATACTTTGCTTTCATAACTTCTAGATTTTTGCAATAAGTATATGAGTTCTTTATGACTAATGTTGAGTCCATGGATCATACGCACTCTCACCCTTCCACCTTTGCTAGCCTCTCTAATACCGTGCACCTTTTGCCGGTATCATACACCTACCATATACCTTCCTCAAAACAGCCACCATACCTACCTATTATGGCATTTCCATAGCCATTCCGAGATATATTGCCATGCAACTTTCCACCATCTAGTTCATCATGACACACTCCATCATTGTCATCTTGCATATCCCGGTACACCGCCGGATGCATTCACATAGAGTCATATTTTGTTCTAAGTATCGAGTTGTAATTGTTGAGTTGTAAGAAAAATAAAAGGGTGATGATCATCATTATTAGAGCATTGTACCAAGTGAGGAAAAATGATGGAGACTATGATTGCCCCATAAGTCGGGATGAGACTCCAGACGAAAAATAAATAAAAGAGGCCAAAGAAGCCCAAATAAAAAGAGGCCATAAAATAAATAAAAAAGAAGAGAAAAGGCCCAAATAAAAAAATGAGAGAAAAAGAGAGAAGGGACAATGTTACTATCCTTTTACCACACTTGTGCTTCAAAGTAGCACCATGATTTTCATAGTAGAGAGTCTCTCATGTTATCACTTTCATATACTAGTGGGAATTTTACATTATAGAACTTGGCTTGTATATTCCAATGATGGGCTTCCTCAAATTGCCCTAGGTCTTCATGAGCAAACAAGTTGGATGCACATCCACTTAGTTTCTTTTTGAGCTTTCATATACTTATAGCTCTAGTGCATCCGTTGCATGGCAATCCCTACTCACTCACATTGATATCTATTGATGGGCATCTCCATAGCCCATTGATACGCCTAGTCGATGTGAGACTATCTTCTCCCTTTTTGTATTCTCCACAACCACCACTCTATTCCACCTATAGTGCTATATCCATGGATCACGCTCATGTATTGCGTGAAGATTGAAAAAGTTTGAGAACATCAAAAGTATGAAACAATTGCTTGGCTTGTCATCGGGGTTGTGCATGATTTAAATACTTTGTGTGGTGAAGATAGAGCATAGCCAGACTATATGATTTTGTAGGGATAACTTTCTTCAGCCATGTTATTTTAAGAAGACATGATTGCTTAGTTAGTATGCTTCAAGTATTATTTTTTTATGTCAATATGAACTTTTGTCTTGAATCTTTCGAATCTGAATATTCATATCACAAGTAAGAAGAATTACATTGAAATTATGCCAACTAGCATTCCACATCAAAAATTATCTTTTTATCATTTACCTACTCGTGGACGAGCAGGAATTAAGCTTGGGGATGCTTCATACGTCTCCAACGTATCTATAATTTTTGATTGCTCCATGCTATATTATCTACTGTTTTGGGCAATATTGGGTTTTATTTTCCACTTTTATATTATTTTGGGGACTAACCTATTAACCAGAGGCCCAGCCCAGAATTGTTGTTTTTTGCCTATTTCAGTGTTTCGAAGAAACGGAATATCAAACGGAGTCCAGACGGAATAAAATCTTCGGGAACGTGATTTTCTCACTGAACAATTCCAGGAGACTTGGACCCTGCTCCAAGGAACAAAAGAGGCGGTCACGAGGGTGGGGGCACGCCCCCTAGGGCGCGCCCCCCTGCCTCGTGGGCCCCTCGTTGCTCCTCCGACGTACTTCTTCCTCCTATATATACACACGTACCCCCAAACAATCAGAACAGGAGCCAAAAACCTAATTCCACCGCCGCAACTTTCTGTATCCACGAGATCCCATCTTGGGGCCTGTTCCGGAGCTCCGTCGGAAGAGGGCCGTCATCATGGAGGGCTTCTACATCATCCTAGCCCCTCCGATGAAGTGTGAGTAGTTTACCTCAGACCTCCGGGTCCATAGTTAGTAGCTTGATGGCTTCTTCTCTCTCTTTGAATCTCAATACAAAGTTCTCCCCCTCTCTTGTGGAGATCTATTCGATGTAATCTTCTTTTTGCGGTGTGTTTGTTGAGACCGATGAATTGTGGGTTTATGATCAAGTCTATCTACGAATAATATTTGAATCTTCTTTGAATTCTTTTATGTATGATTGGTTTTCTTTGCAAGTCTCTTCGAATTATCCGTTTGGTTTAGCCAACTAGATTGGTAGTTCTTGCCATGGGAGAAGTGCTTAGCTTTGGGTTCGATCTTGCGGTGTCCTTTCCCAGTGACAGAAGGGGCAACAAGGCACATATTGCATCGTTGCCATCGAGAATAACAAGATGGGGTTTATTTCATATTGCATGAATTTATCTCTCTATATCATGTCATCTTGCTTAAGGCATTACTCTGTTTTAACTTAATACTCTAGATGCATGCTGGATAGCGGTTGATGAGTGGAGTAATAGTAGTAGATGCAGAATCGTTTCGATCTACTTGTCACGGACGTGATTCCTATATACATGATCATGCCTAGATATTCTCATAACTATGTTCAATTCTTTCAATTGCTCAACAGTAATTTGTTCACCCACCGTAGAATACTTATGCTCTCGAGAGAAGCCACTGGTGAAACCTATGGCCCTCGGGTCTATTCTCATCATATCAATCTCCATCACTTTAATCTTGCTTTGCTTTTTTACTTTGCCTTTACTTTTTACTTTGCATCTTTATACCAAAAATACCAAAAATATTATATCTATCAGATCTCACTCTCGTAAGTGACCGTGAAGGGATTGACAACCCCTAATCGCGTTGGTTGCGAGTAGCTATCACTTTGTGTAGGTACGAGGGACTTGAGTGTGGCCTCCTACTGGATTGATACCTTGGTTCTCAAAAACTGAGGGAAATACTTACGCTACTCTGCTGTATCATCCCTTCCTCTTCGGGGAAAACCAACGCAAGCTCAAGACGTAGCAGGAGTTAATCTTCATGTTGATAGTGTCATTGACAGAGTCTTCAATCACTGCCACCAAGCTACAAAAGCTTCATGATGAACTATAATATGTAAGGGATGAATAAGACAATTCCCAAGCTCTTCGCGATGCTAAAGGCTGCAGAGGTAGAAATCAAAGGAGCATCAAGTGTTGATGGTCAACAAGACCACTAGTTTCTAGAAAAAAGGGTAAAGGGAAGAAGAAGGGGAACTTCAAGAAGAATGGCAAACAAGTTGCTGCTCAAGAGAAGAAACCCAAGTCTGGACCTAAGCCTGAAACTGAGTGCTTCTACTGCAAACAGACTGGTCACTGGAAGCGGAACTGCCCCAAATATTTGGCAGATAAGAAGGATGACAAGGTGAACAAAGGTATATGTGCTATACATGTTATTGATGTGTACCTTACTAATGCTCGCAGTAGCACCTGGGTATTTGATACTGGTTCTGTTGCTAATATTTGCAACTCGAAACAGGGACTACGGATTAAGCGAAGATTGGCTAAGGACGAGGTGACGATGCGCGTGGGAAATGGTTCCAAAGTCGATGTGATCGCAGGTGGCACGCTACCTCTACATCTACCTTCGGGATTAGTTTTAGACCTAAATAATTGTTATTTGGTGCCAGCATTGAGCATGAACATTATATCTGGATCTTGTTTGATGCGAGACGATTATTCATTTAAATCAGAGAATAATGGTTGTTCTATTTATATGAGTAATATCTTTTATGGCCATGCACCCTTGAAGAGTGGTCTATTCTTATTGAATCTCGATAGTAGTGATACACATATTCATAATATTGAAGCCAAAAGATGCAGAGTTGATAATGATAGTGCAACTTATTTGTGGCACTGCCGTTTAGGACATATTGGTGTAAAGCGCATGAAGAAATCCATACCGATGGACTTTTGGAACCACTTGATTATGAATCACTTGGTACTTGCGAACCGTGCCTCATGGGCAATATGACTAAAATGCCGTTCTCCGGAACTATGGAGCGAGCAACAGATCTGTTGGAAATCATACATACAGATGTATGTGGTCCGATGAATGTTGAGGCTCGCGGCGGGTATCATTATTTTCTCACCTTCACAGATGATTTGAGCAGATATGGGTATATCTACTTAATGAAACATAAGTCTGAAACATTTGAAAAGTTCAAAGAATTTCAGAGTGAAGTTGAAAATCATCGTAACAAGAAAATAAAGTTTCTACGATCTGATCGTGGAGGAGAATATTTGAGCTATGAGTTTGGTCTTCATTTGAAACAATGCGGAATTGTTTCGTAACTCACGCCACCCGCAACACCACAGCGTAATGGTGTGTCTGAACGTCGTAATCGTACTTTACTAGATATGGTGCGATCTATGATGTCTCTTACTGATTTACCGCTATCATTTTGGGGTTATGCTTTAGAGACGGCTGCATTCACGTTAAATAGGGCACCATCGAAATCCGTTGAGATGACGCCTTATGAACTATGGTTTGGCAAGAAACCAAAGTTGTCGTTTCTTAAAGTTTGGGGCTGCTATGCTTATGTGAAAAAACTTCAACCTGATAAGCTCGAACCCAAATCGGAGAAATGTGTCTTCATAGGATACCCAAAGGAAACTGTTGGGTACACCTTCTATCACAGACCTGAAGGCAAAATGTTTGTTTCTAAATTTGGATCCTTTCTAGGGAAGGAGTTTCTCTCGAAATAAGTGAGTGGGCGAAAAGTAGAACTTGATGAGGTAACTGTACCTGCTCCCTTATTGGAAAGTAGTTCATCACAGAAACCGGTTCCTGTGACACCTACACCAATTAGTAAGGAAGTTAATGATGATGATCATGAAACTTCAGGTCAAGTTATTACTGAACCTCGTAGGTCAACCAGAGTGAGATCCGCACCAGAGTGGTACGGTATGTTGGGGAACATAGTAATTTCAAAAAAATTCCTACGCACATGCAAGATCATGGTGATGCATAGCAACGAGAGGGGAGAGTGTTGTCCACGTACCCTCGTAGACCGAAAGCGGAAGCGTTAGCATAACGCGGTTGATGTAGTCGTACGTCTTCATGATCCGACCGATCAAGTACCAAACGCACGACACCTTCGAGTTCTACACACGTTCAACTCAATGACGTCCCTCGAACTCCGATCCAGCCGAGTATTGAGGGAGAGTTTCGTCAGCACGATGGCGTGGTGACGATGATGATGTTCTACCGACACAGGGCTTCACCTAAGCACTGCTACGATATGATCGAGGTGGATTATGGTGGAGGGGGGCACCGCACACGGCTAAGAGATCAAGAGATCAATTGTTGTGTCTTTGGGGTGCCCCCTGCCCCCGTATATAAAGGAGTGGAGGAGAGGGAGGGCCGGCCCTCTCTATGGCGCGCCCTAGGGGAGTCCTACTCTCATCGGGAGTAAGATTCCCCCTTTCCAAGTAGAACTAGGAGCCCTTCCAAGTAGTAGGAGTACGAGGGAAGGAAAGGGAAGGGAAAAGGAGAAGGAAGCCAGGGGGCGCCCCCCTCCCTAGTCCAATTGGGACCAGGCCCATGGGGAGGGGTGCGGTCACCCTTCGAGGCCTTTCTCTCCTTTCCTGTATGGCCCATTAAGGCCCAATACGAATTCCCGTAACTCCCCGGTACTCCCGAAAATACCCGAATCACTCGGAACCTTTCTGATGTCTGAATATAGTCGTCCAATATATCGATCTTTACGTCTCGACCATTTCGAGACTCCTCGTCATGTCCCCGATCTCATCCGGGACTCCGAACTCCTTCGGTACATCAAAACACATAAACTCATAATATAACCATCATCGAACTTTAAGCGTGCGGACCCTACGGTTCGAGAACTATATAGACATGACCGAGACACGTCTCCGGTCAATAACCAATAGCAGAACCTGGATGCTCATATTGGCTCCTACATATTCTACGAAGATCTTTATCGGTCAAACCGCATAACAACATACGTTGTTCCCTTTGTCATCGGTATGTTACTTGCCCGAGATTCGATCGCCGGTATCTCAATACCTAGTTCAATCTCGTTACCGGCAAGTCTCTTTACTCGTTCCGTAACACATCATCCCGCAACTAACTCATTAGTTGCAATGCTTGCAAGGCTTATAGTGATGTGCATTACCGAGTGGGCCCAGAGATACCTCTCTGACAATCGGAGTGACAAATCCTAATCTCGAAATACGCCAACCCAACAAGTACCTTCGGAGACACCTGTAGAGCACCTTTATAATCACCCAGTTACGTTGTGACGTTTGGTAGCACACAAAGTGTTCCTCCGGTAAACGGGAGTTGCATAATCTCATAGTCATAGGAACATGTATAAGTCATGAAGAAAGCAATAGCAAAAAACTAAACGATCAAGTGCTATGCTAACGGAATGGGTCAAGTCAATCACATCATTCTCTAATGATGTGATCACGTTAATCAAATGACAACTCATGTCTATGGCTAGGAAACTTAACCATCTTTGATTCAACGAGCTAGTCAAGTAGAGGCATACTAGTGACATACTGTTTGTCTATGTATTCACACATGTATTATGTTTCCGGTTAATACAATTCTAGCATGAATAATAAACATTTATCATGATATAAGGAAATAAATAACAACTTTATTATTGCCTCTAGGGCATATTTCCTTCAGTCTCCCACTTGCACTAGAGTCAATAATCTAGTTCACATCGCCATGTGATTTAACATCAATAGTTCACATCACCATGTGATTAACACCCATAGTTCACATCGTCATGTGACCAACACCAAAGGGTTTACTAGAGTCAATAATCTAGTTCACATCGCTATGTGATTAATACCCAAAGAGTACTAAGGTGTGATCATGTTTTGCTTGTGAGGGAAGTTTAGTCAACGAGTCTGCTACATTCAGATCCGTATGTATTTTGCAAATTTCTATGTCAACAATGCTATGCACGGACCTACTCTAGCTAATTGCTCCCACTTTAAATATGTATCCAGATTGAGACTTTGAGTCATCTGGATCAGTGTCAAAACTTGCATCGACGTACCCTTTACGACGAACCTTTTGTCACCTCCATAATCGAGATACATATCCTTATTCCACTAAGGATAATTTTGACCACTATCCAGTGATCTACTCCTAGATCACTATTGTACTCCCCTGCCAAACTCAGGGCAGGGTATACAATAGGTCTGGTACACAACATGGCATACTTTATAGAACCTATGGCTAAGGCATAGGGAATGACTTTCATTCTCTCTCTATCTTCTGCCGTGGTCGGATTTTGAGTCTTACTCAACTTCACACCTTGTAACACAGGCAAGAACTCCTTCTTTGACTGTTCCATTTTGAACTACTTCAAAATCTTTTCAAGGTATGTACTCATTGAAAAACTTATCAAGCATCTTGATCTATCTCTATAGATCTTGATGCTCAATATGTAAGCAGCTTCACCGAGGTCTTTCTTTGAAAAACTCCTTTCAAACATTCCTTTATGCTTTGCAGAATAATTCTACATTATCTCCGATCAACAATATGTCATTCACATATACGTATCAGAAATGCTGTAGTGCTCCCACTCACTTTCTTGTAAATATAGGCTTCACCGCAAGTCTGTATAAAACTATATGCTTTGATCAACTTATCAAAGCGTATATTCCAACTCCGAGATGCTTGCACCAGTCCATAGATGGATCGCTAGAGCTTGCATATTTTGTTAGTACCTTTAGGATTGACAAAACCTTCTGGTTGCATCATATACAACTCTTCTTTAATAAATCCATTAAGGAATGCAGTTTTGTTTATCCATTTGCCAGATTTCATAAAATGCGGCAATTGCTAACATGATTCAGACAGACTTAAGCATGGATACGAGTGAGAAACTCTCATCGTAGTCAACACCTTGAACTTGTCGAAAACCTTTTTGCGACAATTCTAGCTTTGTAGATAGTAACACTACTATCAACGTCCGTCTTCCTCTTGAAGATCCATTTAATCTCAATGGCTCGCCGATCAATGGGCAAGTCAATCAAATTCCATACTTTGTTCTCATACATGGATCTCATCTCAGATTTCATGGCCTCAAGCCATTTCGCGGAATCTGGGCTCATCATCGCTTCCTCATAGTTTGTAGGCTTGTCATGGTCAAGTAACATGACCTCCAGAATAGGATTACTGTACCACTCTGGTGCGGATCTCACTCTGGTTTACCTACGAGGTTCGGTAGCAACTTGATCTGAAGTTACATGATCATCATCATTCGCTTCCTCACTAATTGGTGTAGTAGTCACAGGAACATATTTCCGTGATGAACTACTTTCCAATAAGGGAGCAGGTACAGTTACCTCATCAAGTTCTACTTTCCTCCCACTCACTTCTTTCGAGAGAAACTCCTTCTCTAGAAAGGATCCATTCTCAGCAACGAATATCTTGCCTTCGGATCTGTGATAGAAGGTGTACCCAAAATTTTCTTTTGGGTATCCTATGAAGACGCACTTCTCCGATTTAGGTTTGAGCTTATCAGGTTGAAACTTTTTCACATAAGCATTGCAACCTCAAACTTTAAGAAACGACATCTTAGGTTTCTTGCCAAACCATAGTTCACATGGTGTCGTCTCAACGGATTTAGATGGTGCCCTATTTAACGTGAATGCAGTTGTCTCTAATGCATAACCCCAAAACGATAGTGGTAGATCGGTAAGAGACATCATAGATCGCACCATATCTAATAAAGTACGGTTATGACGGTCGGACACACCATTACACTATGGTGTTCCAGGTGGCGTGAGTAGTGAAACTATTTCACATTGTTTTAACTGAAGGCCAAACTCTTAACTCAAATATTTTACCTCTGCGATCATATCGTAGAAACTTTTATTTTCTTGTTACGATGATTCTCCACTTCACTCTGAAATTCTTTGAACTTTTCAAATGTTTCAGACTTGTGTTTCATTAAGTAGATATACCCATATCTGCTCAAATCATCTGTGAAGGTCAGAAAATAATGATACTTGCCGTGAGCCTTAACACTCATCGGACTGCATACATCAGTATGTATTATTTCCAATAAGTCAGTTGCTCGCGACATTGTTCCGGAGAACGGAGTCTTAGTCATCTTGCCCATGAGGCATGGTTCGCAAGCATCAAGTGATTCCAAAAGTCCATCAGCATGGAGTTTCTTCATGCGCTTCACACCAATATGACCTAAATGGCAGTGCCACAAATAAGTTGCACTATCATTATTAACTTTGCATCTTTTGGTTTCAATATTATGAATATGTGTATCACTACGATCGAGATCCAACAAACCATTTTCATTGGGTGTGTAACCATATAAGGTTTTATTCATGTAAACAGAACAACAATTTATTCTCTTACTTAAATGAATAACCGTATTGCAATAAACATGATCAAATCATATTCATGCTCAACGCAAACACCAAATAACACTTATTTAGGTTCAACACTAATCCCGAAAGTATAGGGAGTGTGCGATGATGATCATATCAATCTTGGAACCACCTCCAAGACACATCGTCACTTCACCCTTAACTAGTCTCTGTTCATTCTGCAACTCCCATTTCGAGTTACTACTCTTAGCAACTGAACCAGTATCAAATACTGAGGGGTTGCTACAGACACTAGTAAAATACACATCAATAATCTGTATATCAAATATACCTTTGTTCACTTTGCCATCCTTCTTATCCGCCAAATACTTGGGGCAGTTTCGCTTCCAGTGACCAGTCCCTTTGCAGTAGAAGCACTTAGTCTCAGGCTTATGACCAGACTTGGGCTTCTTCACTTGAGCAGCAACTTGCTTGCCGTTCTTCTTGAAGTTCCTCTTCTTCCCTTTGCCCTTTTCTTGAAACTAGTGGTCTTGTCTACCATCAACACTTGATATTTTTCTTGATTTCTACCTTCGTTGATTTCAGCATTACGAAGAGCTTGGGAATCATTTCCGTTATCCCTTGCATATCATAGTTCATCACGAAGTTCTACTAACTTGGTGATGGTGACTAGAGAATTCTATTAATCACTATCTTATCTGGAACATTAATTCCCACTTGATTCAATTGATTGTAGTACCCAGACAATCTGAGCACATGCTCACTGCTTGAGCTATTCTCCTCCATCTTTTTAGCTATAGAACTTGTTGGAGACTTCATATCTCTCAACTCAGGTTTTTCTTGAAATATTAACTTCAACTCCTGGAACATCTCATATGGTCCATGACATTCAAAATGTTTTTGAAGTCCCGATTCTAAGCCGTTAAGCATGGTGCACTAAACTATCAAGTAGTCATCATATTGAGCTAGCCAAACATTCATAATGTCTACATCTACTCCTGCAATAGGTCTGTCACCTAGCGATGCATCAAAGACATAATTCTTCTGTGCAGCAATGAGGATAATCCTCAGATCACGGATCCAATCCGCATCATTGCTACTAACATTTTTCAACATAATTTTTCTCTAGGAACACAATAAACTGGGAGCAACATCGCGAGCTATTGATCTACAACATAGATATGCTAATACTATCAGGACTAAGTTCATGATAAATTAAAGTTCAATTAATCATATTACTTAAGAACTCCCACTTAGACAGACATCCCTCTAATCTTCTAAGTGATCACGTGATCCATATCAACTAAACCATGTCCGATCATCACGTGAGATGGAGTAGTTTCAATGGTGAACATCACTATGTTGATCATATCTACTATATGATTCACGCTCGACCTTCGGTCTCCGTGTTCCGAGGCCATATCTGTTATATGCTAGGCTCGTCAAGTTTAACCTGAGTATTCCGCGTGTGCAACTGTTTTGCACCCGTTGTATTTGGACGTAGAGCCTATCACACCCGATCATCACATGGTGTCTTAGCACAAAGAACTTTCGCAACGGTGCATACTCAGAGAGAACACTTATACCTTGATAATTTAGTGAGAGATTATCTTATAAAGCTACCGCCGAACTAAGCAAAATAAGATGTGTAAAAGATAAACATCACATGCAATCATAATATGTGACATGATATGGCCATCATCATCTTGTGCCTTTGATCTCCATCTTCAAAGCATCGTCATGATATCCATCATCACCGGCATGACACCATGATCTCCATCATCTTGATCTATATCAATGTGTCGTCACATGGTTGTCTCGCCAACAATTGCTCTTGCAACTATTGCTATCACATAGTGATAAAGTAAAGCAATTATTTGGTGCTTGCATCTTATGCAATAGAGAGATAACCATAAGGCTTTTGCCTGTTGCCAATAACTTCAACAAAACATGATCATCTCATACAAGAACTTATATCTCATCACGTATTGACCATATCACATCACAACATGCCCTGCAAAAACAAGTTAGACGTCCTCTACTTTGTTGTTGCAAGTTTTACGTGGCTGCTACGGGCTGAGCAAGAACCGTTCTTACCTATGCATCAAAACCACAACGATAGTTTGTCAAGTTGGTGCTGTTTTAACCTTCGCAAGGACCGGGCGTAGCCACACTCGGTTCAACTAGAGTTGAAGAAACTGACACCCGCCAGCCACTTGTGTGCAAAGCACGTCGGTAGAACCAGTCTTGCGTAAGCGTACGTGTAATGTCGGTCCGGGCCGCTTCATCCAACAATACCGCCGAACCAAAGTGTGACATGCTGGTAAGCAGTATGACTTATATCGCCCACAACTCACTTGTGTTCTACTCGTGCATATTACATCAACGCATAAAACATGGCTCGAATGCCACTGTTGGGGAACGTAGTAATTTCAAAAAAATTCCTACGCACACGCAAGATCATGGTGATGCATAGCAACGAGAGAGGAGAGTGTTATCCATGTACCCTCGTAGACCGAAAGCGGAAGCGTTAGCACAATGCGGTTGATGTAGTCGTACGTCTTCACGATCCGACCGATCAAGTACCGAACGCACGACACCTCCGAGTTCTGCACACGTTCAACTCGATGACGTCCCTCGAACTCCGATCCAGCCGAGTGTTGAGGGAGAGTTTTGTCAGCACGACGACGTGGTGAAGATGATGATGTTCTACCGACGCAGGGCTTCGCGTAAGCACCATTACGATATGACCGAGGTGGATTATGGTGGAGGGGGGCACCGCACACGGCTAAGAGATCAAGAGATCAATTGTTGTGTCTTTGGGGTGCCCCCTGCCCCCATATATAAAGGAGTGGAGGAGGGGGGGGTCGGCCCTCTCTATGGCGCGCCCTAGGGGAGTCCTACTCCCATCGGGAGTAGGATTCCCCCTTTCCTAGTAGAACTAGGAGCCCTTCCAAGTAGTAGGAGTAGGAGGGAAGGAAAGGGAAGGGAAAAGGAGAAGGAAGGAAGGGGCGCCCCCTCCCTAGTCCAATTCGGACCAGCCCATGGGGAGGGGTGCGGTCACCCTTTGAGGCCTTTCTCTCCTTTCCCGTACGGCCCATTAAGGCCCAATACGAATTCCTGTAACTCCTCAGTACTCCCGAAAATACTCGAATCACTCGGAACCTTTCTGATGTCTGAATATAGTCGTCCAATATATTGATCTTTACGTCTCGACCATTTAGAGACTCCTCGTCATGTCCCCGATCTCATCCGGGACTCCGAACTCCTTCAGTACATCAAAACACATAAACTCATAATATAACCGTCATCGAACTTTAAGCGTGCGGACCCTATGGGTTCGAGAACTATGTAGACATGATCGAAACACGTCTCCGGTCAATAACCAATAGCGGGACCTGGATGCTCATATTGGCTCCTACATATTCTACGGAGATCTTTACCGGTCAAACCGCATAACAACATACGTTGTTCCCTTTGTCATCGGTATGTTACTTGCCCGAGATTCGATCGTCGGTATCTCAATACCTAGTTCAATCTCGTTACTGGAAAGTCTCTTTACTCGTTCCGTAACACATCATCCCGCAACTAACTCATTAGTTGCAATGCTTGCAAGGCTTATAGTGATGTGCATTCCAAGTGGGCCCTGAGATACCTCTCCGACAATCGGAGTGACAAATCCTAATCTCGAAATACGCCAACCCAACAAGTACCTTCGGAGACACCTGTAGAGCACCTTTATAATCACCCAGTTACGTTGTGACGTTTGGTAGCACACAAAGTGTTCCTCCGGTAAACGGGAGTTGCATAATCTCATAGTCATAGGAACATGTATAAGTCATGAAGAAAGCAATAGCGAAAAACTAAACGATCAAGTGCTATGCTAACGGAATGGGTCAAGTCAATCACATCATTCTCTAATGATGTGATCCCGTTAATCAAATGACAACTCATGTCTATGGCTAGGAAACTTGACCATCTTTGATTCAACGAGCTAGTCAAGTAGAGGCATACTAGTGACATACTGTTTGTCTATGTATTCACACATGTATTATGTTTCCAGTTAATACAATTCTAGCATGACTAATAAACATTTATCATGATATAAGGAAATAAATAATAACTTTATTATTGCCTCTAGGGCATATTTCCTTCATGGTAATCCTGTTCTGGAGGTTATGTTGCTAGACCATGACGAACCTATGAACTATGAAGAAGCGATGGTGAGCCCAGATTCCGCAAAATGGCTTGAGGCCATGAAATCTGAGATGGGATCCATGTATGAGAACAAAGTGTGGACTTTGGTTGACCTGCTCATTGATCGGCAAGCCATTGAAAATAAATGGATCTTGAAGAAGAAGATTGACGCTGACGGTAAAGTTACTGTCTATAAAGCTCGACTTGTTGCAAAAGGTTTTCGACAAGTTCAAGGGATTGACTACGATGAGACTTTCTCACCCGTAGTGATGCTTAAGTCTGTCCGAATCATGTTAGCAAGTGCTGCATTTTATGATTAAGAAATTTGGCAAATGGATGTCAAAACTACATTCCTGAATGGATTTATGGAAGAAGAGTTGTATATGATGCAACCGGAAGGTTTTGTCGATCCAAAGGGAGCTAACAAAGTTTGCAAGCTCCAGCGATCCATTTATGGACTAGTGCAAGCCTCTCAGAGTTGGAATAAACGTTTTGATAGTGTGATCAAAGCATATGGTTTTATACAGACTTTTGGAGAAGCCTGTATTTACAAGAAAGTGAGTGGGAGCTCTGTAGCATTTCTGATATTATATGTGGATGACATATTGTTAATTGGAAGTGATATAGAATTTCTGGATAGCATAAAAGGATATTTGAATAATAGTTTTTCAATGAAAGACCTCGGTGAAGCTGCTTATATATTGGGCATCAAGATCTATAGAGATAGATCAAGACGCTTAATTGGACTTTCGCAAAGCACATACCTTGACAAAGTTTTGAAGAAGTTCAAAATGGATCAAGCAAAGAAAGGGTTCTTGCCTGTGTTACAAGGTGTGAATTTGAGTAAGACTCAATGCCCGACCACTGTAGAAGATAGAGAGAAAATGAAAGATGTTCCCTATGCTTCAGCCATAGGCTCTATCATGTATGCAATGTTGTGTACCAGACCTGATGTGTGCCTTGGTATTAGTTTAGCAGGGAGGTACCAAAGTAATCCAGGAGTGGATCACTGGACAACGGTCAAGAACATCCTGAAATACCTAAAAAGGACGAAGGATATGTTTCTCGTTTATGGAGGTGACAAAGAGCTCGTCGTAAATGGTTACGTCGATGCAAGCTTTGACACTGATCCGGATGATTCTAAATCGCAAACCGGATACGTGTTTTTATTAAACGGTGGAGTTGTCAGTTGGTGCAGTTCTAAACAAAGCGTCGTAGCGGGATCTGCATGTGAAGCGGAGTACATAGCTGCTTCGGAAGCAGCAAATGAAGGAGTCCGGATGAAGGAGTTCATATTCGATCTAGGTGTCATACCTAGTGCATCGGGTCCAATGAAAATATTTTGTGACAATACTGGTGCAATTGGCTTAGCAAAGGAATCCAGATTTCACAAAAGAACCAAGCACATCAGGAGACGCTTCAACTCCATCCGGGATCAAGTCCAGGTGGGAGACATAGAGATTTGCAAGATACATACGGATCTGAATGTTGCAGACCCGTTGACTAAGCCTTTTCCATGAGCAAAACATGATCAGCACCAAGGCTCCATGGGTGTTAGAATCATTACTGTGTAATCTAGATTATTGACTCTAGTGCAAGTGGGAGACTGAAGGAAATATGCCCTAGAGGCAATAATAAAGTTATTATTTATTTCCTTATATCATGATAATTGTTTATTATTCATGCTAAAATTGTATTAACCGGAAACATGATACATGTGTGAATACATAGACAAACAAAGTGTCACTAGTATGCCTCTACTAGACTAGCTCGTTAATCAAAGATGGTTATGTTTCGTAGCCATAGACATGAGTTGTCATTTGATTAACGTGATCACATCATTAGGAGAACGATGTGATTGACTTGACCCATTCCGTTAGCTTAGCACTTGATCATTTAGTTTGTTGCTATTGCTTTCTACATGACTTATACATGTACCTATGACTATGAGATTATGTAACTCCCGTTTACCGGAGGAACACTGTGTGCTACCAAACGTCACAATGTAACTGGGTGATTATAAAGGTGCTCTACAGGTGTCACCAAAGGTACTTCTTGAGTTGGCGTATTTCGAGATTAGGATTTGTCACTCCGATTGTCGGAGAGGTATCTCTGGGCCCACTCGGTAATACACATCACTTAAGCCTTGCAAGCATTGCAACTAATGAGTTAGTTGTGGGATGATATATTACGGAATGAGTAAAGAGACTTGCCGGTAACGAGATTGAAATAGGTATTGAGATACCGACGATCGAATCTCGGGCAAGTAACATACCGATGACAAAAGGAACACCGTATGTTGTTATGCGGTTTGGCCGATAAAGATCTTCGTAGAATATGTAGGAGCCAATATGAGCATCCAGGTTCTGCTATTGGTTATTGACCGAAGACGTGTCTCGGTCATGTCTACATAGTTCTCGAACCCGTAGGGTCCGCACGCTTAAAGTTCGATGACGGTTATATTATGAGTTTTTGTGTTTTGATGTACCGAAGGTAGTTCGGATTCCCGGATGTGATCACGGACCTAACGAGGAGTCTCGAAATGGTCGAGACATGAAGATTGATATATTGGACGACTATATTCGGACATCAGAATGGTTCCGGGGGTTATCAGATATATACCGGAGTACCGGGGGTTACCGGAACCCCCCAGGGGTTATTGTGCCTCATGGGCCCAAAAGTAGTGGAAGAGGAGAGGCAGCAGGAGGTGGCGCATGGCCCCCCTTGCCCCAATCCGAATTGGGAAAGGGAAGGGGGCGGCGGCCCCCTTCTCCTTCCTTCTCTCCACCTCCTCCTTCCCCTTCTCCTAGTTGGAATAGGAAAGGGGGGCAAAACCTACTTGGAGTAGGATTGCCCCCCTTGGGCGCGCCTCCTCCCCTTGGCCGGCCCCTCCTCCTCCCCCCTTTATATACGGAGGAGGGGGGCACCCCATAGACACACCAATTGATCTCTTAGATCTTTTAGCCGTGCGCGGTGCCCCCTCCACCATAATCCACCTCGGTCATATCGTAGCGGTGCTTAGGCAAAGCCCTGCGTCGGTAGAACATCATCACCGTCACCACGCCGTCGTGCTGACGGAACTCTTCCTCCAAGCTCGGCTAGATCAGAGTTTGAGGGACGTCATCGAGTTGAACATGTGCAGAACTCGGAGGTGTCGTGCGTTTGGTGTTTGATCGGTCGGATCATGAAGACGTACGACTACATCAACCGCGTTGTGCTAACGCTTCCGCTTTCGGTCTACGAGGGTACGTGGACACACTCTCCCCTCTCGTTGCTATGCATCACCATGATCTTACGTGTGCATAGAATTTTTTTCAAATTACTACGTTCCCCAACAAACGGATGGGTCTTGTCCGTCATATCATTCTCCTAATGATGTGATCCCGTTATCAAATGACAACACATGTCCATGGTTAGGAAACCTTAATCATCTTTGATCAACGAGCTAGTCTAGTAGAGGCTCACTGGGGACACGGTATTTGTCGATGTATTCACACATGTATTTAAGTTTCTGATCAATACAATTCTAGCACGAATAATAAACCTTTATCATGAAGAAGGAAATATAAAATAACAACTCTATTATTGCCTCTAGGGCATATTTCCTTCAGGTATGTGCCTCCTAGATCAGCTTGGCGTGCTTGTGGGTTTCAAATGCAAACGAACTAAGAAGTTTGTGATGTCTTGGAGATCATCTACTTTGTGAAGATCTACCGAGCGAGGCTTGACCTTGGTGTTGGGAAACATAGTAGAAAATAAAAATATTCACCCTACGATCTACCAGGAACACTATGAAGATACAATAACATTTTGGATCTGATCGTTACTGACTCCAAGTTGCAGCGGAAGAAGATGAGTCGGTGTACATCGTACTTGAAGTCCCTCAAACCGTAGATGAACGATCCCTTGAACCGCCCACAAATAGTCCCTCGAACGAAAGACCGAAAGCACAACCTCTCCACAGATTGCAAGCGTACAGTCTTCATGATCCGACAATGCTTCGCCGTCCAGAGCTAATCGTCGCCGGAGAATTAGAGGAAGGATATTAGAATCACACTGGGCTTCAAATTATGAGGATTAGAAGATCTAGATCCAGCTCTAATTGGTTCAACTAGAACTAAAACTACACAACTGGAGGAGGCTCCAAAAACTTGTGTATCAAAAGTACCCCAAACCTCTAGTATATATAGGTTGAGGGAGAGGAGTGGTGCCTCAAGGGGGGGGGGGGGAGGACCCCCCCTTCCGCCGGCCATGAGGAGGGGGAGTCCCCCTTCAATTCGGCCTCCCCCTTATTTCCCAAGTGGGAAGGGGGCGCCACGTCCTATTGGGCCCCAGTGGCCCAATATGCTTTCCACCACTTGGCCTTTTAAGGCACGTTGATATTAAATGAAATATAAAAGCCTCCTAAATTTTATTAGAGCCTTTTAATATTAATTTAACAAAAGGCACGTTGATATTAAATGAAATATAAAAGCCTCTTAAATTTTATTAGAGCCTTTTAATATTAATTTAACATCACCGGAAACATTTTCCACCAATACATTATTTATCGGTAATACCTAGTATTGCCCGATAAACTCCCGAAACCCTTCCGACCCGAAACACTTCCGGTTCCTCTCAAAACTATTTCTATATTAATGAAAGTATTTCATAAATATTTTCTCATTACTCCAGTCCTACTAACACTCGGCAGATCGTGATTACCTTAAGCTGGTGACCCTGTAGGTTCGGTAAAACATATACATGAACAAAACCCTTGTCGTTCAATGACCGATAGCGGAACCATGGATGTCCATATCGATCCCTATGAGTACATGAATGACATTAGACTAAACCTTTGGTTATCATGTGCTATTACCTTTGCTTCACGATACTTTACAAAACCTGAGGTGAGATATCTCAGTATCCTCTTAAGTCATACACATGCTCATTATACAGTTCTCCTCATTAGCGATTTGCTGCTTTCTCATTAACATATTTCGACACACCTGTGTCTGGTCAGACGACGATGGAAGCCGTCACACCGAGAGGGCCATAAGAATATCTCTCCATCGTCGTCGGAGCAAATCCCACCCATGAGCTATATGGTTCCTTGTCAAACTTTTTGATGAACATGTAAGTTGTCGTTATGATCACCGTGTCGCAGATGACGTTTGAGCAACCCCGAAGTTCATCGTACGATAAGAAGTGACTATGATACTCTCATGGCCTAAGGAACTAATTCACACATTAACACTCCGTGTTATAACAACTGACTTCTGATGATGATTGTATCTCAAAATATAACAAACAAGTCTTGGGTCGATTCAACATAACCGTTCTACTAACGTAATATTCTCAAAGTTGTTTTAGGACTATCTTACAATTTGGCTACGTACTTTATGGCTAATATACTTATAAACATGTAAAAATATGAAATATTGGGGTACCTAACAAAGTTCCATCGAAACGCATGATAAGTTGCGCCATTTGTACTCTGTGTAGGATAAAAGATTGTCAATGTTTTCTTTATAAAATTTACTTTTAGCATGTTCCACTCCCATAAGTTGTTCTTATACTCACTCCGTCCCACAACATAAGTTGTTTAGCTCGCAAAAACGTCTTATATTATGGGACGGAAGGAGTATTTGTTAAAACTTCGGACCACAAGTAATAAGCTCCGGTAAAGGTTCAAGCAATTAACGTGAGAATAGAGCTGCTTAGTACGACACTTGCAAGCTGCCCGTCCAACCATTTACACAAACTAGTAGTATAACGCACACTAAAGGCAGATGGTTCAAAAGCACCCTTGGCTTGCCTGTACATCAAAAGCTTTCCTGCAGGCACGCTCTTCAGGATCCAAAACACCAAGACAGTGATTTGGACTACTGAACATGGCACAGCTGCACCTGTTACAGCTCCCAGTAGTATCTGGGATCATCCATGGAGTAGGTTGGCACAGGCGAGTCAGGGGACGAGGGGAGCGAGTAGTCATCCCAGTAGTTCTCGCCGTAGTCATCGTTGTCCATCGCTGCCTCGTTGTGGAGATCCTGAGTCTCTATTTCATAGAGATTAGGCATCTCGATCACTTCACCTTCGTCCTCCTCGATGGTATCAAGTTCTGGGCAATGAGCGTGAGGCCACGCTCCTGGCAGACGGACATGCTTGATATTGACACAGCGAGCTTTGAGTTCAGCGTCAACTAGGAGGTGGCCGCATTCTCTAAGGTCGAGGAACTCGAGGTGGGGGCAGCCTTCAAGGATGGCGTACACCCCTTTTTTAGTCAGGCCGTAGCCTGCCATCTGCAGGAGCCGCAGCTCGTGCAAGCTCTCTGCTATGGCGAAGGCCTCCTCATTGTGTCTCGTCTCCCAGGCTTCATAAGGCTCCTCCTCTTCCTCTTCCTCCTCGTCGTTTTGCCGCTGTTCCATCCTGATCTCACGCTCTATTGAATCTGAATCGTACCATGGCAAACAGACTCTTAGACGCTTCAGCGCTGGGCAGGCTGCACCAATCCCCTTGAAAAAGTCCCATGTCAGCTTCTGACCAGAGTACTCTATCTCTTCTAGCATTGGACATTTAGCTGCAAGCTTAATTACTACGTCCTCATCATCCCAAAAGTAATAGGCGCCGATGAGCCAATGCTCTTCAATGAGTTGCATCTGCAGAGACAAGTACGAAAGTAGACACACATGAACCGAGTAAAATCAGACAAGTACAGTAAGACTACATAACAAGTTTAAACAGTACATATATTTTCTCCTTAAAGGAAGACTTCAAGATGCTCAGGGGGGTTCATAGTCGACCTTGGGGGGTTCATAGCCAACCTTGTTGGGGGCCTGCCCTAGTCACTAGTTGCTTTTCTCAAAAGACTCCTACTAATTAGCATTACTTTTTCATCTCCTCTTATAGTGAGACACTAAGTAGCTTGTAGTGATAGCTACGTAAATACAATCTAACTTTGTACCCCTGATCCTTGATTAATATAACAAGAAGACTGTAGGAAACTCTCCTACAATCATTCACAATTCAAAACAAACAAATATCAAATGAGTTTCACAATTGGCAATAAGTAACCTGTCGTAAATATCATATAACGATGTACCGTAAATATCTAACAAGAGTCAGTACATCAAGGCAAATTATTTGGCCATAGGCGACCTGTCCTAAATATGTTTCCCTATTTGTTGAGACAAATATAGCCATACAGAAAGCATTCGGCTGTCCTTTGAACCTCATGAAGATAAAACTATTATACATATGTCTCGATAATATATCATAAAAGCTGACATGTTTAGCAAAAAATAAACTATTAGGTGGTTGGTAAATACTGCAAACAGTGTGTCAGCACTACAGATTGATAGGTTTCAGAGTGTGACACATACAGAGTAAGAGACCAAATGCTGAAATTCAAGAATGGGAATTTAGGACACAAATAACAATTACCTGCTTGCAATGTAATTCAGGAGTTCACTACTGACAAACTTCTGAGCCCAGAACGATTCCATCCGTCCATCAGAGCGATCTATAGCCACCTTTGCCATTTGGCACATGATGTTTCCCTCCTTGGAGAAAACCAACTTGTGGCGTGTCATGTCCACGAAACGCCACAGCTCAGGGGACTTGGCTGCCACCAACCATGAGCGGCACACAAGTCCGGCGCCCATCAGTATCTCAATGGTCCCAAGCTTCATGAAGATTGCAGAAAGCGCATCGAGTGGGAGCTCAGACCAATCCCTGAAATCAGATACAGGCAATGGGTTTGGCCCCGCCTCCATTGTGCCAGGGAGGTCCTGAAAAACAAGGTGTATTCACAGACATAACATGGATGCCCAAATTTAGCAAGAGCTTGAAATTTGCACGATGAGACAGCTTTAATACAAGATAGACAACGGTTATGCAATGTAGGAGTGGTTTCTCCATGGTACAAGATAACATAACTTTTACAGAGAAACGAATGGCTGATCAAGTGGTTTAGCCGGAAACAACAATCAGATAATTAGCTGAATACGAAATACCCTTTTTAAAAGTTTTTTTAGGGAGGGTGTAGCGAAGCAAAGCTCGGCTTGTTTAGGGGGCAAGAAAGTTCTGCAGAACAACCACCCAATTTGGTGCCAAAAGCACTCCCTCAAGATGAACTCTTATTTAAGCTTTGCAATCGATGATAAGCCAATCAGACCAAGTTAGCAAATCAATCCACCCTTATCATCTCTGAATCCACCCAATTATGATTTACCCAAACATCCATCAAACCGGTATACGCACCACTCTGTTCTTGTGCGGGTAGGCCTGAAACCCCTGCTTCGCCATCTCGGGCAGCAGGTCGTCGCCGGCCACGGCCTCCCGCTTTGCCCTCTTGCATCTGTCGCTCCTCGCCCTGCAACGCACCGACGCGTCAGCCGCCGAAACCAAAGGGCAAAGGCCGTTCAAGCCAAACAGAGAGCGAAGCGCGGCGGGTGGATGAAAGGGGACGAGCTCCTGGACGGCCTCCTCGTCGATTTCCCCGTTGGGCGGGATGGCCTTCCTCATTGTCAGGACCCGAGTGCCTCTGTCTGAAGATCTGATCGCTGCAAACAGGATTCAGTTAATTCAAACCCGTCCGAACAGGCGGGAAATGTCAGGAGCCACACATCTTCGATCGCACGACCGAGACGTCGTCGTACCGCTTCGCCAGTTATGATGACCCGACGAGCGTCCGATCTTCATCGTGTGGCGGGGACTGCCCTGGAGGTCGCTGTTCCCTTTCTGGCAAAGACCGCAGCGTTTCTCTCCTTTCTGTTTTGCTTTTGCTCTTCTTTTTCCTTCCCTTTGTAAGGCTATAAAGCCAGGAGTTGGGATCGAGGTTAGGTATCTTTTTTGTTAGGGTTTCCCCCTTGCCGCCGCTAGTGTTCCTGGTCGGCTAGAACCTCTGTAACGAGCTAGACTCGCTAATCATTCCTCTGAAATTCAAGCTAAACTCCACTAGTTCAGTCTCTGTTTTACTGAATTCCATGCTTCAGACCACCTGGGTCTGACAAGTGGTAATCAGAGCCAGGTTCATCTCCTTGGCGGCGTAAGATTGGGTGCCGAAGTGGAGTTGGAGGAGCCGTAAAATCCTTCACTTCCCACCGGACAATCTTGGCGGCGGTGTAGCTGACGGCGGCGGTGCAGGCGGTGGCAGGATCTACGGTCAAGGTCGGGTTGCAGCAAGTGCTATGGTAAAATTCCTCCCTTTGCCTGACGATCTCTTGCAGTGAGGTTACTGGCTCCCTGCCAGTTCTAAAAACCCTCTCTGCGTCACTCCATCAAGATGACTGGCCCATCTGATTCGTCCTCCACAAACAACCTGGAGATGCAATCCTTACAACTCGATGTCCAAACACTGCAGAGAAATCGAGAGCAGGACAGACAGGACTTCGAGGACTTCAGGGACCATGTGCAAGACAACTTCCAGTCAATGCAGAAGTCTTTGGGGGGAATTACAGGGCACACTTAACAAATTTATCTCTGGATTTCCAAAACCACGTGAAACCCCACCCATTCCCCAAGATATCCCTCAAGGCAGTGGACAAAATCATACACCACAAGGCCCAGTGCTTCGGCCAGTAGATGGCCTCCAAACCCCTCCTACTGCAGGCTCTGTAACTTTGGTGGATAAGCACACTGGAAAAGAACTTAACTTGGATGGCAGCACCAAAATTCCGTACAGGCACCCCCACTTTGCGGACAACAAACTTCTCCCACCTGATGCCAGAGCAACTACTGCAATTCCTCAAACAGGAAACATGCAACAAATCACTCAGTTAGAACAAGAGCAAGCTGAGGAGCAGGTTCAGCAAATAGCTGGCAGAGGGGGCAATGCACAGAGAGATCAAGTCCAAGACAACAGAAGACCTCTGACTTTGGTGAAACCTGCTAAGTATAACATACCAGAGTTTGATGGCAGTGGAACTGACTCTTGGATCCAAACCATTGAAATGTACTTTGAAGCTGCTAGGACACCACTGGAGCAGAAAACTGAAATTGCTGTCACTTACTTAAAGGGGCCAGCAATAGAGTGGTGGAGAGGAACTGGAATTATTGCCAATACCCTACCCTGGTACAGGTTCTGTAGACTGATTGGAGACGGGTTTTCCGAAACTTCAGTATGTGACAATGTCAAAACTTTTCATGCTCTCAACCAAACTGGGTCTGTTAATGACTATGTGCTCAAGTTTGAACAGTCCATGAACTTACTCAGGAGGGACAACCCTGCACTGCCTGCTGATTATTACAAAGCTAGTTTCATTGCTGGTCTGAGTGACACTATCCAATATTATGTTCAATGTCATGAACCAGCAGACCTACAAAAAGCTATCTGGTTGGCCAGAAGAATGGAACAAGCTCAACCCAGCAAGAAAACACCAGTGGCTTATATTAATCAGCTAGTTAGGAGGCAACTTCAGTTGGACCCAGGAAAGCCACCTCCTAACAACACACCTACTGTCATCCAACAGGCCAGAATGAAAGGAATCTGCTACTAGTGCAAAGAACCATGGTTTCCTGGCCACAAGAAAGTTTGCAAATTGGCAAATCAAATGCAGATACAAGCCTTGCAAGAGACCTGCCCTGAGGATGCAGAACTGGTTTACTACACTGCTGATGATACTGAAGCTCCACCTCCCACTGACTTGGATGACACTCCCTTGCAAATCTCCATGCATGCCCTCATGGGAGTCACTTCCTCCAAGCTGAGTTTCACTGTTACAGTCATGTTGGGAGACAGACCTGCAACTGCCCTCATTGACAGTGGCAGCACTGCAACATTTGTAACTCCTGCACTTGCAAAGCTGGCTCTGTGTGCTCTTACTCCAACTAAGAAAAAGAAAGTGTTAGTTGCCAATGGAGCAACTCTATGGACTGAATTCATTGCCCCCCAGTGCCCTTTTGTGGTGCAAGGAACTGGATTTTCCCATGATTTCCGAGTCCTATAGTTGCAAGGTTATGATGTGATATTGGGAGCTGATCGGATGAAAACTGTTAGTCCTGTCCAGCTAGATTTTGAGAAAATGGAAGTGCAAGTCACACTGAAATCAGGAGAAAAGAAAATCTTCAAGGATGAAAGCTTACTCAGTGAGCCAGTTCAAGAAATGGACAGCATGGAGCACTTATCTGATGACACTATCTGTGGGGCTGTGTTGCTACTAAACAGAATTGCTCTGACAGAACATGAGGACACTATTGTTCCCCCACCTGTCCAAGAACTTCCGGGTCAGTACAAGGATATTTTTGGAACTCCTACTGATTTACCTCCTAAGAGAAATGTTGATCATGCAATTCCTTTTGAACCTGGTGCAAAAGTTATAAACCAAAGGCCATACAGATTACCTTATCACCAAAAGGAAGCTATGGAAAATATCATTAAGGAAATGATTAAAAATAAGGTAATCAGAGATAGTTCAAGTCCTTACTCCTCTCCAGCAATTTTGGTGAAAAAGAAAGATCTATCCTGGAGACTTTGCAATGACTTCAGAAAGGTCAATACTCAGACTATCAAAAACAAATACCCCATCCCTGTTATTGAGGATTTGTTGGATGAATTGCATGGAGCCACTGTTTTCACTAAGCTTGATCTCAGAAGTGGATACCATTAGATCAGAATGAAGGAAGAGGATATTGAGAAAACTGCTTTTAGCACTCACTGTGGGCACTATGAATACTTGGTTATGCCCTTTGGTTTAACCAATGCTCCTGCAACTTTCCAAATGCTCATGAATACTATCTTAGCCAAGTATCTCAGAAAATTTGTACTAGTATTCTTTGATGATATTTTGGTGTTCAGTAAAAATATGAAGGAGCACATAATCCACTTGCAACAAGTATTTGAAACTCTGAAGGAACACCAGCTGTATATTAAAGCAAGCAAATATGTCTTTGCTCAGCCTCAGGTGGAGTACTTGGGACATGTTATTAGGGCTGATGGAGTTGCAACTGACCCAGTCAAAATTCAGGCTGTACAGCAATGGCCAGAACCTGAAAATGTCACACAGCTCAGGAGCTTTTTAGGGTTGATAGGTTACTATAGAAGATTTGTGGAAAAGTATGGACTCATTTGCAGGCCACTGTTTAACTCCCTGAAAAAGGACAGTTTCACTTGGGGGCAAGAGCAAGTTCAAGCTTTCAATACCCTGAAGAACAAAATGACACAAGCCCTAGTGTTGGCCCTACCAGACTTCTCCAAGCCTTTCATCTTGGAAACAGATGCTTGTGCCTATGGACTGGGTGCAGTTCTAATGCAAGAGGGGAGACCTATTTCCTTTTTTAGTAAAGCAATTGGCCCTAGAGCAGCTGCATATTCCACTTATGACAAGGAAGCTTTAGCAATTATTGAAGCTCTCAAGCACTGGAAACATTATTTTGCTGCATGCTCTCTCATAATCAGAACTGATCAACAGAGTTTAAAATATATACAAGAACAAAAACTCACCGAGGGAATTCAGCACAAGCTTCTGGTCAAACTCCTTGGCTACAATTACACTATGGAGTACAAGCAGGGCAAGAAAAATAAAGTGGCTGATGCCCTTTCCAGGGTGCACCACAAAATTCATGCTCTAATTGCTTCTACTGTCAAACCTGCCTGGGTAACTGAAGTTGTTGACAGCTACAAGAATGACCAAAGATGCAAGGATCTCCTAGCTCAACTAACTGTAAACCCTGATTCTGTGACCAACTACACTGTGAAACAGGGTGTGCTCAGATACAAAAACAGAATTGTCATTGGAGCTGATAACACCATCAGAACGAAAGTGCTAGCTGCTTTACATAGCTCTAAACTTGGTGGCCATTCTGGTCACAGAGCTACATACCAAAGAGTTAAGCTTCTCTTCCATTGGCCTGGCATGAAGCAATTTGTTGTTGACTATATTAAATAATGCCCAACCTGTCAAATAAACAAAGCTGAACACTGCAAGTACCCTGGGCTGCTCCAACATCTGCCAGTCCCAGACTTTGCCTGGTGCCACATAAGCATGGATTTTGTGGAAGGTCTTCCTACTTCTCACAAAAAGAACATGATTTTGGTTCTGGTGGACAGGTTCACTAAATACAGCCACTTTATCCCAATGAAACACCCCATTACAGCTAATACTGTAGCTAAGGCTTTCACTGATAACATCTTCAAACTCCATGGGTTACCAGCTATGATTGTCACTGACAGATACAAAATCTTCACTAGCAAGCTCTGGCAGGACTTGTTCAAGAAGTTGGGAATAAAATTACACATGAGCACTTCGTACCACCCTCAGTCTGATGGTCAGACAGAGAGAGTTAACCAATGCTTGGAAAATTATCTCAGATGCATGGATTTCATCCAACCACAAAAGTGGCTCAACTGGTTATCCCTAGCAGAGTGGTGGTACAACACTAGCTATCACACAGCTCTCAAGATCACCCCATTCCAAGCCTTGTATGGCAGACCTCCTCATATGTTAGCTGAATCTGTTCTTTATCCTATGGAAGAACTGGAACAGTTCCGTGATGTACTCACTGCTGAACAAACCGCAGCACATATTAAAGAACACCTCTTGAGGGCTCAAGCCAGAATGAAACCTTACACCAACAAGAAGAGATCTGAGAGAACATTGGAAGTTGGTGACATGGTATACCTGAAACTACAACCTTACAGGTATACCACTCTCAGTATCCATAGATGTCTCAAGTTGCATTCCAAATTTTATGGCCCATTCAGAGTTATCCTGAAAGTTGGTACAGTGGCTTACAAGCTCCTTCTTCCTGACGATTACAAACTGCATGATACTTTTCATGTGAGCCAGCTCAAGAAGCATATTGGTCCAATGGCGATTCCAAACCCCAAGCTCCCAATGCTCAACCCGGATGGAACAATCTTACTAGAACCAGAACAACCGCTCGAACGCAAACCGGTACTGCGTGTGCAAGGCAACATCAGTATCCCCGTGGTTCGATGGCTCATCAAATGGAGTAATCTACCTCTGGAGGAGGCCACTTGGGAGGACGCCACATTCATACAAAAAGTGTTTCCTAATTTCCAGCCCTGAGGACAGGTCTGATCTGGAAGGGGGGGAGTTGTCAGGACCCGAGTGCCTCTGTCTGAAGATCCGATCGCTGCAAACATGATTCAGTTAATTCAAACCCATACGAACAGGCGGGAAACGTCAGGAGCCACACATCTTCGATCGCACGACCGAGACGTCGTCGTACCGCTTCACCAGTTATGATGACCCGACGAGCGTCCAATCTTCATTGTGTGGTGGGGACTGCCCTGGAGGTCGCTGTTCCCTTTCCGGCAAAGACCGCAGCGTTTCTCTCCTTTTTGTTTTGCTTTTGCTCTTCTTTTTCCTTCCCTTTGTAAGGCTATAAAGCCAGGAGTTGGGATCGAGGTTAGGTATCTTTTTTGTTAGGGTTTCCCCCTTGCCGCTGCCAGTGTTCCTGGTCGGCTAGAACCTCTATAACGAGCTAGACTCGCTAATCATTCCTCTGAAATTCAAGCTAAACTCCACTAGTTCAGTCTCTGTTTTACTGAATTCCATGTTTCAGACCACCTGGGTCTGACACTCATGATGCGCCTGATGTCGGCGATGGGCAGGAACGCGCCCCGCTCCTCCCTGCTGCCGCCGGCCGCGGGGCTGCCGCTAATGCGGCTCCCACCGTCGCCTGAGGGGCTCGCCGGTGGGTTGGCCATGCCCTCCCGCCTCCAACTCTAGGTCAATCAGACCGGGCAACCCACCGTCTCACCCCACCGAACCCAAACCCCAAACCCTTGGAACGAGAAGCGAGCATGGGTGAGAGGGAAAAGAATTATAGGAGACCATGTCTTACGGGCGGTTAGCAGGTGAGACTCACCTTGATAAATGACACATGGCATTTATCTTGATTTATAAATGCCACGTGTCATTCATCAAGGTGAGTTTATCTTGATTTATAAATGCCATGTGTCATTCATCAATGTGAGTCTCACCTGCTAGCCCGTGAGATCTGATCTCATATAATTTTTTTCTGGGTGAAACTGTGGGAGCCGAGAGCCAGTGAGCGGTTTGGAACAAGAAGTTGGCTTTCGTCCGAGGGAAGAGCGAGCGAGGTGGCGAAAGAGAGCGGAGGCGGCCAAGAAAATGCGTCGATCTGCTGCAATTACCTGTACTAATTTTAGTGATTCAATATTAATTGTATCTTTTTAAGGATAATATTAATTGTCTCTAACATATACTTCCATGTGAATGATTGATTTATTTCCGTGATAGTGAAGATAAAGATAGGAAATGAAGGATAATCGGCTGTGATTGAATCCTTCCTATTAATTTATTATATTACCAGATAATTACCGATCATGATTGATTCATTCACTTGAATTGAGGTAATATCAAGGTGGTCACTAAACTTGCTTCAGATGTGCAGTTTGGTGCTACTGCTAAGTCGTGTTTACGTGCAGATACGGTCACTCTGTCTAACCACACGTGTATCAGACGCTGCCATCGCATGCCGCGCATGTAGAGGCCCACTTTCAGCGACAGGGGCCGCTTGGGAGCAAGGTGTGCGTGGTTTTTTACAAAGACTCCCCTGAACTTATTATTTTTTTGCACAGAAAAGTCCCTGCCGAGGCGGGAACGGGCAACCCGTGCATATTTGCGGAGAGGTACCCCAATATCCATGGTTATTCATTTTGATTCCCCACCACTTCGTCTCCCCATCATACAGAGGCAGAAGCGGAGGAGCCGGTGAGTCACGGCGGTCGTCGTCGTATGAGATGAGTGAACCGCGTCGTCGACGTTCGCGCCAAGCAGCGTCGTTGTATGGTACGTCTCCCTCCCCCTCCCCTCTCCTACTCTCCGCCGTCTCGTTTCTCTCCTCTGCTCCCCTTCGTCTTCTTTGGAGGCATCATCTTCTTTGTGCTACGTTTGGCCTACCTAGTGTTCATGTGATAGGGTGATTCGCTTCGAAAAATTCTCATATGGACGTATTGTTGTTGACCCATGTTAGATGTACGTAGTAGATTTCAAAGGTCCAGCTCCCTTGTTCGCAAATCAAGCTAGGGTTTAGGAAGGGGTTATCAAAGGAGGCAACTTTATGTGTGGAAAAGTCTGATAAAATCATTGTCTTCAGTATGGTATATGGTCCTGACTGGTTGTCCTCAATTATATACTTGATATTGTGTCCTGTTTTGTGAGATGGAATTTATGAGACATTGAATGTTTGTGTACTCTGAAATTCTAAAAGTGCATTTAATTGAATTTTTTGACACTGAATGTGTTTACTCTGAATTTGTGACACTGTATGCAGTTAACTGAAATTGCTATGTGAACATTATGTGTTGTATTGGTAAGGATAGTTAGTTGTTGTATGTCTAATTTGTTAACTAAAAATGTGTACTGATTGTCGATTTGTTGTGTACTTTTTTACCTGTTAACTTATTTTTTGTTCATTAAATTTGATGTACCCTGCTTACTGAATTTGTTTTATTTTAACAATGCAGGTGATTTTGATGGGTTGTTTAGTGTTCAGATCCATCACAAGGGCTTCTTCTGTGGGAGTGAGAGCAACAAGACCTACATGGATTACGAGGTTGACTAGTTTGACATGTGCCAAAGTGACACATGGTCAATGTTATGGATCAAGGTTTTTCTTTCATAGCTAGGATATGACATGGAATCCTTCAAAATAGATGTCTATTGGTGTCAACCAGGGAAGACAATCGTTGATGGTCTTAAGCTTCCGACTTGTGATGCAGATATGGTGCTTATGATTACTACAATTGTAGATTACAAGAACCTACTACTTGTAGTGGATCATGGTGAAACCCAGCAGTCATCAGATGATGATGTTATGATTACTTGATAGACAGAACTGCCTAAGGTCATTACTCCCACAAAACCCAATGGAAAAGAAAATGTTAGCTAGTCAGAGAAAGGAAAGAGTCCAAGAAATAAGGTGTCAAGAAAATCAAAGAGGAGGATGTCATATGGTGAAGGATCTAGTTCAGGGTTTGCAGCTTAAGTGGTGGAGGAGGAATGTGAGGAGGATGGTGAGAGCAGTGAAGAAGAGGGAAATGTTCAGGATGAGTTAACATATGAGGATTTTTATGAGAGTGACTTTGATGTTCAAGATGGTGATGATGACCTATTTGAAGCAAATGTTGACAAAGATGTAGATGATCATAGAGGGAACAATGAATTTGCTGACTGTGAAGCAGAACTTCCAGAAGATGCATTGGGGGATAGTCATTTGAATATGTCAACAGAAGAAAATGGAAGCTGGAGCATAAATTCAGTGTTTTCAACCCTATAGCACAGACCTGAATGCTCTAGTGTTTAAGATAGGGATGGTATTTACAGACATGATAGAGCTGAGACATGCTCTCACTTCATATAGTGTCAGAAATAGAGTGAAGATGAGGAAGCTCAGAAATACTAACATGTCATTAGAGGCCATACACAAGGATGACTGTACTTGGTACTTGAAGGTAGGCAAAGACAATAGATCCAACAACATTCAGATCAAGAAGTATACTGACAAGCACACTTCAAAAGCTTGGGATCTAAAAGTTCTTGTTGCTCCATTTTGATAACACACAAGTATAGGGGATCACAACAGTTTTCGAGGGTAGAGTATTCAACCCAAATTTATAGATTCGACACAAGGGGAGCTAAAGAATATTTGAAGGTATTAGCAGCTGAGTTGTCAATTAAATCACACCTAGAGATTAATTATCTGCAACAAAGTGATCAGTAGCAAAGTAGTATGATAGTTTTGATAATAGTAGCAACTGTAATGGTAAGGGTAACAGCGATAGCTGTAATTTTGAGCAAGTGTAAAAGTGATGATAGAAGTAATAATTTAGCAAGAACAATATAAGATAAATTCATAGGCACGGGATCGGTGACGTGTTGGATGATATTCATCATGATACAATTATAACCTAGGGCGATATGACACTAGCTCTAGTTTGTCAATATAATGTAGGCATGTATTTCGTAAATAGTCATACGTTCTTATGGAAAGAACTTGCATGACATCTTTTGTCCTACCCTCCCGTGGCAGCGGGGTCCTATTGGAAACTAAGGGATATTAAGGCCTCCTTTTAATAGAGAACCGGAACAAAGCATTAACACATAGTGAATACATGAACTCCTCAAACTACGGTCATCACCGGGAATGGTCCCGACTATTGTCACTCCGGGGTTGCCGGATCATAACACGTAGTAGGTGACTATAACTTGCAAGATCAGATCTAGAACATAGATATAATGGTGATAACATAAACAGTTCATATCTGAAATCATGGCACCCGGGCCCAAAGTGACAAGCATTAAGCATGGCAAAGTCATAGCAACATCAATCTTAGAACATAGTGGATACTAGGGATCAAGCCCTAACAAAACTAACTCGATTAAATGATGAATCTCATCCAACTCCTCACCGACCAGCGAGCCTACGAAGGAATTACCCACTCCCGGTGGGGAGCATCATGCAATTGGCGATAGAGAAAGGTTGGTGATGATGAAGAACTAAGACCCCCTCTCCGGAGCCCCAAATGGACTCCAGATCTGGCCTCCCGATGAAGAACATGAGGTGACGGTTTCAGGGTCTGTGGGGCCACCTGGTGGGGACAACCCACCTGTGGGCGCCAGGAGAAGGGGGCGCGCCCTGGTGGGTTGTGCCCACCCAGTTGCCCCTCTCCGGTGGATCTTGGCTTCAGAAATTCTTATTTATTGTATAAAAATCCTCGCAAAGTTTCATTCCATTCCGAGAACTTTTATTTCTGCACAAAATAAACACCATGGTAGTTCTACTGAAAACAGCGTCAGACCGGGGTTAGTTTCATTCAAATCATGCAAATTAGAGTCCAAAACAAGAGGAAAAGCGTTAGGAAAAGTAGATACGTTGGAGACGTATCACATTTCTCACTGAAGAGTTCAGAGACAATGAGAAAATGCCCTTAAGGAAATTTTTAGAGAAGGTGGAACAAGAATTTAATTTAGTTGTTCACGGGAGTAAGTTGGGAAGGGTAAGAAGAGAAGATGTGAAACAAATCAGGGGAGATGATAATGATCAATACAACACTTTGTGGGACTATGGGCAGGAGCTGAGACAAAGAAGACAAATGAATACTTCTCAACATTATACAAGTCTTATGATGCATGTAAGAGAGGGTTTTTGAAGGGCTGCATACCAATAATATTCCTTGATGGTTCTCACATCAAAACAATATATAAGGGAAATATACTCACAACAGTTGAGATTGATGCAAACGACTGTATCTTCCATATAGCATTTAGCATATGTAAAGGGGAGTCAACACATAGTTGGGAGTGATTTCTAGCCTCTTCGAAGGATGACCTAAATATAACCAAAACTTCACCCTTCACCATTATGAGTGACAAGCGGAAGATGAGATATAATTTCTTTGTTCTTTTCATTGTACAATGTTCTATTCCAAACATGGTTGTTTTGTACGGCTCCAGGCCAATAATGTTTCTGTTGTTTTGTAGAGTTTGATAAATGTAGTGCAGAAAGTTTTCCCTCAATCAGAAAATAGGAACTGTGTTAGGCACATTTACCAAAATTTTCACAAAGTACACAAGGGTGAACATATCAAGAATGACCTCTGGGCCATAGCAAGATCCACTAATGAAGCCGCCTACAACAGGAACATGGTTCAGATGAAAGACCACAAATTTGCAGCATTCAATTGGGTTGAGAAGTTGCCTCCAAGAACTTGGATCAAAGCTTTCTTTGACCCTTTTTGCAAGTGTGATATATTGATAAATAACATGTCTGAAGTGTTCAACATGTTAGTTTCATTGATTGCAAGTATGATATATTGCTTCATTTCTTTTACGTATGCTTCCATTGATTGTGTTGACGCATTTTTTGCAAAGCTGGAGTTATATTTTGGATGGTAGAGAATTTCCAATTAAATCAATCTTGGATTACATCATTTGGAAGATAACAAATAGGATTGTTGGTAAGAAAAGGGCGGCATAAAAGTGAACAGACATGCTTTACCCCAAGATACAGAAGAAGCTGGACAAGTATGCAGATTGGGCAAAAACTGCAGGGTGAGGGAGTATGGAAGAGGTGTATTCCAGGTTATCTCATTGAACAACACTTACATTGTTGAAATGAACATGCACAACTGTAACTGCAAAAGGTGGGAACTTTCTAACATACCTTGTCATCATGCAATTGCTTGTTCTAGGCATGAGAGAATTGAGCCAAAGAGCATTGTGCATTCATGCTACACTATTGAGGAGTACAGGAAGTTCTATGGCTCAACATGATGCCAATGAGGGATCAAAAGCAATGGGAAAATATGCAAGGCATTCCTGTTTATCCACCCATATACACCAAAGTAATGGACATGCTAAAGAAAAGTAGGAAAAATGATCTAGAGGAGAAGAAGGATAAGAAGGAGTGAGGAAGTTGACCAAGCGTGGTGTCACTATGCATTGCTCTGTTTGTGGGGGTGTTGATCATAATAAGAAAGGCCACTACAAACATGTCAATCAACCACCTATTGAGGAAGCACCTGGGAATCAAAAGAAGATGATGATCCTAGCATAATTGTTGTAAGTTTCTTGCATCTTTTGTTAACTTATGTTTTTACTCATGCATGCACTACATTGACAAATTGCTTGTACTTCTGTAGAAACATTGTGCCGCACAGAGTGTACCCACAGCTTGATCCAACACAAGCTCCAGACTCCATGGGTTACAAGATGCAGGAAAATGTTCAATATTAACACCCCCTCTTTTTGTCTTATTTTGGTAACTCTATTTTCACTTTCTAACATGATGTGTTTACTATATTAATTCCTTGAACAGGAAAAATTCACATACCCATCTCCTATGGACTTTGGTCCCTTGCCTGAGTCTAGCTTCATTGCAAATGTTAGAGACACAATCCCTATAGGCAAGGTGACAACAACAATGACAAGGGGCAAAGAAATAATTTTAAGCATGGATGACACAATGAAAATAAAATTAAACATGGATGATACAATTAAAAAGTGTGAACACCGACTAATGGAATAAATGTGAAATAATTACCTTGTCATTGTTGGAATTATTCCATCAGTCGGTGTTCACTCTTATGACATTGGAATGTGTATATGTTTTTTGGAAGTGAAATAATTTTAACAAAAATAACTTTGTCGTGCAACAATAACATTTTGAATGATTACCAATTTTTTTCCAAAGTATAGTTCAATACTTTTCATACTTGAAAGAAGGGGGGGAAATCATGTGTAAGACTTTGTGTGTTGGAATAATTTTTAGAAGTCACATGAGCATTTTATAGATACACATGACCATTTTCGTTAGTGTAAAATAACATAGTTTTCATATATGTCAACATATACTTTAGAAGTTGCATGGACAGGTTATTGGCATATATGGCCATTTTTCATACATGGTGCAGAGTAGTTTTTTTAGTTGGCAAAACAATTTTTTGAAGTCATGCATTACAATTTATTTTTCTAAGAGACAAAGCATGTCTAAAGAAAGCAAATAGTTATGTACAAAACATTGTATCTATTGAAATATCTTTCTTTTTTGCACGAACATTTTATTTGGCATACAAGATTTTTTTGTCTATGTTAAAATATTGTTTTAAACTACTTTTGAACAAAGTATTTTCTTGAAACTCTTATAACATTTGAAAAACAATAATCTCTAGAACATGATATTTTTTATTTAGTAATATCATTTACAGTTAGTATTTTTTAGGAAAAAACTTTTTACCCCCCCCCCCCGCCACACACACCCAAAAAATGCTCACTCGTTCTATCAACGGCGAAGGGTTGTGGCGGCCGCATGCGAAGTAACTAGATGTGAAGTCGTTTTCGGTGCGGCGGGCGCGGGGAGGAAGAGGTCTGGATGTTCCTAACTATCGTCCATCTATGTGGTGGCTTTGCACACATACACAACTGGGCATGAACTCTGCTTCCATGTTTTATTTAAGAGTTGGTGAAGATTATGTCCCAAAAGAGACCATGCATACAATATTTGGAGCTGGGTTATTGTAGTTGTCAATCTTTGACACACTCTTGGTGAGAGGTAGGTAGTTTTCTTTAAGGGGATAGATGATTTTGAGTAAATTTAGAGCTTGCTGGTGATGGGCTAAATCCAAGCAAAAGAACCTGAGCCAAGCCCAGCCCGTTTAAGAGCAGCAGTCAACGAGATGGGCTAAACCTAGCCTAGCCCAGTTGTACTTATTTGTGTTCTTTCCGCAACGTGAGAGAGGAAAACCTACCACTCCACCGCCGCCGCTGCCACACACAACACAAGCAGAGCAGGAGCTCCCACCGGCGACCATGGAGGAGGCATCACGAGCAACCTATCCTCCTCGGCCTCCTAGACGAGATCGTGGTCTCGGAGATCCTCGTCCGCCTGCCCCCTAAAGCCCTCCTCCGCTGTCATGCCGTCCACCGTGCCTGGGGCCGCGCCACCTCCACCGCGGCTTCCTCCTCGCCCACCACGCCAACCAACCCACCGCCCCCTCCTCAACCGCTACAACTGCATCGGCAACATTGTCAAGTCCCAAGACATCATTCCGTTCGACCATAGGCACAGGGCAGGTGTCGAGGCCGCCGACCAGCTCCAGTCCATCATGCGACTTCACACCATTGACAGTGATGATAGCAGTAGTAATTTAGCAAGAACAATATAAGATAAATTCGTAGGCATTGGATCGGTGACTTGTTGGATGATATTCATCATGAGACAGTTATAACCCAGGGCGATACGGCACTAGCTCCAGTTCGTCAATATAATGTAGGCATGTATTCCGTAAATAGTCATACGTGCTTATGGAAAGAACTTGCATAACATCTTTTGTCCTAACCCCCCCTCCCCCCCCCCCGTGGTAGCGGGGCCCTATTGGAAACTAAGGGATATTAAGACCTCCTTTTAAT
>NC_041384.1:659425306-659482528 GCF_002162155.2 Triticum dicoccoides
ATGAACTCCTCAAACTATGGTCATCACCGGGGTGGTCCCGACTATTGTCACTCCGGGGTTGCCGAATCATAACACGTAGTAGGTGACTATAACTTGCAAGATCGGATCTAGAACATAGATATAATGGTGATAACATAAACGGTTCAGATCTGAAATCATGGCACCTGGGCCCAAAGTGACAAGCATTAAGCATGGCAAAGTCATAGCAACATCAATCTTCGAACATAGTGGATGCTAGGGATCAAGCCCTAACAAAACTAACTCTATTACATGATGAATCTCATCCAACTCCTCACCGACCAGTGAGCCTACGAAGGAATTACTCACTCCCGGTGGGGAGCATCATGGAACTGTCAATGGAGAAGGGTTGGTGATGATGAGAACTAAGACCTCCCCTCTCCGGAGCCCCAAACGGACTCCAAATCTGGCCTCCCAGATAAGAACAGGTGGTGAGGGCGGCTCCGTCTCGTGGATAATGATAATTCTTTCCCCCTTATTTTTTCTGGAAAAATAGGATTTATAGCGTCGGTTTCAGGGTCTGCGGGGCCACTAGGTGGGGACAACCCACCTAGGTGTGCCAGGAGAGGGGGGCGCCCTGGTGGGTTGTGCCCACCCAGGTGCCCCTCTCCGGTGGATCTTGGCTCCAGAATTTATTATTTATTGTATAAAAAATCCTCGCAAAGTTTCGTTCCATTCCGAGAACTTTTATTTCTGCACAAAAACAACACCATGGTAGTTTTGTTGAAAACATCGTCAGTCCGGGTTTAGTTTCATTCAAATCATGCAAATTAGAGTCCAAAACAAGAGGAAAAGCATTGGGAATAGTAGATACGTTGGAGACGTATCACATTTCTCACTAAAGAGTTCAGAGACAATGAGAAAATGCCCTTAAGGAAATTTTTAGAGAAGGTGGAACAAGAATTTAATTTAGTTGTTCATAGGAGTAAGTTGGGTAGGGTAAGAAGAGCAGCTGTGAAACAAATCAGGGGTGAAGATAATGATCAATACAACACTTTGTGGGACTATGGGCAGAGCTGAGACAAAGAAGACAAATGACCACTTCTCAACATAATACAAGTCTTATGATGCATGTAAGAGAGGGTTTTTGAAGGGCTGCATACCAATAATATTCCTTGATGGTTGTCACATCAAAACAAGATACAAGGGAAATATACTCACATCAGATGAGATTGATAAAAATGATTGTATATTCCCTATAGCATTTAGCATATGTAAAGGGGAGTCAACACACATTTGGGAGTGATTTCTAGCCTCTCCGAAGGATGACCTAAATATAACCAAAACTTCACCCTTCACCATTATGAGTGAAAAGCGGAAGAGGAGATATAATTTCTTTGTTCTTTTCATTGTACAATGTTCTATTACAAACGGGGTTGTTTTGTAAGGCTCCAGGCCAATAATGTTTCTCTTGTTTTGTAGAGTTTGATAAATGTAGTGCAGAAAGTTTTCCCTCATTCAGAAAATAGCAACTGTGTTAGGCACATTTACCAAAATTTCCACAAAGTACACAAGGGTGAACATCTCAAGAATGACCTCTAGGCCATAGCAAGATCCACTAATGAAGCTGCCTACAACAGGAACATGGATCAGATGAAAGATCACAGCTTTACAACATTTAATTAGGTTGAGAAGTTGCCTCCAAGAACTTGGATCAAAGCTTTCTTTGACCCTTTTTGCAAGTGTGATATATTGATAAATAATATGTCTGAAATGTTCAACATGTTAGTTTCATTGATTGCAAGTATGATATATTTCTTTATTTCTTTTACGTATGCTTCCATTGATTGTGTTGACACATTTCATGCAAATCTGTAGTTATATTTTGGATGGTAGAGAATTTCCAATTAAATCAATACTAGAGTATATCTTCTGGAAGATAACAAATAGGATTGTTGGTAAGCAAAGGGAGGTAGAAAAGTGGACAGGCGGGCTTTGCCCCAAGATACAGAAGAAGCTGGACAAGTATGTGGAGTGGGCAAAAACTGCAGGGTGAGGGAGTATTGAAGAGGTGTATTCCAGGTTATCTCATTGAACAACACATACATTGTTGAAATGAACATGCACAATTGTAACTGCAAAAGGTGGGAACTTTCTGACATACCTTGTCATCATGCAATTTCTTGTTTTAGGCATGAGAGAATTGATCCAAAGAGCATGGTGCATTCATGCTACACTGTTGAGGAGTACAGGAAGTTCTATGGCTCAACATGATGCCAATGAGGGATCCAAAGCAATGGGAAAAGATGCATGGCATTCCTGTTTATCCACCCATATACACCAAAGTAATGGACAGGCCAAAGAAAAGTAGGAAAAAAGATCTAGAGGAGAAGAAGGATAAGAAAGGAGTGAGGAAGTTGACCAAGCGTGGTGTCACTATGCATTGCTCTGTTTGTGGGGGTGTTTATCATAATAAGAAAGGCCGCTACAAATATGTCAATCAACCACCTATTGAGGAAGCACCTAGGAATCAAAAGAAGATGATGATCCTAGCATAGTTGTTGTAAGTTTCTTACATCTTTTGTTAACTTTTGTTTTTACTCATGCATGCACTATATTGATAAATTGCTTGTACTTTTTTAGAAACATTATGCCACACAGAGTGTACCCACGCTTGATCCAACACAAACTCCAGACTCCATGGGTTACAAGATGCAGGAAAATGTTTAATATTAGCAACTCCCTCTTTTTGTCTTATTTTGGTAACTCTATTTTCACTTTCTAACATGATGTGTTTACTATATTAATTCCTTGAATAGGAAAAATTCACATACCCAGCTCATATGGACTTTGGTCCCTTGCCTGAGTCTAGCTTCATTGCAAATGCTAGAGACACAATCCCTATAGGCAAGGTGACAACAACAATGACAAGGGGCGGGGTGAGGAGTGCAGCTACTGCAGGAAGCAATGTATGAAGAGGAGGCTCGGCTCAAAGGGGGGAATTACCCAGAAGAGGAAGAGGGACAAGATGAAGCAATGGTGCAAGAAGAGGAGGCAATGTAACAAGAGGAAGCAGTGTTCAAAGGGGAGGCACAAGTTGTAGCAATAGTGCAAGATGAGGCAATGTTTCAAGAGCTACAAGAGGAGGCAATGTTGCACCAGTTGCAACAGGAAGCAATGTTGCAACTAGAAGAAATCCTCCCAGAGAACCAAGGGCTGCTGCTCCAGGATTCTACAACTTGCTTTTTGGACCCGATGGAGCTGTGAACCAAGAACCACCTCTTTTCATGCTGGTTAAAGAGGAGCTAATTGTGAGCGAAAATGCACCATAAGCCGCTCTGTTTCGTGAAGGCTGGCGTGATGACCTGCATGATTTCTTGTCTTTGTAGTTTTGATGACCATGTGATGAAGTTCATGAATGAACTTTTTTAGGCATAGTTCATCAATGAACTGCTCCTTTTGATGGGGTTAAGAACTTCTCCTTTTGATGCTCTCTTTATTTTAAGAAGACAAATGAACTTGTAGTTTGGAGCAATATCTATTTCTGATAATTATGGATGATATCCCTGTGAATTACAGATGATGTTCTATTTGGAGTTATATCTATATCTTTTTGTGGGCTAATCTCTCTTCTTGTTAATGATGATGGTCCTTGTGTGTACAATCTTCATTAGAGTTTCGCATTGCAAAGTAACAGAGAATTCACATTCTTTGCCATTTAACCAACCTCTTGATCATGTTCAAAATGCAAAGATAATGGCACGCATTACATCTTCAGGCCTCTTACATCTTTCTTGCTCCTACTGCGAACATAATGCCACACATTTTTCTTCCTACCAATTCTTGCTTGCTACTGCAAACAGAATGGCACACAAGCCAAAACAAAGGCTAGTTGTGAACACTACCATCCTATCTCTACACAACAACTGTTCCCTGTGAATCCTTGCAAGCAACTTCTTCTCCACCTTGTGCTTCTCCCTCATGGACTGCTTCTCTGCTTCCTTCTCCTGAACTTGATTCTCAAGCACCTTGTTCTTCCTAGCCAGATCACAAATCACTGACTTTTCCCTTACACTCCATTCTCGATCAAGCCGCTGCACATGTGAGAAATCCTATACATGTAATAAACAGATAAATTCACTGAAAAACTACATCTCATACAACATAAAAAACATATACAATAATCCCTTACCTCATATTGGCATCCCAAAAACCTCCCACCAATGTTGTTCCCTTCTGTTGCCACACGATGAGCAGGACTTATGCAATGCCTAACATTCTCAACATTCCGCTCCACCCCATTGAAATGGGCATCAAACTTGTGTTGCGACAGTCCAAAATCAAACCGCGGGAGCTCATCTACCTAAAAAGCAAATATTCTCAATAACGAACGACACTTTCGTGCAAGATTCAGACAGGACAAGGAGCATTACCTCCTAGTTTTTCTTCGATCCGAAGCGTAATAACCTGACCTTCCATTCCTCCTCTCCGTCGCGATTGCCGACATCGGAGCCGCCCATCTTGCCAAACTAAGAGGGGAAAGAACCATATCCCACCGCCGGTGAACTTTTCCTTAGCTCAACATCAGCGGCCTCAACAACCTCCTCCCCAAGCCAGTAGTAGCAGCCGGCGCCGCCCACCTTTGGTTCTAATGCCAAAGATTTGGAAATCGGGAGGATTTGCAAACAGGGGAGACCTACAAAATTATTTTGGGGCCATTGTTAGCAGGGACTTTTTTATGAGAATAAACATTTTTCGAGGGGGGGTATGTGCAAAAAAACACGTGTGGGTCGCTCCAAAACATTTTCGGTCACTGACAGTGGCCCCGTGCATGCATGACATGCCACACTAGTGGCAGATACGCACACAATCAACAGGATTGATCGCATTTGCACTAATTGACAAGTTAACTCACCAAAAAACCGTATTTTGAAAGATCTAGCACCAAACTGCACATCAGATGCAAGTTTCATGACTGCCAGTGATATTACCTCTTGAATTTATTGTTTTACTAACTATGTGTTGGCAAAGAAGGGACATATTACCGAATATGAATTTATTGCATTATCAACTATGGTCTTGAGCAGGTCCGCACACACCTTGCTCGTGCTACTGGGATTTAGCTCCTGCTCTGTACTCTTTGCGCTCTCTATCCCCTCCTCATGATATATGCTCTTCCCCTGTAAAAAACATCTGTTCCCAGTGTCCCGTTGGATTTTGAGAGAATAATCACAAGTGGTGGGGAACCCCCAACCCATGACTCGAAAAAATATTGATTTCATTTGATTGACCAGATAAAAAGCATTATAAAAAAGCTAGGGTTGAAATAAACGGTGGAAGGGTGGGCATAGGAATAATGCATGGAAGTAAAATTAAAATAATATGGAATCTGGCATCTTTCTCAGATTGTACACTAGGACATCCCCGTGCATTGCAGTGTGATATAAATATTCTAGTTTTTAGCTACACGCTAGTCGCCTGAGTTTCAGATTCAGATCGGTCGATTTTTTGGAAAATGAGAAAGTGGTTACGCAGAGCACCGAGGCCGCATGCGGTGTCTTTGGGACGAACAAAGTGAGGCCCGAGGACGTCCGCAGGGCCTCAGACAAGAATGAGCCATAGCTGGTTGATGACCCACAAGTATAGGGGATCAATTGTAGCTCTTTCCAATAAGTAAGAGTGTCGAACCCAACGAGGAGCAGAAGGAAATCACAAGTGGTTTTCTGCAAGGTAATGTCCGCAAGTGCTGAAATTGTAAGTAGCGGAGTAGTTTGATAGCAAGACAATTTGTAACGAGCAAGTAATGGTAGTAGTAACAAAAGTGCAGCAAGGTAACCCAATCCTTTTGAGGCAAAGGACATGCCAAAATGGTCTCTTATGATAAGCATAGTGTTCTTGAGGGCACATGGGAATTTCATCTAGTCACTTTCATCATGTTGGTTCGATTTGTGTTCGCTACTTTGATAATTTGATATGTGGGTGGACCGGTGCTTAGGTGATGTTCTTTCTTGAACAAACCTCCTACTTAGGATTAACCCTCCTTCAAGCATGTGCAACTACGAGAAAAGTATTAAGAATAAATTCTAACCATATCATTAAAGTTTTGGATCCAATTGGTCCCTTACGGAATAGCGCATAAACCGGGGTTTAAGCTTATGTCACTCTCACAGCCCATCATCTAATTGCTACTCCACAATTCATTCCCTTAGGCCCAAATAGGGTGAAGTTTCATGTAGTCGATGTTCACTTGATGCCACTAAGGGAATCACAACATACATACTATCAAAATATCGAACACATATCAAGTTCACATGATTACTTGCAACATGATTTCTCCCGTGACCTTAAGACCAAAAGTAACTACTCACAAATGATAAACATGCTCATGATCAGAGGAGTATTAAATAGCACATTGGATCTTAACATATAATCTTCCACCAAATAAACCATATAGTAATCAACTACAAGATGTAATCAACACTACTAGTCACCCACAAGCACCAATCTATAGTTTCGGTAACAAGACTGAACACACGAGATGAACTAGGGTTTGAGATGAGATGATGTTGTTGAAGATGTTGATGGAGATTGCCCTCCCCAAGATGGGAGAGTTGTTGGTGATGATGATGACGATGATTTCCCCCTCCGGGAGGGAAGTTCCCTCGACAGAATCGCTCCGCCGAAGGGCAAAAGTGCTCCTGCCCAAGTTCCGCCTTGAGACGGTGGCGCTCTGTCTCGAAAGTCCTCTCTTTATTTTTTCTATGTCAAAATGGCCTATATACCAGAAGATGGGCACCAGAGGTGGGCCTGGGTGAGCACAACCCACCAGGGCGCGCCTGGGCTCCCTGGAGCGCCAAGGTGGGTTGTGCCCACCTGGTGGGCCCCCTTTGGTAGTTATTTGCTCAAATAATTCTTAAATATTCCATAAAAAATCTCCGTGAAGTTACAACTTGTTTGGAATTGTGCAGAATAGGTAGGCTGATGTAGCTTTTCCAGGTGCAGATTTCCAGCTGCCGAAATTCTCCTTCTTGGTGTGTACCTTGCAAATTCTGAGAGAAAAGGCATTAGAATTACTCCAAAAAGCATTATTATGTATAAAAACATCATAAATAACAGTAAGAAAACATGATGCAAAATGGACGTATCAACTCCCCCAAGCTTAGACCTCGCTTGTCCTCAAGCGCAAACCGAAATCGAAAGAAATGTCCACATGCTTTGAGAGAGAGGTGTCGATAAAAACAAAATACGGACATATAAGCATCATGTTGATTATTATAACAACAACAAAATTAAACATAGGACTTTTATCATATACTTCTCATGAATAAGTAATAGCTCATTACACAATCAAAGTATAAAGCAAAAACTCTATTAGAAACCAACAAACTATGTTCTCAGTCAACTTTGCAACTACAATTCATCATCTTTTCAGGAAGGGTCACGTGTCGGAGCCTTTAGGCAAGTCCACATACTCAACCATCATATATAGTCTTCTATGATTGCTAACACTCACCGTGTACACATGAGCAAAATGTTTCAACCGAACACATTGAAAGATAGGGGCTTATAGTTTCGTCTCCCAACATATTCACCTCAAGGGTGATGTCAACAATAATAACTCATGCTATCTATATTCAACTGGACATATGTTCCTAGATCTCTCTTCACCACATGATGCTTGCCAAAGGAGAAAAATAAAAGGAATAGAAGGAAAACTTTGACTCTTTGCATAAAAGTAAATACATAAAAGTAAAAGATAGGCCCTTCGCAGAGGGAAGCAGAGGTTGCCATGCGCTTATTTGTTTGTATGCTCAATCTATTAGTGCAAAAGAACGTCACATTGTATTGCCCCTTAAGATGACAACCTTTTTTATGCAGTCTGTGTTTTTATTCTTTGCCATCCAAGTTCATACAACGCTTAATTTTCTCTTACACTAAATGATCTCACACTTTTAGAAGCAATTTTTATTGCCTTATTGCATCGATGACAACTTACTTGAAGGATATTACTCAATCCATAGGTAGGTATGATGGACTCTTGAAAATAGGATTTGGGTCTAAGGGTTTTTGGATGCATAAGTAGTATCTCTACTTAGTGCGGAATTTTTGGCTAGCAAAGATAGGGGCAAGCACCACATGTTAAAGTATCCATGACAATATGACTTCTGTGTGAATATGAACAAGCATAAATCATTACGTTGTCTTCCTTGTCCAACGTCAACAAATTTTGGCATATAATATTTTGATGAGGGCTCAAAATCACAAAAGATTTCTAGGATAGTATATTTATAGTGAATCTTCTCTTCCCTTATTAATTCTTTCATGAGTTGCATCATTGACTAATGCTACGTTTGTCAATATCTAATAAAATTTCTACTTATACTTTTCCTTATGTGGTGCCATCACCTACCATAAGATTAGTATATGATCTTAATGATTTATTTCTTTCATTTTATTTATTTCCTTTCTCTTTTCTTTATTTGCAACATGAGAGTAAAAGAAAGCAAAAACTCACACTAAACTTTATTATATAACTTGTACATGATTACAAGAATAGATCACTAAGCAACTCTCAAGGAAGAAAGGATCAAACTAAACTTTTATTCATCTAAAGCAAAGGATCGAACTAAAATATGTAAAGGCAAAAATATAGTGAGATGATACGATACCGGGGCACCTCCCCCAAGCTTGGCGGAAGCCAAGGGGAGTGCCCATACCCGATACTCAGTTCTCCTTTGGTGGTAAAGAAGATGATGGTGATGATGACAATTTTGCCTCAACTTTTTCATATTATAGTTGAGGAGAGCAATTTCCTCCTTTAAATCATCGACTTCCAACTCCAGCTTCAAGATCTTGTCACATAAATCCCCTTTGCTTTTCCGCCTAAAACGAAAAGGAATGGATTGGTTTTTAGACCGGTTACTCTCTTAGGAAGACTTGACTTCTTGAATTCCACGTGCATATCCCCAGGTTGAGGTAGAGGGACATCCTCCTCCTCCGAGCTTCAATCATTGATCTTCATCAAGTGAGCATCCTCTTCGTCATCTGTAGTTCGAACATAAGGGGATAGGTCCCCATAGGTCTTTGGGTCAGCAATGAGATGTGAGACATAGATCTCTCTGTCGGAGTCTTGGGATGACATATTTTCAGAACCGCACAGAAAATAGTAGGAAAAGAAAAAGAGGATTTCTCCGTGATACGGTGATCAACAGGTTCAGGAAGTATATATAGATTTTTATCTTGGAGGACAAGCATATGGTAGAAAAATGGAGTTCGGGGGGTGTCCCAGGTGGGCACAACCTACCTGGGCGCGCCAAGCAAGCCTGGCGCGCCCTGGTGTCTTGTGCCCACCAAGGGACGCTTCCTGGAAGTTTCTTTATTTCCTAAATTTTTAAATATTCCAAAACTGATACAAAATATTTTTTCAGATTTTTCAGATTCCGTTTACTTATTGTATCACGTACCTCCTTATTTTCATGATTATAGAGTGTTCCAGAAGGACTCTTTTATGTGTTCTTCCGGTGTCAAAGTTTGGATAATATTACTTTCAACGTTAATGGGTGTACTTGAGATATAGTGCTTTATTCATTTCCCATTGACAACCTTTAGGTTAGTACCTTCGGGATTATTTATTTTGATGGCTCTAGCCCGATAAACCTCCTCGATGACATATGGGCCTCCCCATTTTGAGAGGCGTTTTCCTGCAAAGAATATAAAATGAGAGTTGTACAAAAGAACATATTCTCTGACTTTAAGCTCACGCTTTTGGATTATGTTGTCATGCAATTTTTTAACTTTTTCTTTGAATATTGCATTTTCATAAGCTTGGGTTCTCAACTCATCTAGAGAGCTAATATCAAATAACCTCTTTTCACCAGCAAGTTTGAAACCATAGTTGAGTTCTTTGACTGCCCAAAATGCTTTATGTTCTAACTCAAGAGGCAAATGACAAGCTTTTCCATAAACCATTTTATAAGGAGACATACCCATAGGATTTTTATATGCTGTTCTATAAGGTCAAAGTGCATCATCTACTTTCTTAGACCAATTCTTTCTGGACCTATTGACAGTCTTTTGCAAAATTAATTTTATTTCTCTATTGCTAAGTTCAACTTCACCACTAGATTGAGGATGATAGGGTGATGCAATTCTATGATTAACATCATACTTGGCAAGCATCTTACGGAAAGCACCATGAATAAAGTGTGAACCACCATCAATCATTAAATATCTAGGGACTCCAAACCTTGGGAAAATAACTTCCTTAAGCATTTTAATAGAGGTGTTCTGTGTTGGGGAACATAGTATTTCAAAAAAATCCTACGATCATGCAAGATCTATCTAGGAGAAGCATAGCAACGAGCGGGGAGAGTGTGTCCACGTACCCTCATAGACCGAAAGCGGAAGCGTTTAGTAATGCAGTTGATGTAGTCGAACGTCTTTGCGATCCAACTGATCCAAGCACCGAATGTACGGCACCTCCGTGTTCAGCACACGCTAGTGCGCGTCGGTCCTAAACAAACGGGTTTCAACCCCTTTCCGTGACGGCATTTGGAACCGTCGCCAAGTGAGTGTGGGCGGTAGAGGGGTCCTTCCCACACGACCCAGAAACCGTCGGGGATATGGAGCAATGATCCAGAGGCCTTCCAAAAGGCAATTGTGTGTGATGCAACACACACTAAATTCTTTCGCACGTGTGGTATCGGTGATTAAGCGTTACTAATGATGCAGTGAAACCATACGGTATGTCATAACGAACCGTTTGGAAACAGTATGTAAGGCACACGGGCCGACATATGAACTGTGTGCGACTTGTGCCCCATCACCCACGAGTTTTCTACGTAACCCGTCTGCCATGCTAGACTACATCGCACATGTTTTCCAATAATTACCGTCTGCGATAATGTTCTATCACAAATGGTTCAGGAGCCCCTTCGCACACATTCAAGTGCTGCAGACCGTTTGTGATTTGTTAGGTATCACCAATGGTTGCCGCAAGAGTGAGGTGTGCTTTTCGTTTGGGATCCCACACGTTTCCTAAAAAAATTACGACTGAGATTGTATTTTGCATTGGGCACGGTTTACTCCCAGTTCTCGTGTGCGATAACACGATATCACAAATGGTTCCGGAAAACCTACGCACACGTAGTAGCGCTGCAAATCATTTGCGATCTGCTGTGTATCACCGACAGTTCCGCTACGATTGATGAATGCTTTTCGATGTGGATCACACACACTCATTTAGTTGAACCGTGTGCGGAGCAATTGCCAGGTTAAAACAAAAATATCCCATTTTGAATCGGCACACAAAAAGTAAATTCACCACAATATTCAATTGAACAAATAAAAAAATATCCCATTTTGAATTGGCACGCAAAAAGCAAATTCGCCACAATATTCTATTGAACAAATAGTGTCCACAGGAAGAACGTGCATCAGATTTTGCAACAATTGCAATTGAACATATGGTAGCTAAATTCCAATGATTTGTCCACACATATATGCATTACATAATTAATCATAGTGTACGAGATACGAAGACCTCATCAGATGGAAAACAATGGATCCATGCGTTATATGTTTAGCGACTAACTCTTACTCAATGTTTCAGGAGAAGGCATACTGAAATCTTCATTATCACCAGTGGGATTGACGTAGTGATCCAGGAAGAAGTCTCTGATAAATCTAGCTGCAGTATTTTTAAGATCAGAATGTGCCATATGAATGAAGTAGAAGATATTAATTAAGATAGACTTACTGGTACTAATTTGCGAGGATCATCACAACTATCAGCAGATTTGCAGATGGATATCATGTGTCTACAAACATATTATCCACAAAGGTTGGTCCTTGCTTCTTGCTGAGGTCACTAAATTTTTTTGTACAAAATTAGTCATGTATTTGTCCTGTTAGGAACAACCTAGCCCGTGTTAGATGTATTATTTTTTCTTTGTACAAAATAGAAAGAGGTTTATTTAGAAGCTTGAACGTTTGACTAGCGTAAGGAAAGGTATTTGCAGACTGTTGGATAAATTTTCCGAAAATAACGGATTTCTGTGTGTTACCGGAGAAACGATCTCGTGCTGCACGGGTTGTTCCTTCTTGAATAGGTTCCCTGGTTTAGTTTTCCACAATGCGAGCACACTGCAAATGATGATGAATTTTGACAACATCAATTATTGAACCAGATATGTATGCAAATTAATTTCAAAATCATAGAATTCAACACCTATCCAAGAATTACTGAACATGCGTCAGATTCTGAGCGTTTGTTGACTCTCTGAGAGAATCAATGTAGTAAATTGTGTTCTTGTTTGGAACAATGAATAGAAATATCCAGTGATTGATAAATATTAAGAAATACATGAACTTACAAATGATGTCGAAATCTGAAAGACATTCAGTGTATGCGTGGTTGTTCACTTGACTTACGGTTCATGATATGGCCAGAGAAATGATTGTGCATGGGACGTGTTTTCGAAGATATGGAGGACCGTGTTAATGGCCCAGTCCCATCGGTCCTTACCATCTAATGTTGTGCCATTTGCTAATGCAGGATCAATGAAATACACACTCTCCCTTACACACTCTCCCTTATTCTTCTCCGCGCGTTTAATCCCCTAAGAGGAATAAAATGCAATTAGTTGTTTATCATTTACAACTTTGTATAGAGAAGTTGATCAAAGTTTGTTAAGTACTTACAAAATCAGGCATCTAATAAGAGTGGCATCGAGCACATTGAAGTTGAACAAGAGATGTAAGTCCTCGAAACTCACATTGATGGAACCAGCATCGTGTCGGAAATGATCTCTATTGTAGTGGACTAGCAAAGCATGATAACCTGCTGATATTTGATCCATGCAATATTCATGTAACTCGCGCCAACTGGAGCTACACTCATCAAAGTATTCACCAACAAGAAATGGCTGGCCATGGACGTAATTGCGTGCTTCAAGTACGTCTGCTTTCCTTTTAGCAAGCAACAATTCTACTTCTTCATCATCCATGGCGTCAGAAATAATATTACTCCCCGATTGGAACAAGCTACTGTTAATTTGGTTCTGGGCGATGAGTGCTTTAAGTAAGAGGCAATCGTTCTCTTTCCTCTTCACTCTCCCTATGCCCTTCCTCGTGGTCGTGGTTGTAGCCTTTTTGGCCACTTCCTTCTTGGTACTTGAAGCATTTCTGGAAAAACGTCTCGTAGCCTGCAAGGTAGACTGCCGAGTAGACGGTGAAGCTTGGACGAACTTCTTAGTAGAAGGTTTATCTATGCCTGACCGCTGAGCTGGCAGTGCTGCTGTGACGGACTGCTGGGCTGTAGGAGCAGAGGCATCGGACTGCTGACCATGCATTGAAGGTATGTCGGGTTTCTGCGCAGGTGGTGCCAACTTGTCGGTGTGCCGAGGAGGCCGTGCCAACGTGTTGGTTTGCTGAGCAGGAAGTGCTGACGCATTGGTATGCTGATCACGCGCCTACAGACAGACGGACTCATGAGCAGTCTGTTCCACCAGGTTGGTCTGCTGAGCATGTGCTACAAGCATGCAGCTGGGCCTCCCCCCACTGCTTCAGTGGCCGGCATCTGAACTGGTGGTGCGTCATCGGCAGTTGTAGGCCTTGCCACTGGCTGCTTTGGGGCAGAGGCTGACATGGCCTGTACGCCACAAAGTCGGGCCGACTGATCACATGTTGATGCATCAGCCTACGAGAGCTGTTGTGGCAAGGAGAGCATCACCGGTTGAGGCGTGACAGTGGTTGCTCTTGGCGGAGCTTGATACGTCTCCAACGTATCTATAATTTTTGATTGTTCCATGCTATTATATTATCTGTTTTGGATGTTTATCAGCTTTATTATGCACTTTTATATTATTTTTGGGACTAACCTATTAACCCAGAGCCTAGTGCCAGTTTCTGTTTTTTCCTTGTTTTAGAGTATCGCAGAAATGGAAAATCAAACGGGGTCCAATTGACCTGAAACTTCACGGAACTTATTTTTGGACCAGAAGAAGCCCACATAGTATCGGAGTTAGACCAGGAGTGTCCCGGGCTGCCCACGAGGGTGGGGGGCACGCCCCCTGCCTCGTGGACAGCCCGGAGGTCCACCGACGTACTTCTTCCTCCCATATATACCCATATACCCTAAAAATTTTGGGGAGCACAATAGATCGGGAGTTCCGCTGCCAAAAGCCTCCGTAGCCACCGAAAACCAATCTAGACCCGTTCCAGCACCCTGCCGGGGGGGATCCCTCTCCGGTGGCCATCTTCATCATCCCAGTGCTCTCCATGACGAGGAGGGAGTAGTTCTCCCTCGGGGCTGAGGGTATGTGCCAGTAGCTATGTGTTTGATCTCTCTCTCCCTCTCGTGTTCTTGAGGTGGTACAATCTTGATGTACCGCGAGCTTTGCTATTATAGTTGGATCTTATGATGTTTCTCCCCCTCTACTCTCTTGTAATGGATTGAGTTTTCCCTTTGAAGTTATCTTATCGGATTGAGTCTTTAAGGATTTGAGAACACTTGAGGTATGTCTTGCGTGGGATAACCATGGTGACAATGGGTTATTCTATTGATTCACTTGATGTATGTTTTGGTGATCAACTTGCGAGTTCCGCCCATGAACCTATGCATAGGGGTTGGCACACGTTTTCGTCTTGACTCTCCGGTAGAAACTTTGGGGCACTCTTTGAAGTACTTTGTGTTGGTTTGAATAGATGAATCTGAGATTGTGTGATGCATATCGTATAATCATACCCACGGATACTTGAGGTGACATTGGAGTATCTAGGTGACATTAGGGTTTTGGTTGATTTGTGTCTTAAGCTGTTATTCTAGTACGAACTCTAGGGCTGTTTGTGACACTTATAGGAATAGCCCAACGGATTGATTGGAAAGAATAACTTTGAGGTGGTTTCGTACCCTACCATAATCTCTTCGTTTGTTCTCCGCTATTACTGGCTTTGGAGTGACTCTTTGTTGCATGTTGAGGGATAGTTATGTGATCCAATTATGTTATTATTGTTGAGGGAACTTACACTAGTGAAAGTATGAACCCTAGGCCTTGTTTCAACGCATTGCAATACCGTTTGTGCTCACTTTTATCATTAGTTACCTTGCTGTTTTTATATTTTCAGATTACAAAAACATTTATCTACTATCCATATACCACTTGTATCACCGTCTCTTCACCGAACTAGTGCACATATACAATTTACCATTGTATTGGGTGTGTTGGGGACACAAGAGACTCTTTGTTATTTGGTTGCAGGGTTGTTTTAGAGAGACCATCTTCATCCTACGCCTCCTACGGATTGATAAACCTTAGGTCATCCACTTGAGGGAAATTTGCTACTGTCCTACAAACCTCTGCACTTGGAGGCCCAACAACGTCTACAAGAAAAAAGTTGTGTAGTAGACATCAGGGCTTCAGGAACCTCATCGATGAACTCTATTTCCTTTCGTGGCCACTGGATGTGATGTAACAGTGTTTCTCCCAAAGTCCTTTGCTCATTGAAGTCTCCTAGGACATTCTTCAGGGAAAATTCATTGAATCCATGCTTTACTTTAGTCACGTAGCACTTCACACAACCCAACTTCAATGGCACATTATCCAAGAAGAGGCCATCTTCCAAGAAGGGTGGGCAAACCTAGGCTGTTGCACATTTTAATGTACCTTCATAATGTGTAAGTACGCCCTTCAGTCCGTCTTTCATTCCAGATACATCAGTTATAGCATCATCACGAGCAGGTGCAGTCTCAGTGTCGCTGGGGTCAGCTGATGCACAACTACTCTTGTGCAATATTGTCGCGCAATAAGCAGCATCATCCATGCCCGCCTCCCCTCCCATCTGCTAGCTATCTGTCAGTGTTAGAGTCTTCTGTATCATCATTGACTCCTCAACATCCTTTTGAGCAACTAGATAAATCTCATTCTTCAACTTTTCAAACAATGCTTTCTTCTTCATTTCACTCCTCACTTTTTTCATGTTGAGCCTCTCTTCTTTGCTGAGTGTGAAAGCCCTCTTGTGCGGGACATTAACACCTATACCCCTTGCACGGCCAGGGGGCTCTTCTGTCTCCAGAGCAATGGACATAATGTCACATGGCCCTGAGTTCCTATAGAACCTTCTAGGGATCTTGGAAGCCTCTACCATCACTTCAGACAGTTTGGCGTCAAGTGTGTTTTCAAAGTAATAAGTTCCATCATCATGCCTCTTTGCACGTGCCCACATGTAGTCTCTGGTGTGTTTGCCCCTGATTTTACTAAAGGTCGGATTCCCACCCGCCGCTACTGCTTCTTTGTCCCCCTGTTCCCATATCAGTTTCATGCCATAGTATCCTGCCACACCCATACAGTGGGGGTGTATGTTCTTCTTATGAAGTTATAATTGCTTAAAACTCTTCTCAGCAAACTCTGGAGTTGCCGTGACCCTTTTGAACTCTGCCTAGTCTGCCTTTGTAATTTGGGGGTATGCGGGGATTGGGTCCTTGCCTTCACTCAAGTACTTCTTGTACATCACGTGCTTCCAATTTCTCCAAGCATCCCTAGCCTTCTTCAGTGCAGCGTGTTCCACCTGCATTCTCCACTACTCTGGAACTTTGAACTGATCCATGATCTCCCGGACTAACCTTCGCCATGTTTCCGTGTCAGCCTTCCGAAACCCCGTCAGATTAATGTTGAGCCTTGCCCTGCCAACAAATCCACACACACTCTTGAACCTCATGCGTGCTTTATCTGGTTTAGTTGGAGCCCAGGACTTTAAATCAATCTCGGTAACTTCATATACACCTTTAGGATGGTGTGTGGGCTTCCTCGGAGCGTTCCTTCGTGTCCTAAAGGGTAATTGCTGCAACTCTATCCCGTTCAAGACTACTTGATCCCTCACAATCTGCTGAAGACCTGGGGTTGTCCGAATCACATGAAGCTACATGGCCCGAATGAGTGTTGTCGCTGCTACTCGACATCTACAGATAACACATGCGAAACTCAAGAAAGGAGAATAAGCATAAAACTAACAACTTGGTATCAAGCTTTCTAAACATGCCATGCAATAATTTAGAAAATGTATGGCTAATTTGTTAAGTTTGTCTGACTCGGGCGCCCGCAATCTATAAATAGGGAGTAACTTATTGGAACAAATACAGCTTATATGTAGTAATGAAGGTAGATAATGAACATATATACGCTCTCCGTAATTTTATAGCCAATTTGGGGACATACGGAATAGAATTGGAAGAGGGATTGCGAGGAAATATGCCTCACCGCGATGGAGAGCAGTAACTAACAGGCTTCTTAATGCAAACCCGACCGGACCACAGGAGAGGCGAGGGTTACTACATCGATATGCTCGAGGGTGGCTGGCGAGCAAACGAAGACGGCGAGGCGCGGGCCGCCACATGTTGCGAACGACAGTGGAGGTAGGCTTGACGCCGAAGAGCGGGCACACGGCCGGGGTGAGCACGGCGGCGCCCAAGAGGGTTCTGCTATGGATCTGGGGGAGGGGGAGCTGGTGAAGGAGATTGGGTGGACTAGTTGAGTGAAACGCGGGCGGACGGTGGGGGGGGGGTGTTGGCGGCCTAGGTGATAAGGGTGAAAAATATCCCTAGTCGCCGTGCGCGCGGAAAGGCCTATGCAAATGGTTGCCTCTAAGCGCTCGTGTGCACAAACAAAATAATTTCGTTTGAAATGAAGACGTACTAATTTTGAAATGAATACATAAGTTCATCGTTTAGCCTCTAAATTTTTTGCACATAAACCAATCACAATTTTACCACGGGTTTAATTTGCTGGCGCATTTCAGGTCTCGTGTGCTATATGTAAGACATTTTTTGGCATTTACTGTGCATGTTGGCATATAAATCAATTCCTAGCCGGACTGCATTTCCCATCGAAAGGGATGAGGATTGCCGTTCGATCTGGGAGCATCCAACGGTGCAGACGTACGATCCGTGGGGTTTGGGTTTTGGCCAATCAGAACGCACGACTCAGATCGCGCGCAGCGAAGGGGCGCATCGGCCACGGTTTGGTAGGCACATGGCTTTCGTGTGTGAACCATGTGCTATTTGAAAACATTTTTTTGGGAGGGGCTATTTGAAAACATGTACATGTGTTGTCAAAAGGTATGAGGATCACCGTTCAATCAAGGAGAATCCAACGGTGCAGACATACGATCCGTGGGGTTTGGGTTCTGGCCAATCAGAACGCAGGACTCAGATTGTGCGCGTGGCAGAGGGGTGGTGGGGGGGGGGGTGCATCGGCCATGTTTTAGTGGACACACGACTTTCATGAGTGAATCGTGTACTCTTTGAAAACATTTACATTACCTAACATCATATTTTTGTTCGAATGAAAACATGAGTTCATCGTTTCGCCTCCAATTTTGTAATACTTTGTGTCATGCATGGTAATTAATAAGGAACCTAAGATACTAACTTATGATACTATGCATGAGCGCATTACGGAGGTATTACCGATCATATACTAGTATCATGCATATACACTCTCTCCTTTCCGGTTTATAGGCTTATCTCAAAATTTTAGTTTTTCCATTTTATAAGGCTCAATTTGGTTGTTCCCCATCACATGTCCAGATTCCACGGTGCATTAAATCATTGCATGCAAGTATTAAGATAAAGTTGACCAATGCATGTACTTTATATATGCATGCATGTATTGCAATTAATACATTGTAAAACATAAATTTTTAAGGAAAACAAAAGCATTAATTGGGTGTTTTGCAAACTACAAAAAGTATCCCACCACTCACCATCTACATTGGTTGGTGAGATTTTTGAATTGAGTTTGTAGTTTGCAAAAGCACCTAATTAATGCTCTTGTTTTCCTCAAAAAATTATGTTTATGAATGCATTAATTGCAATGCATGCATGCATAAAGTACATGCATTGGTCAATTTTCTCTTAATTCTTGCATGCAATGATTTAATGCACCTTGGAATCTGAACATGTGATGGAAACAACCAAATTGAGCCTTATAAAATGGAAAAACTGGAATTTTGAGATAAGCCCTATAAACCGGAAAGGAGGGGGTATAAGGCTGGTTGTAATGGGGAGTATCATATATATATACACACACATAAACACTATTCTGATCACGGGATCAGAATAATATTATGATCACAACCTGAACTGCCTGAGTAACGCACCTAAACTTCTCTCTGTATGAACCCGACCTTCGGGTTATCTTCGCAATCGTGGCTTCCGCGGCGAAATATTCTAGTTAGTCGTGTTCTATATGATGTTAGTGTAATCTAGAAATGTTTTTTAGCAACTAAAAACCGGTTTTAAATAGGAATCTCGCTCGATGGCGGATTTTTCTCTCGGGTCGTGATGAAATTGCATCTTTTGCAATTTTACTGCCTGAGTTGTTTGACCTGAACTTCTCCGAGTGCTAGGTTGAACTTCCCCCAACATTGCCCAAATGGGGCTTGCGATATACCGTTGGAAAGCTATGGACACCAGTATCATGACCCAAATTAAAATTTTGGCAAAATGTAATCGGTTTAAGAGCAGTTTTGAAAATCATTTTTTCTTCATATAAAAAGCATGAATCATATTTTCGATCGCATTTTAAAACCGTTTATCGGAATGACGCAAATAATATGGCATTGGAAAGCTGCTGCAAAACCGCTCCTTCCACATGTTGAAAGTTTTCTCTAATTCCCTACGGTTAAAGAGTAATTTAGAAAATCGTAAAATTTCGCAAACCGAACAGCCGAGTTCGTATTTTCGTTGTCATTTGTAAATGGCTAATCCAATTGAGGCAAATGATATCGCGCTGGGAAGCTTATGAAAATGCGCTAATTTTTCATGTTGAATTTTTTTCTATTTTTGAACGTTTTAAAAGTGATTTATCAAACGGTCCAAGTTGTACCGAGTTCGTATTTTCGAGCTAAGTTTTTAACCGTATGTCCCAATGTAGCAAATGAAATGGCGTTGGAAAGCTTGAGGGAATGCGAAACTTTTTGGTATATATTGTTTCTCCCAATTCCTTACTGTTTTAAGACAATTTTGAAAATGGCTAAAAACGTATTTTTGCCGTAATTTCTACAAACTTTATTATAATGGGGCAAATAATATACCGTTGAAAAGCTAAGTAAAATACAAAACTTTTTCATGTTGATGGTTTTCTCTGATTCCTAGCCGTTTTCAAGTAATTTTGAAAATGGCGAGATCATGCGTTCTGCTTTTATCGCGAAACAGATTCTTTGAAAATGCACCGCATGAAGAACTTGAACTTCTCAGCATGTCTACTTGAACTTCACTCTGTTTTTCACGTGCTTTTTTGCTCGTCGCTCTCCATCCACTCAACGGAATTGAGCAATTGATATACTGATGAAACCTGCTAAAAACACGCAACTTTCCTATGTTGATCGTTTTTTCATACTCGCGATGATTTTAAGAGTTTTTCATCTGAAATTCGTTCAGTGTAGTAGTCGAACTTCTTGTTGTTTTCACGTTGAACTTCTATGACGTATTTTCGTTTGTAATTTTCTCATCCATTCGTCGGTGTTACAAAAATGATATTCCTTTTTTTGCAAACCTCTCTGGCAACAATTTTTTATCTTTCTCCAACTGAGGACTTGAACTTACAACAATAAAGTTTTAGCATTTGCTTTTTAATACAAAATGCACACCGTGTAGTACGTGAACTTCTCGCAGTTATCAATCTGAACTTCTTAGATCATGCGTTCTGCCTTCATCGCAAAAACAGAGTCTCCGAAAATGCACTGCGTGAAGAGGTTGAACTTCTGGAGCAGTTTTGATCGAAGTTCACTCTGTTTTTCACGTGTTGTTTTTTGCCCGTAACTCCCCAATCACTTACCGGAATTGAGAAAATGGTCTACCAACGGAAAGCTGTTGAAAACAAACAACTTTTTCATACTCGCGATGATTCCAAATATTTTTTAACGGTATAAATAAAGCTTATAAACCATTTATCAGAATGTAGCATATAATATACCGTTGGAAAGCTTATGAGTAGGAGCAACTTTTTCATCTAGACAGTCGTTACAAATTTGTGCCGTTTGAGAGCAGTATTAAAAATGGCACAAACAACATCAGTTTTTGCTTGTTTTAACATGTAATTGAAAGTCGGACGTCTCACACTAGAGATCTCGAACTTCATGAGGAGGAGCACGTGAACTTTTTGCAACAAACCTTCTAGAATTTTAAATTTTTATTCATTTTATTCTCATTGAAAATGCATTTCATGTAGTAGTTGAACTTACCGCTGTTTTCACTTCTAACTTCTACCATGTATTTTTGTTCGTAATTTCTCACCTGTTCATCGAAATTGTACAAATGATATACTATGCTGATTACCTCTCTCACAAGAGGTTTTGAACTTTCCCATGTCGAGCACCTGAACTTCTTGCAACTAAATTTTTATAATTTAACTTTTTATTCTATTTTCTCATATGAAAACACACACCATGCAGTACGTGAACTTCTGGCAGTTTTGAATTTGAACTTCTCTCTATTTCGCTTTAGTAATGAAAAAAATCTAAGTTTTTATAGACATAAAATCGCACTAATTTTTTTATTTGAACTTCTTTGTGTTTTTGTAGAAATGTGAAAATTGGAGTTTTTTAGAAACATCAAACTTATTCGTTATTTCGAATAGAGCTTATTAGTTTTATTCTTTAGCAACCCGAAAAAATGAGTTTTCAAATAAATATCAAAGAACTCCTCTTTTTAAAATCAAACTTCTTGGTTTTATTCTTCAGTAACAAGAAAAAACTGAGCTTTTTATATGCATTGAACCACTCCATTTTTAAAAATTGAACTTCTTGCTTTAATATTTAGTATCGGGGGAAATCTGGTATTTTTATAAACATCAAACAACTTCATTTTTTTAATTAGGACTTCTTGGTGTTATGCATTAGTAAGAGGAAAGTCCTAGTTGAACTTCCTATTTTTTATTTAGAAATGGCGAAATATTCGTTTCAAAGTGCTATGTTTCCTTTTTTTACTGATGTGTGATTTTTGTACTTCTCTATTTTTTTAATTTGAACTTCTTGGGTTATTCTTTTATAACGGGGAGACTCCTAATTTTCTAATAAATATCTAACCTTTTCGTCATTAATATTAGAACTTCTACTTTTTTTAGAAATTGGCAATTCCATATTTTATAAATGGGCTCTTATAAACCATCTTTTGAATTGTCATGTTATTTCAATTTGACCTTCTTGGGGTTATTTAAAAAGAATACGGTGTAAAGGCTATATTATTTTAATTTGAACTTTTTGGTTGTCCATTTTGAATAGCAGGAGAATTCATGGGAATACGTCTTGTACACCCATAACATTTTGTTCTAACTCTCCAATTTATCAAATGCGAACTTCGAGAGTTAACATTTTTTCTAGGCGACGCTTGTTTTCTTATTTGGTATATAAATATTGAACTACTCTATTTTTTTAATTTGAACTTCTTGTTATATTCTTTAATAACTTCAGAAATTCGATTTTTGTAATAAACGCTGAACCGCTCTATTATTTATTTTGTTATTCAAAATCAATGTTTTTAGTGTTTTTTCAAATATGATAAATTTATTACAAGGAGCTCGTCTTTTTACGAGAATCAATTTTGTAAAGTGACTTTCAATATTTTTGGTTAAACATTGAACATCTATTTTTTTAATTGAACTTCTATATTTTATTAGATGAAACACAACATATTGCTCAATGATATTCATATTTTTTTCACACGGTTCCGGGTGAAATCCAAACGAGTTTTTTTTCTTCAATTTTACTCAATTTTCATTTTTTTGTGCCCCTCGGCTATTTTGAATCACGGGACACAAAAATAATTTTGAACTCTTTTTTTACTTCATTTTCTACTCCCCAAAATTTACGAATGGTTCGACATCTAATACTCCCGAGTTTTTTGCGGCAAATCCAACAAATATGTTATTATTTTGGCCCTATGAACTTCATGGGCATGACAAATCAAACTTCCTGTGCATTACGTCCAACCATTGAAAGAAAGCTCTAGAAAAGTCTTAGTTACTTTGAAGTTCTTATAACATACCCTAGCCCTTTTTTCTCGACGAGATGACCCAAAACCAAAGATACGACCTTTTTTGACAGTAATTAATCCATGAACTTCTGGAGGAGTGTTTTTTGAAATTTGTGACTCCAAAACAAATTTCTAAAGTGGATGTGCACACATGTTTCTGTTTCTTGAAAACACAAACATACAATTTGGACAGAAAATTTAGAAAATATCGAAAACACAAAGTCTACATTTTCTAGGGTCAAGAAGTGGCGCTTAGGTGGTGTGTGTCCGCTGACGTCGAGGAAGAGTGGCGCACGGTCTCACCATAGAGGAGAACATGGAAGTTCAAACAAAATCCTTGTGACCGTTCTTCTCATCTGTTCGCTATAGAAGAAATGCAGAAATTAAAAACAGCTGCAAGTGGAAATTGCTGCTGTTGCCGTAGCCAACATCGTTACTAGAATGTAATGCTACATGAAAAACAAATAAACGAAGTACTCTATCACGGTCAACACAGAGAGCAGCAAATTCTTTTTTGTTAATTCTGAAGTGAAGCCCCCTCAATGTTCACTCTCTCAGAGTGAGCACAAACATATGCAGCAGAGAGAACACATGCGGGGCAGTACTGGAGGCGGGCTGTAGAGACAACTTGGCCGGACTACAAGGTATTCTCCGTCTCTTTACTATAAATTTGAACTGCATATTAAACAAAACTCGACCGGACTGCAATGTGTACTTCCGTCTTTGTTGCCGAGGAGTGCCCAAGGGTAGAAACAAGGTGGGTGACGGCGTCCATGGCCAAGGGTAGAAACAAGGGCACACACCGACGTCCAGTAGCACCTGCCGTCCAAGTACATCCAGAACAACGACCATCGGGTAGACCAAGTGCAGCAGCAGCTTGCCTCCCATACATAGTCGGAGCTCCATGCCTCCTTGTTTGTGTCATTGAACGGCATGGCCGCTGCTGAACGCCCTGGACAGGAGCGGCGCCGGTGGAGAGCTGGGATGGGAGGGGCATCGCCGGTGAAGCGCTGGGCTGGGTGGGGCGTCGCCGACGGATCAGCACCGCACCGGAGATGCGCTAGGAGAGGACGGCCGCACCAGGGGCGGGGGTGATGGAGATGCAGGTTTGTACAAGGTGGTGCTGGGGATTGGTGGAGAGACCGTGTCGTCGATCTCCAGTATGGTCGGTCGTAGGAGGTTTTGGCACGATGGAGGCAGGACGCCGGATCCAGGGACAGGGTGGCGCGGCGGCCAGATACGAGGGACGGTGACGGGAAAGGTCGGAGAGAGTTGACGGGGATGGACGACGCTCACCGTGGCTGGCTTACGGCGACAGAGGAAGAGAAGAACTCGGGGGGAGGAGCATGGGAGATCAGAGACGGACAGGTAGTGGACCTCCAGCATGGATCTTGGCGTGGCGGCGACTCTCAGCTGGTCAACGCCGACGACGCGCAGGGAGACAGGCGGCGTGATCGGATCCGGGGGGAAAGGCGGCGCGGCGGTCGAATTCATGGACGGGGGTGGATCAGCGGCCGAATCCGGGGGCGGTGGCGGCCCAGCGGTAGGATCCCGGGGAGAGAGCGGCGCGGCGACCGGATTTGGGACCGGTGGCGGCTGGTTCCCGGGGCAGGGGAGGGGGCGGCGCGGGAGGAATCAGGGCAGATGAGGTGGGGGACTGGGTGGTTTTTTTATCTGCGGGTTCGGAAGTTCGGGAAGGTCTCTGCGCGTCCTTATAGGATCGATCGTGATCCAAATAACTAGTCTGATTCCAAAATCAGAATAGTATTACTTCATATATATATATATGTATGTATGTATGTATGTATGTATGTATGTATATACTAGTAGTAGTATGATGCATATATATATGATAGTGTAGCTAGGATACTACTTCCGTAATGCATAGCATCATAAGTTAACATCTTAGGTTGCCTTACTAATTGTCATGAATTACACAAAGTAGTAGTACAATATTTAATATGGCACGGTATCATGATATGATACCACATCCTCTCTTGTGTGTCACATCATCCAGAAAGTCTAGTTGGCATGCATGATACCGCTTATGATAATACCATTACAACCAGGCTAAACCGGAAAGGAGGGAGTATGAGACTAGCCACAATGGAGAGTAGTACACTAGTAACATACACATATCCCTAGACTATATATGTTACTACCTTCATAGTGGATAGTAACATAAGTGTAGTGTCATGCAAAACTTCATTTCTTAGGTCACAGACTCATATTCCATTGGGACATGTGATGCTACAGTAACTAGCTAAGTTACTGAAACTATCTCTCTCCTCATTGACTTATTGCCACATAAGCAAGTTTGCTGAGTTAGAGTCGGTGTTACTGCTGAAGTTACTCCCACTGTGGCTAGTCTGATACTAGCTAGTCGTCTATGATATACTACCTACCTCACTAAGAGCATGGTTAATAATACAGCCAAGGGTCGGCTATAAGAAGTTGACATGTCATATACAACCAACCTCTTAGCGGGCATGTACAATAATAAGTTTTTATATACGTACTAGTTTATCAACTGTTGGCCCACCTTACATCCTCACAAAGTGTCTTGGGTCTCGTGTTGCAGCTGGCTCTACTAACCAAAAGCCTGCTTCTCTTCTCTTTCCTCCAACTAATAAGCACATATATATATATAATTCTATTCCTTATAGCCAAACTACCCATAGTGGGAGTAACATAGGTAGTAACATCACACATATCTAGATAAAATAGATGATGTGACAAGAAATAAATGAAGAAATGGAGGAAAGTGAATATGTGTGATGTTACTACCTATGTTACTCCCACTGTGGGTATAGTCTTACTATAGTACTTCCTCCATTTTTGTATACAAGGCCACAAACCCATATGACAGGTACCAAGGTAGAAACTAATGGTCATTTAAGCCAATGTTGCAAACTAGTCTTTTCTCATCGCTTGACGTAACATAGACTAGTAACATTCTATGTTACTACCCATTGTGGCTAGTCTTATGTCACTCTATGTGTACTTACTTGCTGTAATGCATAGTATCATAGAGTAGCTACTATCATATGTAGTACTTTATTTATATTGTCATGCATGACGCATAGTAGCATAACATTTATTATGATACGGTTTCATGACATGATACTTAACCCTCTCTTTCTTCATTTAATTAATTCTATGTCAGCTCATCAAAATTGCATAGTTGGCATGCATGATACTAGCTATGATACCCACTTACTATCAGCCTAACAAAGGTGTACAGATCATTTGTGCGCCGCTTTGTGAGTGTTCATCCGTTTGTTCGAGAAGCGGGGAGAAGTTTCAAACATTTCAGTCGCGAGGTGCGGCCACTCGCGTAGGCCTAGTTGGTATTTTAATTATAGAAAATTCAGATGGAGTTCAGACATCATCAAAATCGATGTGTGCCTGTGGCGTGTTCTCACAACCCTGTGGAAAAAAATTGGTAAAGTTTGGCACACGTTTTGATGACCGCTCCTTCCAAACCGGAGCATCTCACATGAAGGATAATGGTTTTACAAAAGGAGACATGTCAATTCAAACTCCTGTGGCCGGTGACTTCATCGTTTGGCCTCATAAAAATTTCAACGATACGCAATCACCATTATACCACGGGTTTGATTTTCTGGCGCATTTTAGGTATCGTTAGCTATATTTAAGACATTTTTTGAGATTAACATGCATTTTGTGCATACAAATAAAATTACAACCTGAACTGCATCTGCTATCGAAAGGGGTGAGGATCGCCGTTCGATCTAGGAATATCCAATGGTGCAGACGTACGATCCGTGGGGTTTGGGTTCTGGCCAATCAGAAAGCACGACTCAGATCGTGGGCGGGATGGCGGGGTTTGGTCGGCACACGGCTTTCATCAACGAACGGTGTGCTATTCGCAAAAAAGATTGCATATTTTTGTTCACACATACCGTAGTGAGATCGATTGAGTGTGCTACCTCTATGATATAATAATAATAATAATAATAATAACAAAAAACAGTTCATATTCATTGCCTGAGCTGACATCATATCAAGTTCAACATATTAACGATTCTTACATCAACAGAAAACCAGGTATAACTCACAAATTTAATACACGCGACAGTTCTAAATTGAACGAATTAAGTTGCAGGGTAGGCATAAAGACTAGTCTCACGGCTTAATTCCCATATACATGGGGGAACTGGGATCATTATGTTGACCCCGAATGAACTTGGGGTTTTTGATGATTTTACGCTGCTCTGTTGCACGGGTGCGTGATTCCTTGCTTGGCAACTCATCAAATTCATCGTACTCGTCCTCATCGGCAACATCGTCGACACCAAGTACCATTCTCTTCCCATGCATCACTAAATGGCCGTTCTTGTGCAAGGGGTCTTCCACAAATCTGGGTAGCATCGCTAGCAAGAATGAATGGGTTCGCATGATATGCCATCGTTGTCCTGTTAACACCGGTCTTCCTGTACTCATCAATCCTTACCTGACCAAGAGGGATCCATGCGCACCTGAATAATGCCACCTTAACTTTCACATAGTCAAGCTCCCAAATCTCTTTGATGGTTCCATAGTATACCCTTTTCTCAGCTTTATTTACAGTCACGCATTCTATTCGAACAGAGCTATTCTGATACGAGGTCTTCTTATCATGTTCCTCAGTGTAGAACGTGTATCCATTTATGTCATATGCTTGGTACGTCAACACCATAGGTGATGGCTTTTGTGCTAACCACGTAGCAATGTCATCGATGGATCCTTGTGCCAAATGATTCTTCAGCCATTCAACGAACTTCTTAGTGTGCTCCTTCATCTCCACTTCTGATGAAGGCACCATTGGTAAGAAGCTTTGGTGTATCTCCTCCAAGTGTTCTTCGGCATAAGCGATGAGAACTGGGCTATTAAGCAGTACCGTCAAATGGGCTTTCTCTGCCAATTCTCCAGGTGCAACCATTTGCGTGCCAGCAAGGACCGGCTTACCTTTCAGCCTTCCCTCGTGGCGGGAGAGGGGAAAACCTATAGGTCTTTGTTTCATGTATTCGGTGCAAAACTCAACCACCTCCTCCGCGGTATAACCTTGTAGGATGCTTGCCTCTGGATGGTTTCGGTTCCGACAAAAGCGCTTCAGTATTCCCATGAACCGCTCGAAGGGATACATGTTGCGAAGAAACACATGACCACAATACTTTATCTCGTCGACAAGGTGCATAGTGAGATGGACCATGACATCAAAGAATGACGGTGGGAAAAACATCTCTAGGTTGGACAATATTCTTGCAATATCATCTTTCATATGATCCAACTCTTGAGGATTTACAACTTTCTACCATAGTTGGTTGAAGAAATCACAGAGGTCAATGAGTGTGTTTCTTATATCTTTGTCCATCAGATTCCTGATGGCCACCGGGAGGATTTGTGTCAACATTACGTGGTAATCATGTGACTTCATGCGTTCCAACTTCATTTTACCTAAGCTCACATCCATGAGACTTCTGATGTTTGCGTAGTAGGAAGAGGGTGTCTTAACTGACAACAAATAGGTGAAGAACTATGTTGCTTCTTTTGTACTGAAATTGAACTCTGGCGAGCTTTGATGAATTTGTCATCATCTTCTGCTTCACTCTTGCATTTTGATTGATCAACAAGCATATCGAGCCATGAACCGTCACCATCCTTTCTTTTACCTTTAATCTTGAGCAGAGTACCAAGGATGCTTTCACATACGTTCTTCTCTACATGCATGACATCGATGCAGTGATGTACACGTAGAATCTCCCAGTAAGGTAATTTCCAGAACACTGATTTCTTCTTAAACACTTGATCCTTGGGTGTTAGTTTCACCGCAAAGGGTGGTTCTTTCCAAGCACAACATAATTGTTTTAGCCATGTTGTGGACCACCTCCCCTTCATAGGGTCTTGGGACCTCAGCTGCCTTTGTCGTACCATCAAATTCAACTTTCATCTTTCGATATGGGTGATTTTTCCGTAAGAACCTATGATGACGCAAATACACTGTTTTGCACGAGTTGGGAAGTCTTATGCTAGCTGTCCTATCCATGCATGTGACCGATGACCCACAAGTATAGGGGATCTATCATAGTCCTTTCTATAAGTAAGAGTGTCGAACCCAACGAGGAGCAGAAGGAAATGATAAGCGGTTTTCAGCAAGGTATTCTCTGCAAGCACTAAAATTACAGGTAATAGATAGTTTTGTGATAAGATAATTTGTAATGAGCAACAAGTAACAAAAGTAAACAAAGTGCAGCAAGGTGGCCCAATCCTTTTTGAAGCAAAGGACAAGCCTGGACAAACTCTTATATAGAAGAAAGCGCTCCCGAGGACACATGGGAATTATCGTCAAGCAAGTTTTCATCACGTTCATATGATTCATGTTCGGTACTTTGATAATTTGATATGTGGGTGGACCGGTGCTTGGGTGCTGCCCTTACTTGGACAAACATCCCACTTATGATTAACCTCTATTGCAAGCATCCGCAACTACAACAAAAGTATTAAGGTAAGCCTAACCATACCATGAAACATATGGATCCAAATCAGCCCCTTACGAAGCAACGCATAAACTAGGGTTTAAGCTTCTGTCACTCTAGCAACCCATCATCTACTTATTACTTCCCAATGACTTCCTCTAGGCCCAAATAATGGTGAAGTGTCATTTAGTCGAAGTTCACATAACACCACTAGAGGAGAGACAACATACATCTCATCAAAATATCGAACGAATACCAAATTCACATGACTACTAATAGCAAGACTTCTCCCATGTCCTCAGGAACAAACGTAACTACTCACAAATCATATTCATGCTCATAATCAGAGGGGTATTAATGTGCATATAGGATCTGAACATATGATCTTCCACCAAGTAAACCAACTAGCATCAACTACAAGGAGTAATCAACACTACTAGCAACCCACAGGTACCAATCCCAGACTTAGAGACAAGAATTGGATACAAGAGATGATCTAGGGTTTGAGAGGAGATGGTGCTGGTGAAGATGTTGATGGAGATTGACCCCCTCCCGATGAGAGGAGCGTTGGTGATGACAATGGCGATGATTTCCCCCTCCTGGAGGGAAGTGTCCCCAGCAGAACAGCTCCGCCAAGGTTCCGCCTCATGGCGGCGGAGTCTCGTCCTGAAAGCTTGCTTATGATTTTTTCCTCGATGAAAGACTCCATATAGTAGAAGATGGGCATCGGAGGGCCACCAGGGGGCCCACAAGGCAGGGGGCGCGCCTAGGGGGGTAGGGCGCGCCCCCACCCTCGTGGCTGGTGAGTGGCCCCCCTCTGGTACTTCTCGCGGTCAGTATTTTTTATATATTTTGAAAATAACTTCTGTGAAGTTTAAAGACTTTTGGAGCTGTGCAGAATAGGTCTCTAATATTTGCTCCTTTTCCAGCCCAGAATCCCAGCTGCCGGCATTCTCCCTCTTTATGTAAACCTTGCAAAATAAGAGAGAATAGGCATAATTATTGTGACATAATGTGTAATAACAGCCCATAATGCAATAAATATCAATATAAAAGCATGATGCAAAATGGACGTATCAACTCCCCCAATCTTAGACCTCGCTTGTCCTCAAGCGAAAGCCAAAATCGAAAAATATGTCCACATGTTTAGAGATAGAGGTGTTGATAAAAATAAAATACGGACATGAGGGCATCATGATCATTCTTAGAACAGGAGTATTGTCATATGATCTCTTATGCTAGAGTAATTATTCTATCACAATTTCAAGTATGAATCATAAACTTCACTGAAAACTAACAAACTATAATCTCAGTCATTGGAGTAATTGCAATTTATCATAACATAGGAAAGAGTCGATATGAGAGCTTTTCAGCAAGTCCACATACTCAACTCTCATATAGTCTTTCACAATTGCTAACACTCACGCAATACATATGGGTATGGAGTTTTAATCGGACACAGAGAAAGATAGGGGCTTATAGTTTTGCCTCCCAACGTTTTACCTCAAGGGTAATGCCAACAATAATAGTTCATGAAAACTCACATCCAATTAGCCATATATACCAGAATCTTTCCAACATATTGTGCTTGCCAAAAGATAAAATGTAAAAAGGAAAGGTGAGGATCACCATGACTCTTATGTAAGGTAGGAGATAAAAGTAAAACATAGGCCCTTCGCAGAGGGAAGCAGAGGTTGTCATGCGCTTTTATGGTTGGATGCATGAAATTTTAATGCGAAAGAATGTCACTTTATATTGCTACTTGTGATATGGACCTTTATTATGCAGTCCGTCGCTTTTATTTCTTCCACATCACAAGATCGTATAAAGCTTATTTTCTCCCACACTAATAAGTCATACACATTGAGAGAGAAATTTTTATTGCTTGCACCGATGACAACTTACTTGAAGGATCTTACTCAATCCATAGGTAGATATGGTGGACTCTCATGGAAAAACTGGGTTTAAGGGTATTTGGAAGCACAAGTAGTATCTCTACCTGGTGCAAAGAGTTTAGCTAGCATGTTGGATGATCCATGGCAATATAATTTATCTTAGATGTAAGAAAACATAACCCATTACATTGTCTTCCTTGTCCAACGTCAACTCAACTCTTTAGCATATCATATTTTAATGAGTGCTCACAATCATAAAAGATGTCCAAGATAGTATATCTATATGTGAAGACATCTCTTTCTTTATTACTTCCTATTAATTGCAACGATGACCAAAACTATGTTTGTCAACTCTCAACAACTTTTATTCATAATAATCTTTATATGTGAGCGCATTACTCTCCATAAGATCCTTATGATCTCTTTTATTTCTTTTTATTATTTTCTCTTTTCTTTTATTCACTAAAGATCATGGCAAAATAATCAAGACCTTGACTCAACACTAATCTTTATTATATAGCTCACGGGCTCGATTACATAGAGGGATCATGAACCCTAAACTCAAGAAGATATAAGGAAGTTTATGTGTGAAAGAGCGTATCATATCACGGGGTTTGGATGCACCGGTGAAGTTTGCACCAACTCTCAATGTGAGAAAGGGCAATGCATGGTACCGAAGAGGCTAGCAATGATGGAAGGGTGAGAGTGCATATAATCCATGGACTCAACATTAGTCATAAAGAACTCACATACTTATTGCAAAAATCTACAAGTCATCAAAAACCAAGCACTACGTGCATGCTCCTAGGGGGATAGATTGGTAGGAAAAGACCATCGCTCGTCCCCGACCGCCACTCATAAGGAGGACAATCAAATAACACCTCATGTTTCAAATTTGTTACATAACGTTTACCATACGTGCATGCTACGGGACTTGCAAACTTCAACACAAGCATTTCTCAAATTCACAACTACTCAACTAGTACGACTTTGGTATTATTACCTCCATATCTCAAAACAATCATCAAGCATCAAACTTCTCTTAGTACTCAAAACACTCATAAGAATTTTTTTACTAATCTTGAACACCTAGCATATTAGGATTATTTAAGCAAATTACCATGCTATTTAAGACTCTCAAAATAATCTAAGTGAAGCATGAGAGATCAATAGTTTCTATAAAACAAATCCACCACTGTGCTCTAAAAGATATAAGTGAAGTACTAGAGCAAAACTATATTACTCAAAAAAGATATAAGTGAAGCACATAGAGTATTCCAACAAATTCCAGATCATGTATGGCTCTCTCAAAAAGTGTGTACAGCAAGGATGATTGTGGTAAACTAAAAAGCAAAGACTCAAATCATACAAGACGCTCCAAGCAAGACACGTATCATGTGGTGATTAAAAATATAGCTCCAAGTAAAGTTACCGATAGAAGTAGACGAAAAGAGGGGATGCCTTCCGGGGCATCCCCAAGCTTTGGCTTTTAGGTGTCCTTAGATTATATTTGGGGTGCCATGGGCATCCCCAAGCTTAGGCTATTGCCTCTCCTTGTTCCATAATCCATCAAATCTTTACCCAAAACTTGAAAACTTCACAACTCAAAACTTAAAGTAGAAAATCTCGTGAGCTCCGTTAGCGAAAGAAAACAAAAGACCACTTCAAGGTACTGTAATTAACTCATTATTTATTTATATTGGTGTTAAACCTACTTTATTCCAACTTATCTATGGTTTATAAACTATTTTACTAGCCATAGATTCATCAAAATAAGCAAACAACACACGAAAAACAGAATCTGTTAAAAACAGAACAGTCTGTAGTAATCTGTAGCTAGCACAAGACCTGTAACCCCAAAAATTATAAAATAAAATGCTGGACGTGAGTAATTTATCTATTAATCATCTGCAAAAATAATTAACTAAATATCACTTCCCATGTAAAAATGGCAGCAGTTCTTGTGAGCGCTAAAGTTTCTGTTTTTTACAGCAAGATATCAAGACTTTCCCCAAGTCTTCCCAATGGTTCTACTTGGCACAAACACAAAAAAACACAACCTAAACAGAGTCTAAATAAATTATTTATTACTAAATAGAGCAAAAAGAAAGGAATAAAAATAAAATAGGGTTGCCTCCCAACAAGCGCTATCGTTTAACGCCCCTAGCTAGGCATAAACAGCAAGGATAGATCTAGGTATTGCCATAATAGTAAGATAGATCATTAAAACTCATTTCATATTATCTACGTTCGGCAGCATGTTTTCTTTGAGGCAAGAAAAAGTAATAAAAAGGGTTAAATTTAATGGGACAAAAGTCCCCAAGATCAACCTTGGGAGGTATAGGTTCCTCCTTTGGTCCTTCGTATTGCACAACCAATTCATCATTATAAGCATTCTTTTGACACAACTTTGTGAGCCTATATTCAAGAGAATATCCTAGTTCATTATTTCGAATGGACAAATCATCATTAAGTTCAGAAATTCTATCAACTAAAACATTGGTAGGAACCCTTTTTCTAAGATTTTCATTGAAAGCAACATAGTCTAGAGATTGAAAACGCATTATTTCTTCTTGATCAAAGAGGATAGCCCCTATGGGAGGACGGCAAGCATCCACCCTATAATGCGCAAAGATTTCTTTGGCCTCTTTTATTATGAATCTAAACTCATGAGCCAAAAAGATAGTAGCGGCATGCTTAACAGAAGAATGCTCAATATTAGAAAATTCTAGGAAAATCCTTTGTATGCAAGGGTGCATGTGCATGAATTGTCTTTCAAGTTCAACTACAAGCATGGAAATAGCGTCCGCAAGACTACTAGTTTTATGAAGGATAGAACTACCCATAGAAGGTAAAGCACCGCCACAAGTAAACAAATCTTGAATAACTCCTTCTCCAATAATATTACCACTACTAACACGGAAATTTTTTTGTATGTAAGGTGGGGGGTTCTTTAGTAGGAGCATCAGAATTTTTTATGATATTATTATTGTCCATATCGACAATAATTTCCCCAATTTCAGACATAACGGTAGAAGGTGCAAAGGGCAAAAAGAGGCAAACAGAGAAAGGGAGGGAGGATAGAGAGAGAGAGAGCGAATAAAACGGCAAGGGTGAAGTGGGGGAGAGGAAAACGAGAGGCAAATGGTAAATAATGTAATGCGGGAGATAAGGATTGTGATGGGTACTTGGTATATTGACTTTTGCGTAGACTCCCCAGCAACGGCGCCAGAAATCCTTCTTGCTACCTCTTGAGCACTGCGTTGGTTTTCCCCGAAGAGGAAGGGATGATGCAGCAAAGTAGCGTAAGTATTTCCCTCCGTTTTTGAGAACCAAGGTATCAATCCAGTGGGAGGCTACGCGCGAGTCCCTCGCACCTGCACAAAACAAATAAATCCACGCAACCAATGCGATAAGGGGTTGTCAATCCCTACACGACCACTTACGAGAGTGAGATCTCATAGATATGATAATATAATATTTTTGGTATTTTTGTGATAAAGATGCAAAGTAAAATAAACGCAAAGTAAAAAAGCAAAGGAACTAACTAAGTATTGGAAGATTAATATGATGAAGATAGACCCGGGGGCCATAGGTTTCACTAGTGGCTTCTCTCAAGAGCATAAGTATTTTACGGTGGGTGAACGAATTACTGTTGAGCAATTGACAGAATTGAGCATAGTTATGAGAATATCTAGGCACGATCATGTATTATAGGCATCACGTCCAAGACAAGTAGACCGACTCGTGCCTGCATCTACTACTATTACTCCACTCATCGACTGCTATCCAACATGCATCTAGAGTATTAAGTTCATGAAAACGGAGTAACGCCTTAAGCAACATGACATGATGTAGAGGGATAAACTCATGCAATATGATGAAAACCCCATCTTGTTATCCTCGATGGCAACAATACAATACGTGCCTTGCTGCCCCTGGTGTCACTGGGAAAGGACACCGCAAGATTGAACCCAAAGCTAAGCACTTCTCCCGTTGCAAGAAATATCAATCTAGTAGGCCAAAGCAAACTGATAATTCGAAGAGACTTGCAAAGATAACCAATCATACATAAAAGAATTCAGAGAAGATTCAAATATTGTTCATAGATAGACTTGATCATAAACCCACAATTCATCGGTCTCAACAAACACACCGCAAGAAGAAGATTACATCGAATAGATCTCCACAAGAGAGGGGGAGAACATTGTATTGAGATCCAAAAAGAGAGAAGAAGCCATCTAGCTAATAACTATGGACCCGTAGGTCTGAGGTGAACTACTCACACTTCATCGGAGGGGCTATGGTGTTGATGTAGAAGCCCTCTGTGATGGATACCCCCTCCGACGGAGCTCCGGAATAGGCCCCAAGATGGGATCTCGTGGATACAGAAAGTTGCGGTGGTGGAATTAGGGTTTTGGCTCTATATCTGATCGTTTGGGGGCACGTAGGTGTTTATAGGAGGAAGGAGTATGTCGGTGGAGCAACAGGGGGCCCACAAGGGTGGAGGGCGCGCCTGGGGGGGAGCGCCCCCTACCTCGTGGCCTCCTCCTTTGTTTCTTGACATAGGGTCCAAGTCTCCTGGATCATGTTCGGTGAGAAAATCACGTTCCCGAAGGTTTCGTTCCGTTTGGACTCCGTTTGATATTCCTTTTCTTCGAAACCCTAAAATAGGCCAAAAACAACAATTCTGGGCTGGGCCTCCGGTTAATAGGTTAGTCCCAAAAATAATATAAAAGTGGATAATAAAGCCCAATAATGTCCAAAACAGTAGATAATATAGCATAGAGCAATCAAAAATTATAGATACATTGGAGACGTATCAAGCATCCCCAAGCTTAATTCCTGCTCGTCCTCGAGTAGGTAAATGATAAAAACAGAATTTTTGATGCAGAGTGCTACTTTCCATAATTTTAATGTAATTCTTCTTAATTGTGGTATGAATATTCAGATCCGAAAGATTCAAGATAAAAGTTCATATTGACATAAAAATAATAATACTTCAAGCATACTAACTAAGCAATTATGTCTTCTCAAAATAACATGGCCAAAGAAAGTTCATCCCTACAAAATCATATAGTTTAATCATGCTCCATTTTTGTCACACAAGAATGCTCTCATCATGCGCAACCCCGATGACAAGCCAAGCAATTGTTTCATACTTTAGTAATCTAAAACCTATAAACTTTCACGCAATACATGAGCGCGAGCCATGGATATAGCACTATGGGTGGAATAGAATATAATGAGGGGGTTATGTGGAGAAGACAAAAAAGGAGAAAGTCTCACATCAATGAGGCTAATCAATGGGCTATGGAGATACCCACCGATTGATGTTAATGCAAGGAGTAGGGATTGCCATGCAACGGATGCACTAGAGCTATAAATGTATGAAAGCTCAACAGAAGAAACTAAGTGGGTGTGCATCCAACTTGCTTGCTCATGAAGACCTAGGGCAGTTGAGGAGGCCCATTGTTGGAATATACAAGCCAAGTTTTATAATGAAAATTTCCCACTAGTATATGAAAGTGACAAAATAAAAGACTCTCTATCATGAAGATTATGGTGCTACATTGAAGCACAAGTGTGGCAAAGGATAGTAGCATTGTCCCTTTTATATTTTTTATTTGGCCTTTCTTTTTCTTTTTTCTTTTTTATTTGGCCTTTCTTTTTTAGGACAATGCTCTATGAATGATGGTCATCACACTTCTATTTACTTACAACTCAAGAATTACAACTCGATACTTAGAACAAGATATGACTCTATATGAATGCCTCCGGCGGTGTACCGGGATATGCAATGAACCAAGGAGTGACATGTTGATACGTCTCCGTCGTATCTATAATTTTTGATTGTTCCATGCCAATATTCTATAACTTTCATATACTTTTGGCAACTTTTTATACTATTTTGGGACTAACATATTGATCCAGTGCCCAGTGCTAGTTCCTGTTTGTTGCATGTTTTTTGTTTCGCAGAATATCCATATCAAACTGAGTCCAAATGGGATAAAAACTGACGGAGATTTTTTTGGAATATATATGATTTTTGGGAAGAAAAATCCACGCGAGACGGTGCCCGAGATGGCCACGAGGCAGGGGGCGCGCCTGCCCACCTGGGCGCGCCCCTGACCCTCGTGGGCCACCCGTAAGGCGGTTGATGCCCTTCTTTCGCCGCAAGAAAGCTAATATCTGGATAGAGATCGTGTTAAAATTTCAGCCCAATCGAAGTTACTGATCTCCGGGAATATAAGAAACGGTGAAAGGGTAGAATTTGAGAACGCAGAAACAGAGAGAGAGACAGATCCAATCTCGGAGGGGCTCTCGCCCCTCCCGTGCCATGGAGGCCATGGACCAGAGGGGAAAACCCTTCTCCCATATAGGGAGGAGGTCAAGGAAGAATAAGAAGGAGGGGGGCTCTCTCCCCCTCGCTTCCGGTGGCACCGAAGTGCCACGGGGGCCATCATCATCACCGCGATCTACACCAACACCTCCGATATCTTCACCAACATCTCCATCACCTTCCCCCCTCTATCTACAACGGTCCACTCCCCCGCAACCCATTGTACCCTCTAACTGAACATGGTGCTTTATGCTTCATATTATTATCCAATGATGTGTTGCCATCCTATGATGTCTGAGTAGATTTTCATTTTCCTATCGGTGGTTGATGAATTGCTATGATTGATTTAATTTTCTTGTGGTTATGTTGCTGTCCTTTGGTGCCCATCATATGATTGCACGCGTGGATCACACCTTAGGGTTAGTTATATGTTGATAGGACTATGTATTGGCGGGCAAGAGTGAAAGAAGCTTCAACCTAGCATAGAAATTGATGCATACGGGATTGAAGGGGGGACCAATATACCTTAATGCTATGGTTGGGTTTTACCTTAATGAACATTAGTAGTTGCGGATGCTTGCTGATAATTCCAATCATAAGTGCATAGAATTCCAAGTCAGGGATGACATGCTAGCAGTGGCCTCTCCCACATAATACTTGCTATCGGTCTAGTAAAGTAGTCAATTGCTTAGGGACAATTTCGCAACTCCTACCACCACTTTTCCACACTCGCTATATTTACTTTATTGTTTCTTAATCTAAACAGCCCCTACCTTTTATTTACTTGCTCTTTATTATCTTGCAAACCTATCCAACAAACACCTCAAAGTACTTCTAGTTTCATACTTGTTCTAGGTAAAGCGAACGTCAAGCGTGCGTAGGGTTGTATCGGTGGTCGATAGAACTTGAGGGAATATTTTTTCTACCTTTAGCTCCTCGTTGGGTTCGACACTCTTACTTATCAAAAACTATAGCAATCCCCTATACTTGTGGGTTATCACATGTATGAAAGAATTATGAACGGTGGCTTTGCCACAAATACTATGTCAACTACATGATCATGCTAAGCAATATGACAATGATGAATGTGTCATGATAGATGGAATGGTGGAAAGTTGCATGGCAATATATCTCGGAATGGCTATGGAAATGCCAAAATAGGTAGGTATGGTGGCTGTTTTGAGGAAGATATAAGGATGTTTATTTGTGAAAGAGCGTATCATATCACGGGGTTTGGATGCACCGGCGAAGTTTGCACCAACTCTCAATGTGAGAAAGGGCAATGCACGGTACCGAAGAGGCTAGCAATGATGGAAGGGTGAGAGTGCGTATAATCCATGGACTCAACATTAGTAATAAAGAACTCACATACTTATTGCAAAAATCTGCAAGTCATCAAAAACCAAGCACTACGCGCATGCTCCTAGGGGGATAGATTGGTAGGAAAAGACCATCGCTCGTCCCCGACCGCCACTCATGAGGAGGACAATCAAATAACACCTCATGTTTCAAATTTGTTACATAACGTTTACCATACGTGCATGCTACGGGACTTGCAAACTTCAAGACAAGCATTTCTCAAATTCACAACTACTCAACTAGCACGATTTTGATATTATTACCTCCATATCTCAAAACAATCATCAAGCATCAAACTTCTCTTAGTACTCAAAACACTCATAAGAAATTTTTTACTAATCTTGAACACCTAGCATATTAGGATTATTTAAGAAAATTACCATGCTATTTAAGAAAATTACCATATCTAGGTGAATCATGAGAGATCAATAGTTTCTATAAAACAAATCCACCACCGTGCTCTAAAAGATATAAGTGAAGTACTAGAGCAAAACTATATTACTCAAAAAAGATATAAGTGAAGCACATAGAGTATTCTAACAAATTCCAAATCATGTATGGCTCTCTCAAAAGGTGTATACAGCAAGGATGATTATGGTAAACTAAAAATCAAAGACTCAAATCATACAAGACGCTCCAAGCAAAACACATATCATGTGGTGAATAAAAATATAGCTCCAAGTAAAGTTACCGATAGAAGTAGACGAAAAGAGGGGATGCCTTCTGGGGCATCCCCAAGATTTGGCTTTTAGGTGTCCTTAGATTATCTTGGGGGTGCTATGGGCATCACCAAGCTTAGGCTCTTGCCACTCCTTGTTCCATAATACATCAAATCTTTACTCAAAACTTGAAAAACTTCACAACACAAAACTTAAAGTAGAAAATCTCGTGAGCTCCGTTAGCGAAAGAAAACAAAAGACCACTTAAAGGTACTGTAATTAACTCATTATTTATTTATATTGGTGTTAAACCTACTTTATTCCAACTTCTCTATGGTTTATAAACTAATTTACTAGCCATAGATTCATGAAAATAAGCAAACAACACACGAAAAACAGAATCTGTCAAAAACAGAACAGTCTGTAGTAATCTGTAGTTAGCGCAAGATCTGGAACCCCAAAAATTCTAAAATAAATTGTTGTACGTGAGTAATTTATCTATTAATCATCTGAAAAAAGATTTAACTAAATAGCACATTCCAAATAAAAATGGCAGCAGTTCTCATGAGCGCTAAAGTTTCTTTTTTTCACATCAAGATATCAAGACTTTCCCCAAGTCTTCCCAACGGTTCTACTTGGCACACACACTAATTAAACACACACAAAAAACACAACCTAAACAGGGGTTAGATAAATTATTTATTAATAAACAGGAGCAAACAACAAGGAATAAAAATAAAATTGGGTTGCCTCCCAACAAGCGCTATCGTTTAACGCCCCTAGCTAGGCATAAAAAGCAAGGATAGATCTAGGTATTGCCATAATAGTAAGATAGATCATTAAAACTCATTTCATATTCTCTACATTCGGCAGCAAGTTTTCTTTGAGGCAAGCAAAAGTAATCAAAAGGGCTAAATTTAATGGGACAAAAGTCCCCAAGATCAACCTTGGGAGGTATAGGTTCCTCCTTTGGTCCTTCGTATTGCACAACCAATTCATCATTATAAGCATTCTTTTGACAGAACTTTGTGAGCCTATATTCAAGAGAATATCCTAGTTCATTATTTAGAATGGCCAAATCATCATTCAGTTCAGAAATTCTATCAATTAAAACAATGGAAGGAACCCTTTTTCTAATATTTTCATTGAAAGCAACATAGTCTAGAGATTGAAAACGCATTATTTCTTCTTGATCAAAGAGGATAGCCTCTATGGGAGGACGGTAAGAGTCCACCCTATAATGCGCAAAGATTTCTTTGGCCTCTTTTATTATGAATCTAAACTCATGAGCCAAAAAGATAGTAGCAACACGCTTAACAGAAGAATGCTCAATATTAGAAAATTCTAGGAAAATCCTTTGTATGCAAGGGTGCACGTGCATGAATTGTCCTTCAAGTTCAACTAGAAGAATGGCAATAGCGTTCGCAAGACTACTAGTTCTATGAAGGATAGAACTACCCATAGAAGGTAAAGCACCGGCATAAGTAAAGAAATCTTGAATAAATCCTTTTCCAATAATATTACCACTACCAACACGGAATTTTTTTGTATGTAAGATGGGGAGTTCTTTAGCAGGAGCATCAGAATTTTTCATGATATTATTGTTGTCCATATCGACAATAATTTCCCCAATTTCAGACATAACGACAGAAGGTGCAAAGGGCAAAAAGAGGCAAATAGAGAAAGAGAGGGATGATAGAGAGAGAGAGAGAGCGAATAAAACAGCAAGGGTGAAGTGGGGGAGAGGAAAACGAGAGGCAAATGGCAAATAATGTAATACGGAAGATAAGGATTGTGATGGGTACTTGGTATATTGACTTTTGCGTATACTACCCAGCAACGGCGCTAGAAATCCTTCTTGCTACCTCTTGAGCACTGTGTTGGTTTTCCCCGAAGATGAAGGGATGATGCATCAAAGTAGCGTAAGTATTTCCCTCAGTTTTTGAGAACCAAGGTATCAATACAGTGGGAGGCTACGCGCGAGTGCCTCACACCTGCGCAAAACAAATAAATCCTCGCAACCAATGCGATAAGGGGTTGTCAATCCCTACACGGCCACTTACGAGAGTGAGATCTCATAGATATGATAAGATAAGATTTTTGGTATTTTTGTGATAAAGATGCAAAGTAAAATAAAAGCAAAGTAAAAAATCAAAGGAAATAACTAAGTATTGGAAGATTAATATGACGAAGATAGACCCGGGGGCCATAGGTTTCACTAGTGGGTTCTCTCAAGAGCATAAGTATTTTATGGTGGGTGAACGAATTACTGTTGAGCAATTGACAGAATTGAGCATAGTTATGAGAATATCTAGGCATGATCATGTATATAGGCATCACGTCCAAGACAAGTAGACTGACTCCTGCCTGCATCTACTACTATTACTCCACTCATCGACCGCTATCCAGCATGCATCTAGAGTATTAAGTTCATGAAAACAGAGTAACGCCTTAAGCAAGATGACATGATGTAGAGGGATAAACTCATGCAATATGATGAAAACCCCATCTTGTTATCCTTGATGGAAACAATACAATACATGCCTTGCTACCCCTACTGTCACTGGGAAAGGACACCGCAAGATTGAACCCAAAGCTAAGCACTTCTCCCATTGCAAGAAAGATCAATCTAGTAGGCCAAACCAAACTGATAATTCAAAGAGACTTGCAAAGATAACCAATCATACATAAAAGAATTCAGAGAAGATTCAAATATTGTTCATAGATAGACTTGATCATAAACCCAGAATTCATCGGTCTCAACAAACACACCGCAAAAAGAAGATTACATCGAATAGATCTCCACAAGAGAGGGGGAGAACATCGTATTGAGATCCAAAAAGAGAGAAGAAGCCATCTAGCTAATAACTATGGACCCGTAGGTCTGAGGTGAACTACTCACACTTCATCGGAGGGGCTATGGTGTTGATGTAGAAGCCCTCCGTGATAGATACCCCCTCCGGCGGAGCTCCGGAACAGGCCCCAAGATGGGATCTCATGGATACAGAAATTTGCGGCGGTGGAATTAGGGTTTTGGCTCCGTATCTAATCGTTTGGGGGTACATAGGTATATATAGGAGGAAGGAGTACGTCGGTGCAGCAACAGGGGGCCCACGAGGGTGGAAGGCGCGCCTAGGGGGGGGGGTAGGCGTGCCCCCTACCTTGTGGCCTCCTCCTTTGTTTCTTGACATAGGGTCCAAGTCTCTTGGATCATGTTCGGTGAGAAAATAACGTTCCCGAAGGTTTCATTCCGTTTGGACTCCGTTTGATATTCCTTTTCTTCGAAACCCTAAAATAGGCAAAAAACAGCAATTCTGGGTTGGGCCTCTGGTTAATAGGTTAGTCCCAAAAATAATATAAAAGTGGTTAATAAAGCCCAATAATGTCCAAAATAGTAGATAATATAGCATAGAGCAATCAAAAATTATAGATACGTTGGAGACGTATCAGGGCACCTCCCCCAAGCTTGGCAGTTGCCAAGGGGAGTTCCCATACCCATGTGATTATATCTCTTTTGCCGGTGAAGGAGTTGGAGTTGTTAATGATTTAGGCTTGTCGTCCCTCTTCCAAGGCATAGGCTCACCATCATAGAAGGATGATCGAGTCTCCTGAGTCCTCAAATCTGCAGCCAAACTCATCCTTTTGAATCTATATTCATACTCACAGTTTTGATTTTGCAAGTCATAGATCTGGGCTTGGAGGTGCTTGATTTTCTAACGAAGCTTGAAGATGGCCTCCCCAATGTCCTTGACGTCTAGCTTGTGGTTATTGGTGAACTTTGTGATCATAATGTGATTGGAGTTGAGTCCACGCTCCGCCATCTCCTGACACTTGAAAACTTGTTGCTCCAATGCCTCGAGCCTTGCCTCCGTGCTTACGGTCTTCCTTGGTCCTTCAACATCGCGGATGTGCAACAACCCCTCACGCATCTCAATGGTTTGAGGGTGTTGCAGCCCCTCCACGAGGTAGGGGTTGATGACCTTCTCGAAGAACTTGTCCTTAGGGGCACTTGAAGACGACATGACGACCTAGATCTGTCAGAAAAACAACTCGAAACAAAGACGAGAGATATTTGCGTGATACAACAGTCAAAACTCCGGGAGATTATATAATGAATTTTTACCGACCAAAATACATAACATGCAAGAAAACAGGGTCCGAAGAGCGCACAAGGTGCCCATGAGGCAGGGGGCGCGCCCAGGGGGGTAGGGCGCGCCCTCCACCCTTGTGGAGACCTCGTGTCCTGCCCGAACTGTTTCTTATTTTTCTATTTTTCTAAATATTCCAAAATGGAGAAAAACTGCAATTAGACCTGTTTTGGAGTCGGTTTACTTACCGTACCACGTACCTATTCCTTTTCGGAGTTTGAAATGTTCCAGAAAGTGACCCTTATGTATTCCTCCGGGGTACGGTTTCAATAACATTGGTTTCAACATTTATAGGATTACCTGAGATATAATGTTTGATTCTTTGACCGGTCACCACCTTCGGATTTGTGCCTCCGAAGTTGTTGATCTTTATGGCACCGGAACAATAGACCTCCTCGATAACGTAAGGACCTTCCCATTTAGAGAGAAGCTTTCCTGCAAAAAATCTTAAACGAGAGTTGTATAGCAATACATAATCACCTACATTAAACTCATGATTTTGTATCCTTTTGTCATGCCATCTTTTAACTTTTTCTTTAAAGAATTTGGCATTCTCATAGGCTTGGGTTCCCCATTCATCAAGTGAGCTAACGTAAAATAATCTTTTCTCACCGGCAAGTTTGAAATCATAATTGATCTCTTTAATAACCCAATAAGCCTTATGTTCTAGTTCGAGAGGTAAGTGACATGCTTTTAAATAAACCATTTTATACGGGGACATACCCATAGGATTTTTGTATGCAGTTCTATAGGCCCATAATGCATCATCAAGTTTCTTGGACCAATTCTTTCTAGATCTATTAACAATCTTTTGCAAAATTAATTTGAGTTCTCTATTACTCAATTCTACTTGACCACTAGACTGTGGGTGATAAGGAGATGCAATTCTATGATTAACATCATACTTAGCAAGCATTTTACGGAGAGCACCATGAATAAAATATGAACCACCATTAGTCATTAAATATCTAGGGACTCCAAACCTCGGAAAAATAACTTATTTAAGCATCTTAATAGAGGTGTTATGATCAGCACTACTAGTTGGAATAGCTTCTACCCACTTAGTAACGTAATCAACAACAACTAAAATATGTGTATACCCATTAGAGGCAGGAAAAGGTCCCATATAATCAAAGCCCCAAACATCAAATGGTTCAATAACAAGTGAATAATTCACAGGCATTTCTTGACGTCTACTAATATTACCAATTCTTTGACATTCATCACAATATACAACAAACTTACGGGCATCCTTGAAGAGAGTAGGCCAATAAAAACCGGATTGCAATACCTTATGTGCAGTTCTATCTCCAGCGTGGTGTCCTCCATAAGCTTCGGAGTGACACTTGCGTAGGACCTATTCCTGTTCATGCTCAGGTACACAACGTCTAATAACACCATCTACTCCTTCTTTATAAAGCTGTGGGTCAGCCCAGAAGTAATGTCATAAATCATAGAAAAACTTTTTCTTTTGCTGGTATGTGAAACTAGGTGGTATAAACTTAGCAACAATGTAATTAGCATAATTAGCATACCATGGAGCAATGTGAGAAGCATTTATGACATTTAATTGTTCATCAGGAAAGCTATCATCAATAGGTAGTGGGTCATCAAGAACATTTTCCAACCTAGACAAGTTATCTGCAACGGGGTTCTCGGCTCCCTTTCTATCAATAATATGCAAATCAAATTCTTGTAGCAAGAGAACCCATCTAATAAGTCTAGGCTTAGCATATTTCTTTTCCATAAGATATTTAATAGCAACATGATCAGTGTGAATAGTTACTTTAGAATCAACAATATAAGGTCTGAACTTATCACAAGCAAATACAACTGCTAAGAATTCTTTTTCAGTAGTAGCATAATTTCTCTGGGCATTGTCTAGAGTTTTACTAGCATATTGAATAACATTTAATTTCTTATCAACTCTTTGCCCTAGAACAACACCCACAACATAATCACTAGCATCACACATAATTTCAAAAGGTAAATTCCAATTAGGTGGCTGAACAATAGGTGCAAAGATCAATGCTTTCTTAAGTATTTCAAATGCTTCTACACAATCATTATAAAAGATGAACTGTATATCTTTTTGTAATAAATTAGTCAGAGGCCGAGAAATTTTTGAGAAGTCCTTAATGAACCTCCTATAAAAACCGACATGACCAAGGAAACTTCTTATACCTTTGATGTCCTTGGGACACGACATCACATACGGTTATGTAACGGCAACCGTGTCTAACCTATGTTGTCTTCTCAGACGGTTTGGTGCAGAAATCGTGTGTGACATTGTAATACCTAACACAAACGACATGTACAAATAGTGTGCCATATACAACATATATATAGTGCCATTAGTAGTTCTCGGCCGTTAGCTTATCTCCATAGTTTCCCCATTTCCCCCAAATCCCTACATAGCCTCCAAATTCCCTCGCGTGGCGCTGACATTGGGGGAATGCGGACGAGTGGTGTTGATGGTTTTGGTGCGGCTGCTCCTGCTCGTATCGCCGCCGAGCACTTGCCTAAGGTCATCATAAGGCACGTGTACTACGGATCCAAATCGTCCTGTCAGGTTCCAATCTATCCCGATCTTTTTTTAGCATGTCCAAAGTATAGATCCTTGCTGAATGACCCCCCTTCCCCCCCAGGAAAGCGATCTGCCGCCGGATCCAGAGCTTGACTCCAGACTCCCATAACACGAGTTCGACTCCTAGTTTTGCGCCACCAAGAAGTACGAAAAGCTGAGTTGTGTGCACGGGCACACTCTCGCTCGACGTGTATGCACGGAGGGATTCGACATTGGCAGGCGGTTTCTCAGTTGCCCCTTAGAGGTTAGTGCTAATTAAGTTCATCATTTTACTTCAGTTAATGCCACCGCTCATCCAGAATACTATTTAACATTGGCAGGGATATGAGGCTTGTGCCTTTGTTAACTGGCTGGATGAAGAATGGCATGGCAGGGCTCGGAGTGTTATCACAAAGCTCGCAGAAGATAACGTAAAGCTAAAGAAGAAACTAGCTGATCTGGAATGTACAATCAGTATGATGAAGCAAGAAAGAAGCAATCACAGGCAATAGATGAAAGCAAGAGATAAGAAGGAACTAGCATGTGTAGTTGTGGTTGTCGCATTAGCCATGTTCTATGCGTTGTTTGCAATGATGATTAGGGGTTTTGTTTGACAGTATTGCTAAAGCACATCTAGATGTGCTCTAAGTAATGCACATCTAGGTCCTATGCCATTGATGTTACGCGAAGATTCGTGCAGATATTTTTCTTTGTCTTTTTTCTTTTCCTTTCTAGTTTGATTATTACTGGCTTTATCAGTAAGAAGAGCTCAATGTATTGCTTGCCAACTGTCATACTCCGTTCATACCGGTATCGGCGCATAATCCCAAAACTCGTTCCTTGTTTTTGTCCTGAAAAAGGACACCAGCCAAATAGCCAATAGGAGTCCCGCGCAACCTCGGGAATTTGGAGCGACTGGGTACAAATAATTGCGGTTGATTATATCAGTGGTTAGATAATACGTCAACCCCCGCTTCAATGCCCGCTTCAATTGGCAGTTCCTCTTCTCTACATACCCTGCTTAAGTGTCCACCATCTTCATCGTCCCCGGCAGGCCGCGCTACACACTGGCACACACTCTGCAGCCATGTCGAGCGATAGCGAGGATGACAGTTCAGCCAGCAGTCTGGCACCCGATGATAGGTCAACATCGGAATCATCCCGCTCTTCTTCCATGAGTCTGGCGTCGAGCCCAGACCTCGATTATATCCGGTTCATGGAAGGGACGCCGCCTACGGAGTCGGCAGACGACAACCAGACAGACAAGGAGCCGTCGGAGGACGAATAAGAGGACAACGATGATGATGAGGAGGAATGGTCGAACAAGGAGGAGGATGACGATGACAGCAACGACGGTGGCGGCGATGAAAAGCCAACGGTCAGGGGCAAGAAGCGTCCTCGCCAAGACGATGTCGCGGGGCCATACAACAAGAACAACAAGAAGAAGGACTAAATTAAGCAGACTGTATATATCTCTGTTTATCCTCTCAATCTCATCGCAGACGGTTAGTAATATGTATTCAACAGAGATCTTCTACATTATCGCCAACAGGTTGGTTTGTTGAACTGTGTGCCCTGACGAGCACATAATTCACAAAAAAGACCATATGGGTTGTCTATAATGATTGCACACAATTCTGATTACTGACCTGTTTGCCGAGTATCACACACAACTTGTTACGCGGAATCGTTTGTGTTCACCTCACTCATCACAAATGGTTCATCGGAGTGAACTGTATGCCGTATATCGCACACATCTTGATATGGCTGCCCGTTTCTGTAGTTCTGTCACATTGGAAATAGTTCGTGCAGATCAACCGTATGCCCCTCATCGCACACACAACTATAATCTGAATTGTGTTTGATGTATCATTCATCGCAAAGGATTTGCATCATTTCTGACGGTTTTCATACAACACCGTTTGCGATTATTGCTTCCCACACAGTTTCTCGAAGGGTCTCTGATCGTAGTGTCGCATTAGCAGCATCCTGCAGTAGTGACACGTTCAGCATCATGACATCCCTCAAGCTCTTGATCCAGTTGAGGACGAGGGAGAGTTCCATCAGCACGACGGCGTGGTGACGGTGATGATGATGTTACCGGTGGAGGGCTTCGCCTAAGCACTACGACAATATGACCAAGGTGTGTAACTGTGGAGGGGGGCACCACACACGGCAAAGATAAGATTTGGTGTGTCTTTGGGGTGCCCCCCTCCCACGTATTTAAAGGGGGAGGAGAGGAGGCCGTCCATAGGGGGACGCGCGTCATAGGGGAGTCCAACTAGGATTCCCAATCCTAGTTGGAGTCCCCTTCCTTTCCAAGAGAGGGAGAGAGAGGGAAGGAGGAAGAGGGGAGAAGGAAAGAGGGCGCGCCGCCCCCCTCCCTAGTCCAATTCGGACTGGCCATGGGGGGCACGCAGCCTCCCTTGTGGCCCTCCTCTCCTTTCCACTAAGGCCCATGAACTTCCGGGGGGGGGGGGTTCCGGTAACCCCCGGTACTCCGAAACAACCCGAACCATTCTGGTGTCCGAATATAACCTTCCAATATATGAATCTTGACCTCTTGATCATTTCGAGACTCCTCGTCATGTCCGTGATCTCATCCGGGACTCCGAACAAACTTCGATCATCAAATCACATAACTCATGATACAAATCATCATCGAACATTAAGCGTGCGACCCTACGGGTTCGAGAACTATGTAGACATGACCGAGACACATCTCCGGTCAATAACCAATAGCGCAACCTGGATGCTCATATTGGTTCCTACATAGTCTACGAAGATCTTTATCGGTCAAACCACATAACAACATACGTTGTTCCATTTGTCATCGGTATGTTACTTGCCCGACATTCGATCGTCGGTATCATCATACCTAGTTCAATCTCATTACCGGCAAGTCTCTTTACTCGTTCTGTAATGCATCATCCTGCAACTAACTCATTAGTCACATTGCTTGTAAGGCTTATAGTGATGAGCATTACCGAGAGGGCCCAGAGATACCTCTCCGATACTCGGAGTGACAAATCCTAATCTCAATCTATGCCAACCCAACAAACACCATCGGAGACACCTGTAGAGCATCTTTATAATCACCCAGTTTGTTGTGACGTTTGATAGCACACAAGGTGTTCCTCCGGTATTCGGGACTTGCATAATCTCGTAGTCAGAGGAACATGTATAAGTCATGATGAAAGCAATAGCAATAAAACTAATCGGTCATAATGCTAAGCTAACGGATGGGTCTTGTCCATCACATCATTCTCTAATGATGTGATCCCGTTCATCAAATGACAACACATGTCTATGGTTAGGAAACTTAACAATCTTTGATTAACGAGCTAGCCAAGTAGAGGCATACTAGGGACACTCAGTTTTGTCTATGTATTCACACATGTACTAAGTTTCCGGTTAATACAATTCTAGCATGAATAATAAACATTTATCATGATATAAGGAAATATAAATAACAACTTTATTATTGCCTCTAGGGCATATTTCCTTCAGTCTCCCACTTGCACTAGAGTCAATAATCTAGATTACATACTAATGATTCTAATACCCATGGAGTCTTGGTGTTAATCATGTTTTGCTCGTGATAGAGGCTTATTAGTCAACTAGTCTGCAACATTCAGATCTGTGTGTATCTTGCAAATCTCTATGTCTCCCTCCTTGACTTGACCGCGGATGGAATTGAATCCTCTCTTGATGTGCATGGTTCTCTTGTGAAATTTGGATTCCTTTGCCAAGGCAATTGCACCAGTATTGTCACAAAAGATTTTCATTGGACCCGATGCTCTAGGTATTATACCTAGATCGGATATGAACTCCTTCATCCAGACTCCTTCATCTGCTGCTTCCGCAGTAGCTATGTACTCCGCTTCACACGTAGATCCCACCACGACGCTCTGCTTGGAACTGCACCAACTAACAGCTCCACCATTCAATATAAATACGTATCCGGTTTGTGACTTAGTGTCATCCGGATCAGTGTCAAAGCTTGCATCGACGTAACCATTTATGATGAGCTCTTTGTCACCTCCATAAATGAGAAACATATCCTTAGTCCTTTTCAGGTATTTTAGGATGTTCTTGACCGATGTCCAGTGATCCACTCCTAGATTACTTTGATACCTCCCTGCTAAACTAATAGCAAGGCACACATCAGGTCTGGTACACATCATTGCATACATGATAGAACCTATGGCTGAGGCATAGGGAATGACTTTCATTTTTTTCTCTATCTTCTGCAGTGGTCGGGCATTGAGTCTGACTCAACTTCACACCTTTTAACACATGCAAGAACCCTTTCTTTGACTAATCCATTTTGAACTTCTTCAAAACTTTATCAAGGTATGTGCTTTGTGAAAGTCCTATTAAGCGTCTTGATCTATGTATATAGATCTTGATGCCCAATATATAAGCAGCTTCACCGAGGTCTTTCATTGAAAACTTCTCATTCAAATATCCTTTATGCTATCCAGAAATTCTGTATTATTTCCAAACAACAATATGTCATCCACATATAATATTAGAAATGCTATAGAGCTCCCACTCACTTTCTTGTAAATACATGCTTCTCCAAAAGTCTGCATAAAACCATATGCTTTGATCACACTATCAAAGCGTATATTCCAACTCCGAGAGGCTTGGACCAGTCCATAAATGGATCGCTAGAGCTTGCACACTTTGTTAGCACCTTTTGGATCGACAAAACCTTCTAGTTGGTCATATACAACACTTCTTTAAGATACCCATTAAAGAATGCAGTTTTGACATCCATTTGCCAAATTTCATGATCATAAAATGCGACAATTGCTAACATGATTCGTATAGACTTAAGCATCGCTACGGGTGAGAAGGTCTCATCGTAGTCAACTCCTTGAACTTGTCGAAAACCTTTCGCAACAAGTCGAGCATTATAGACAGTAACATTACCATCAGCGTTAGTCTTCTTTTTGAAGATCAATTTATTCTCTATGGCTTGCCGATAATCAGGCAAGTCAACCAAAGTCCATACTTTGTTCTCATACATGGATCCCATCTCAGATTTCATGGACTCAAGCCATTTCGCAGAATCTGGCTCATCATTGCTTCCTCATAGTTTGTAGGTTCATCATGGTCAAGTAACATGACCTCTAGAACAGGATTACCATACCACTCTGGTGCGGATCGTAATCTGGTTGACCTACGAGGTTCGGTAATAACTTGATCAGAAGTTTCATGATCATCATCATTAGCTTCCTCACTAATTGGTGTAGGAATCACTGGAACTAATTTCTGTGATGAACTAATTTCCAATTCGGGAGAAGGTACAATTACCTCATCAAGTTCTACTTTCCTCCCACTCACTTCTTTCGAGAGAAACTCCTTCTCTAGAAAGGATCCATTCTTAGCAACGAATATCTTGCCTTCGGATCTGTGATAGAAGGTGTACCCAACTGTCTCCTTTCGGTATCCTATGAAGACACATTTCTTCAATTTGGATTCGAGTTTATCAGGTGTAAAGCCTTTTTCACATAAGCATCGCAGCCCCAAACTTTAAGAAACGACAACTTGGGTTTCTTGCCAAACCACAGTTCATATGGTGTCATCTCGACGGATTTAGATGGTTCCCTATTTAATGTGAATGCAGCCGTCTCTAAAGCATAACCCCAAAACGATAGTGGTAAATCAATAAGAGACATCATAGATCACACCATATCTAATAAAGTGTGGTTATGATGTTCGGACACACCATTACGTTGTGGTGTTCCAGGTGGCGTGAGTTGCAAAACTATTCCGCACTGTTTCAAATGAAGACCAAACTCATAACTCAAATATTCTTCTCCACGATCAGATCGTAGAAAGTATATTTTCTTGTTATGATGATTTTCCAAATCACTCTAAAAATCTTTGAAATTTTCTTGTTATGTATTATTTCCAGCAAGTCAGTTGCTTGCTCCATTGTTCAGGAGAACAGAGTCTTAGTCATCTTGCCCATAAGGCATGGTTCGCAAGCATCAAGTGATTCATAATCAAGTGATTCCAAAAGCCCATCAGCATGGAGTTTCTTCATGCGCTTTACACCAATATGACCTAAACGCCGGTGCCACAAATAAGTTGCACTATCATTATTAACCTTGCATCTTTTGGCTTCAATGTTATGAATATGTGTGTCACTACAATCGAGATTCAACCAGAATAGACAACTCATCAAGGGTGCATGACCATAAAAGATAATACTCATATAAATAGAACAACCATTATTCTCTGATTTAAATGAATAACCGTCTCGCATCAAACAAGATCCAGATATAATGTTCATGCTCAACGCTGGCACCAAATAACAATTATTTAGGTATTAAACTAATCTCGATGGTAGATGTAGAGGTAGCGTGCTGATGGCGATCACATCGACTTTGGAACCATTTCCCGAGCGCATCGTCACCTCGTCCTTAGCCAATCTTCATTTAATCCATAGCCCCTGTTTCGAGTTGCAAATATGAGCAACAGAACTGGAATCAAATACCCAGGCGCTACTACGAGCATTAGTAAGGTACACGTCAATAACATGTATATCAAATATACCTTTCACTTTGCCATCCTTCTTATCCGCCAAATACTTGGGGTAGTTCTGCTTCTAGTGACCAGTCCCTTTGTAGTAGAAGCACTCAGTCTCAGGCATAGGTCCAGACTTGGGCTTCTTCACTTGAGCAGCAACTTGCTTGCCTTCTTCTTGAAGTTCCCCTTCTTCCCTTTGCCCTTCTTCTTGAAACTGGTGGTCTTATCAAACATCAACAATTGATGCTCCTTGATTTCTACATCCACATCCTTTAGCATCGCGAAGTGCTTGGGAATTGTCTTATCCATCCCTTACATATTATAGTTCATCATGAAGCTTTTGTAGCTTGGTGGCAGTGATTGAAGAACTCTGTCAATGACACTATCATCAGGAAGATTAACTCCTAGCTGAGTCAAGTGGTTGTGGTACCCAGACATTTCGAGTATATGTTCACTGACAGAACTATTCTCCTCCATCTTCTAGCTATAGAACTTATTGGAGACTTCATATCTCTCAATACGGGCATTTGCTTGAAATATTAACTTCAACTCCTGGAACATCTCATACGCTCCATCACATTCAAAATGTCGTTGAAGTCCCGATTCTAAGCCGTAAAGCATGGCACACTAAACTATCGAGTAGTCATCAGCTTTGCCCTGCCAGACATTCATAACGTCCGGCATTTGCTCTTGCAGCGGGTCTTGCACCTAGCGGTGCTTCCAGGACGTAATTCTTCTGTGCAGCAATGAGGATAATACTCAAGTTATGGACCCAGTCTGTGTAGTTGCTACCATCATCTTTCAACTTAGCTTTCTCTAGGAACGCATTAAAATTCAAGGGAACGGTAGCATGGGCCATTGATCTACAGCAACCTAGACATGCAAAATACTATCATGTACTAGTTTCATGATAAATTAAAGTTCAATTAATCATATTACTTAAGAACTTCCACTTAGATAGACATCCCTCTAGTCATCTAAATGATCACGTGATCCATATCAACTAAACCATGTCCGATCATCACGTGAGATGGGGTAGTTTTCAATGGTGAACATCACTATGTTCATCATATCTACTATATGATTCATGTTCGACCTTTCGGTCTTAGTGTTCCAGGCCATATCTGCATATGTGATACGTCTCCAACGTATCTATAATTTTTGATTGCTCCATGCTATATTATCTACTGTTTTGGACTATATTGGGCTTTATTTTCCACTTTTATATTATTTTTGGGACTAACCTATTAACCGTAGGCCCAACCCAGAATTGCTGTTTTTTGCCTATTTCAGTGTTTTGAAGAAACGGAATATCAAACGGAGTCCAAACGGAATAAAATCTTTGGGAACATCATTTTCTCACCAAACGTGATCGAGGAGACTTGGACCCTGCTCCAAGGAACAAAAGAGGCGGTCATGAGGGTGGGGGCGCCCCCCTAGGGCGCGCCCCCTGCCTCATGGGCCCCTCGGAGCTCCACCGACGTACTCCTTCCTCCTATATATACACACGTACCCCCAAACGATAAGAACAGGAGCCAAAAACCTAGTTCCACCACCGCAACTTTCTATATCCACGAGATCCCATCTTGAGGCCTGTTCCGGAGCTCCGCCGGAAGAGGGCCGTCATCACGGAGGGCTTCTACATCATCATAGCCTCTCCGATGAAGTGTGAGTAGTTTACCTCAGACCTTCGGGTCCATAGTTAGTAGCTAGATGGCTTATTCTCTCTTTTTGAATCTCAATACAAAGTTCTCCCCCTCTCTCGTGGAGATCTATTCGATGTAATCTTCTTTTTGCGGTGTGTTTGTTGAGATCGATGAATTGTGGGTTTATGATCAACTCTATCTATGAATAATATTCGAATTATCCGTTTGGTTTGGCCAACTAGATTGGTAGTTCTTGCCATGGGAGAAGTGCTTAGCTTTGGGTTTGATCTTGTGGTGTCCTTACCCAGTGACAGAAGGGGCAGCAAGGCACGTATTGTATCATTGCCATCGAGGATAACAAGATGGGGTTTATTTCATATTGCCTGAATTTATATCTCTACATCATGTCATCTTGCTTAAGGCGTTACTCTGTTTTTAACTTAATACTCTAGATGCATGCTGGATAGCGGTCGATGAGTGGAGTAATAGTAGTAGATGCAGAATCGTTTCGATCTACTTGTCACGGACGTGATGCCTATATACATGATCATGCCTAGATATTCTCATAACTATGCTCAATTCTGTCAATTGCTCAACAGTAATTTGTTCACTCACCGTAGAATACTTATGCTCTTGAGAGAAGCCACTAGTGAAACCTATGGCCCCCGGGTCTATTCTCATCATATCAATCTCCGTCACTTTAATCTTGCTTTGCTTTTTACTTTTTACTTTGCATCTTTATACCAAAAATACCAAAAATATTATATCTATCAGATCTCACTCTCGTAAGTGACCGTGAAGGGATTGACAACCCCTAATCGCATTGGTTGCGAGTAGCTATCGTTTTGTGCAGGTACGAGGGACTTGAGCGTGGCCTCCTACTAGATTGATACCTTGGTTCTCAAAAACTGAGGGAAATACTTACGCTACTCTGCTGCATCATCCCTTCCTCTTCGGGGAAAACCAACGCAGGCTCAAGATGTAGCAATATGCTAGGCTCGTCAAGTTTAACCCGAGTATTCTGCGTGTGCAAAACTGGCTTGCACCCGTTGTATGTGAACGTAGAGCTTATCACACCCGATCATCACGTGGTGTCTCGGCATGACAAACTGTAGCAACGGTGCATACTCAGAGAGAACACTTATACCTTGAGATTTAGTGAGGGATCATCTTATAATGCTACCGCCATACTAAGAAAAATAAGATGCGTAAATGATAAGCATCACATGCAATCAAAATAAGTGATATGATATGGCCATCATCATCTTGTGCCTTTGATCTCCATCTCCAAAGCACCATCATGATCACCATCATCACCGGCTTGACACCTTGATCTCCATCGTAGCATCGTTGTTGTCTCACCAACTATTGCTTCCACGACTATCGCTGCCGCTTAGTGATAAAGTAAAGCAATTACATGGCGATTGCATTTCATACAATAAATCGACAACCATAAGGCTCCTGCCAATTGCCGATAACTTTTACAAAACATGATCATCTCATACAACAATTTATATATCATCACATCTTGACCATATCACATCACAACAAGCCCTGCAAAAACAAGTTAGACGTCCTCTACTTTGTTCTTGCAAGTTTTACGTGGCTGCTACGGGCTTCTAGCAAGAACTGTTCTTACATACGCATCAAAACCACAATGATTTTTCGTCAAGTGTGTTGTTTTAACCTTCAACAAGGACCGGGCATAGTCAAACTCGATTCAACTAAAGTTGCAGAAATAGACACCCGCTAGCCACCTGTGTGTGAAGCACTTCGGTAGAACTAGTCTCATGAACGCGGTCATGTAACGTCGGTCCGGGCCGCTTCATCAAAAAATACCACCAAATCATAGTAAGACGTTGCTGGTAAGCAGTATGACTATTATCGCCCACAACTCTTTGTGTTCTACTCGTGCATATAACATCTACGGATATTCCTAGATCGGATGCCACTGTTGGGGAACATAGTATTTCAAAAAAAATTCCTATGATCACACAAGATCTATCTAGGAGAAGCATAGCAACGAGCGGGGAGAGTGTGTCCATGTACCCTCGTAGACCGAAAGCAGAAGCGTTTAGTGACACGGTTGATGTAGTCGAACGTCTTCGAGATCCAACCAATCCAAGCACCGTACGTACGGCACCTCCATGTTCAGCACACGTTCAGCATGATAGTGTCCCTCGAGCTCTTGATCCAGTTGAGAACGAGGGATAATTCCGTCAGCACGACAGCGTGACGACGGTGATGATGATGTTTGTGACGCCCGGGTATTTAAGCTACAGTGAACCTCTGCTAATGATGCCACGTCACCTCGTTTACTGTTGCTAATCTCGCGTCGGTTCGAAACTTTTCAAATTAAAAATTTAAATGTTGTCAAACATCAAAAGTTTTCAAACATCAAAACAAAAATGTTCGGTCTGTGCCAAAAATGGCATAGGTAATTATAGTGCAGTAAACACATTTTTATAAAATGCCTAAATACTTTTAAATGAATTAAAACAGAAAACAAATAATAAAAGAAAATACAAAAGGTAAAAAAAACGAAACAAAAGAAAAGGGACCCCCCCAATGGGCCAACCGGCCCAGCTGACAGC